>NC_058091.1:185995227-186298257 GCF_020171115.1 Neogale vison | reverse complement strand
AGATAATCCTTTCCTCCATTGCACTGCAATGTCAGCTTTCTGATGATTCAGTTCGGGAGACCTACTGTAGAGCATGGTGATGATAGTTAACAATAGTGTATTGTGTACTTGGAATTTGCTTAAGTGTTCTTACCATTAAAAAAAAAGTAAAAGAAAAGTATGGTAGCTATGTGAGGTGATAGATGTGTTTCTTAGCTTCATCGTGGTGATCATTTCACAATGTATACATATGTCAAAACATCAAGTAGTACATCTTAAATATATATAATTTTTGTCAATTATACCTCAATATATCTATTAAATATATATATATATAGCTATGCAGATAACAGATACTGTTCAAGTAAAACCCACTGATTCATATCAATCCTGACATTAACTATCCACTCTGAGTCCAGTAGTTTCATATCACAGGGTGTAGTCAAGGCAAATAATGGTGAGTGAGAAAATAGAAAGAAATCAGAGTTCAGGGGTCACATGAAACTTGCTAAAATCAGACATCTTTGCAATTCCAGTTGATATGTTTCACTTCCTGTCATTTTGCTCCTTTACACTGGCTGAAAGGAGACAAAAGTGGAGCCATGTTCCAGCATTATCGCTCATTATGCAGGTTATGGCTGCTGTCAAATTCTCCTCTAAGGAGCAGCCCCTCATTCCCCAGCTGTGTATGTTATCACGGTCTGCATATCTTCACTGTCTTTCCTCCTAATTTTCGCATTCCATTTGCTGTTTCTGGATTTGCTCTGTATCATTTCGGTGTTGTCTCTGAGTGACAAGTGAGTCTTCAACTTTCTCTCTTTTCATGAGAGTGTTATAGTATCTAAAACTGAAGAAATGCCGTAATATCTTTGTGAAACTGATGTAATACTGTCAAACCTATGGAAAATTTCTTTAGACATGGGGATAGGGAATATATTTTTGTCAACAGGCTTATCTGTTCACTAGATTGAGAATTTCATGCAAGCCACATTTAAAGTCTTGTATGATATTAATACTAATCAGTGTTTATTAACATTCAGACATGTCCACAACTGTTGTAGCAGCTGAGTGCCTGTAAGTTAAATTGATTTCAGTCCTTAGATACCCATTAACAGCACTGCTTCCTATTTTGGTAATGGAGTACAGTTGTTTGGGGTGTTTATGAAATGACATCTATTTGATTTATAAGTAACCTTGACTAGGAAGTCTCTGTGTGTTAGAATGTAAATGATCACCTCCCCCACTTTGATTGCCACACTGCAGCTGTGCATTCCCATTTCCAAACCATAAGAGACCAAAAAAAGATCTGCAAACACAACAAATGCTAAGTTAGAGTCTCTCAGCCTCAAGCAGATATTTTAGGGGAGATAGCATTCAGATTTGTCCTTAGCCAGCCCAAACACCACAAGCCCACTAAGGGGACTGTGTGGTGATGTAGTGAAGCAACCTCAGGAGATTTTCTGGATTCAAAAGAAATTTTTGAATTCTGGCTCAGTATGCTGACAACCTGTTCTCAGGTAAATTTTAGTCCTGAAAAACTTGAGAGTGTGACTTGAATTGTATTGATTTGAGACATTCTATTAAAGCATGCTCCAGAGCTATAGCTCTGCCTTCTGTAGAGGGCAGAAAATACCATCATCTGGATTTCTGCCAAAGGGGGACTTAGAGTTGGTTTAGAAATTTGCTGAAATCAACCTGGTTGCAGACCCTAGAGTCTTGACACCTCTCTGATTCTCTGAAGAAGTGTGCACAGAGCAAGGAGAGGGATTGACAGACTGTTCCTCTGCTTCAGTGATATTCCTTTCAGGATACATGTATTTGAATTTTTTTTTTTTTAATCTTGGCAGAGTATAAGTGCATTGACCAAGGAAAGATAGCTCCAAGTGCTACTCTTCCCTAAGGAGGGGTGCAGAATCAGGCAAACACTCTGAGAGGGTTCCCATTCCGATCCAAGCCCACTTTTAGATAGTAACAGTCTACTTTCTGAATTTTAGCTTAAGAATTCTGTCAGTTTTATTTTGAGCACAACAGCAGGCTCAACAGTGTTTTGTAATTCAGTGTTTTATTATTCAAGGTTGAATCACAATGTCCCTTACATGGGTGTTGCAAGGCAAGTTTATTTAATTGATAGGAGAACTCTTTACGTACCAGATTATTCTATGTGTAACACTAAAGGGGAATGTTTTTATAAGAGAACAGTTCCCTTGGGTTTCATGGCTAAAGAATTATCTGGATGCTGATGTTCTGAGTGTTCCATTTTACTTTGTAGGTAGTAATGCAGTTACCACAGACAGTAAATCTTTTTTTAGGGAATTTTGTGAAAAGGAGGCAGATGAATGGCTATAGAACTAAGTAGGAAATGTGAACTTATATTTGGAATAATGTAGATAATAGAAAACATGTCAAGAGAAATGAGGTAAGAAAACATGTAAGATTGAAGGGCAATGACATGTGTGCATCAGGAAGATTATCCTCACAGAAAGGAAAGGAACAAATGCATTCTCTGGGGGGAAGAATGGAGCTGTTAGCTGTTGGGATTGGGAAGTGCTGACCTAAGGTCATGTAACAACAATGACAACAATAAAGCCCCCATATATTTTATGGATCATTTCTGTGAGTCTCCATCCTGTGTACTTTTGCATTCTGCCACATACCACCCACCTTACTTGTGGTATTCTTTAAAAATTGGGCCATCCCAAAGTGGAAAGATTTGCATATTCAAAGCTGTTATGGTGATTGTCCTCACTCTTGTTTCCCCCTCCTTTTACCTAGATTTCTGCTTCCACCTGATGCTAACCTTTTGGCTCTGCATTTTCAGCTTCAGTCCTACCTCTGACCCTGACCCGCATCTCCTGAAGGGTGTTGGGTGACTTCCTTTATCTTTTATCTCTCTAAGCCCTGGGCAACCAACCTCAGGACAAACCCTCAGATCCACCCCAGCCATATGAGTAGTGGCGAAGCCAGCCAAACCACTATTCACTTCCCAGATGAGTTCCTAGTTCTTGACGAAGTCCAAGACAATGATTTCTTTCCATAAGTTCACCAGCCAGGCTGGGAGACACATGCAGAATTTTTCTGAGAGGGTGTGTGTGTGTGTTCATTCCTATATGTTTTGTTGTTGTTGTTGTTGTTTGTTTGTTTTGTATTTGTTTCTGGGAATGGTGACTTTCATCTTTTTTAGATTTGTTTATTTATTTTAGGGGTTGGTGGGGGAATGCAAGTGGGAGGGACAGAGGGAGGGGGGGGAGAGAGTTCCAAGCAGACTCCACGCTCATTGTGACACGGGGTTTGATCTCACTACTCTGAGATCATGACCAGAGCAGAAACCAAGAGTTAGATGCTTAACAGACTGTGCCACCCAGGTGCCCCAGGAAGCGTGACTTTTGAAGAAGGAAGGAATTATATGGGTTCTCCTGGGTGGCCACTTTTTTTAGAGGAATATAATTGTATTTCTTCTAGAATTACTATTTTATTCTATTGCAAATTCCCATGCTTATGGAAATAGGAAAAAGGAAGAGAAAGTTGTAGAGGTGTAAAAACAGGAGAGAAATTTTTATTATTTTAGGTATTAGTAATTTGCGCCCCCCCGGCACAATATTCCCATATAGTACTTACTCTTAAAATTGATCAGGCCCACAGTGTGAAAGGTTTACTTAAATCTATTTTCTTGTAGTCACATACCCAGAATTGAAATATGTAATGAAAAGAGCATAGAGGTAAACTGGTCAAATTCTAGTTCACTCACTCTCTGCCTAGAAACTTCATCCTTTTAAATATTGTCAGTTTCACTATTCTTACCTGTAAAAATGGAAGTTAAAATTTTTGTAACTTCCTAGGACTCTACTAGGACTGTATGAGATAATGTATATGAAAATCCCCTACACTGAAGCCTGACCCCAAACAGACACCCAAACATGTCACCATCTTTGTGGATGCCAAATGAGGAAGCTAGTGCCCTTTAATTTATTGCTCCCATTTTTGATGGGGATAACAGTTATCTGAGCATATTAGAATGATTCGGTTATACATTCCCACTAACTTGTTCCTTGGCATGTGTCTTTAATAATTAGGTTTCCCCTCCAATCATGAGACTGTGTAATATGGGTATTTCATAAACAAAAGTTGTCTTTAAGCTGCATCTACTGAAAGGGAGGGTCTTTAAAACATGTTTTGAATTTACCTTAAGAAGAACTATCAAACAGAGCAATAATCCCAAGGAAATACTGAGCTGGAATTCAGGAGCAAAAATTTGATTAAAGCTAGCTTTACCAAGCTTTGTGGTCCCTTTCCCTCTTAGGATTCTCAGGCCCTCTATACCTTAACCTCACAGAGGATGTCATGGTTGGAAGAGGTACTTATTTGTCCCCAGACCACACAGCAATCTTCCATTCCTATTTTGTGTTTCTGGCCCATACTCCCAAGCTGGGTGCACTGGATTTCCCCAGTGCAGTCTGCTCTCTTGGTTGTTGTTGACAATTAAGATTTTACAGCCTGTAGTGATTTGTTTGAGGGAGGGAACAACAGCTTTGGGTGTCCTTTGCTGTGATTGGAGGAATGAGCTTTCAGCCTCCGTAATAATGCACAACAGCTGCGGAAGAACATCTCATTCTAAGTGACACCACATTGGAAATGGAGAACCAGCCTCCACAGTCATTTATACAGTCATTTGTATGATTGAATTTCCCATTTTGAGGGAGGCAGATGACATTTTTATCTAAAAACAATTTAGCCTTCTTTCTGTGTTAAGGAGGAACAAGATCTACCAGCAGAATACAAAACAGGTTATAGAAAAAGGGAGAAGGTCTTGATGGGAGGAAATGAAGCAAACCAAACAAAAAATAAAGTGGGGAATTTGCATCCACCTGTTTTTATACACAATGATAACAAAATAACTGTTTTTTTCCTCAAATTTCCTTAAATTGGCTCCACCAGAGTGATCATAATAAAGTTGGGGACAGCCAAAAGTTTAATTTGTATTTATTACATGGTTGAATTTCTGGGCATTTGAGCAGCTTGGGAAACAGGAGAACTGTTAAGGAGAGAAGTGAGAGCTGTTCTGAGACATCATGGATTCCCTTGCCACCAGACCTTGAGACATTTAGAACTGTTGTCCACTGGCTGAACTCTAGCAGTGGGTGGCATACTTTTAATTTGTTGTCACTACTGAGGTGGTGGTAGACTGTATTCTATCAGTTGTGGTATCTAAATCAAAAAGGGCATTGTCATGGGGAAAAGCTGGGTTGTAGACGTAATTCCATATATGGTTCCAAATAATGGCATTTTGGGAGAGAATTATGAACCTGAACCACCAAATCTAATAATGTTTGCTGTAACATCTGAGCTATTTGTGTTGTGTTTTCCAAATTTCCAAATTCCTTTCTATGCTTACTCTTTTAGAATTTCTCAGAAGTTCTTTTAAGAAAGAAAAGATCTGGGACGCCTGGGTGGCTCAGTTGGTTGGACGACTGCCTTCGGCTCAGGGCGTGATCCTGGAGTCCCGGGATCGAGTCCCGCATCGGGCTCCCAGCTCCATGGGGAGTCTGCTTCGCTCTCTGACCTTCTCCTCGCTCGTGCTCTCTCTCACTGTCTCTCTCTCTCAAATAAATAAATAAAATCTTTAAAAAAAAAAGATCTTTTCCCCTAACTTCCCCCAGGTCTTCTGTACATCTCTATACATTTCACAGATATGGAGTCAGAGGGTTGGACCCTCTGACTCCAAATTGGGAGATTTCTAGGAATCACTCTAACTACATCTTCCTCATAATCTGTTTTATTTCCTTTTTAGTTGAACATGTGTTGGACATTCTAAGTTAACCTATATTATACAGGAGCTTATAATACTTGAGCTTATTATGAAAATGGTTTGAATTCTATTTGAAAACTATAATGTGTTTGCTTATGCCTTAGTGAAAAGGAATAGAGCAACAAGAGCTGATTGTAAAATACAGCTGTGTTAGGCACAAAGTGGCGCTCAGGGACTCTTTGCAGAGCTAATATAGAGGTGGAAGAGCAGACTGCAACCAGATATCTAAATTCCAGAGTGTGTGTATAAGTTGGTAAGATCATTCCTATGACTATTTCTCTTTGAAGGATGACTTTCTTTCTACTGACCTCTCTAAAGAGCAGGAGGAGAGTCATAAAGGAAGAGGTAGCATAATAGAGTGTTCCGTCCTGGGACAACTTCTTTCCCAAAGTTTTTCCATTTTTGTCAACACCCATGTGTCCTTCTTGCTCTCAGACATCAATTTAGAAAGAGGAAAAATTGTTCTATTTGAGGGCAAAAGGAAAATTGAAATGGGTCTTAGAGTCTGGTAAGAGAAAAGCGTGCTTATCATGAAGTATCCTGAAATAAAATGCTTGTGAAAATAGCTAAGTGGACTGAGATTTCCTATCTCCTTATTTGGTGAGGGAATTATATTTTATCAGGAGGTACCTGTTGAGTTATACATGAAGATGGGGAAAGCATAAGCTACAGCTTAGTTGTGAACCAGAGTCTCTCTATTATGTGACAGAAACAATGTGAAATTTAGAGAGAAATTTAATATTTGTAAACAAAAAACCTGTAACCTTGGTAGCCATTGGCAGTCATTTCATTACCAGGAAAGAAGCCAGCCTGAAGACCAGACTAACACAAGGAGAAGGGCAGAGCTGAGGACCAGGGAGAAACGGAGCCAGAGCCCTGATCAAACCATGCTTGAAGCCTACCTGATTGCCAAGCTCTTAATTACATGAGCCAATAAATCACTTTTGATGTTTAAGCCATTCTGCATGTTGTGTTACTTCCAGCCAAATACATCTTAATGGACAGAGAATTTGTCTCCAGAAATAAGGTGTTGAAAATAACAGACTATAAAAAGTGGGGGTTGCGGAGTAGGAATTAGATGGAAAAGTGCGAACACACCTTTGTTCTAGTCTGGGATGTTGGCAGTTATTTTCATGTGATAGCAATCTGTGTTTAACTAATTGTTTTGCTATGTGCCAACTGAGGCTATTAGAAAAACTGGTAAGAAAAAATTCAATAGGATAGAATGCCACATAGCCTTCAGTATGATTCTAAAAGACAAGCTTAGGCTTAAGAGGGTTTGTACAAAGACAAAGCAGGGAGTATACATTTTCTTAGAGAGTGCCTCTCTGGAAGACTGATAATCTGGAGTCAAGCCATGTTTAAAAAGCCCAGACAATTGCAGAAAAGGGATGCAACCCTGATCAAATTTCATCTGAAACCCGAAACATAAATGATGTAAGCTATAAACCTCCTTTCCGTGCTTAAGCCAGTTTGAATTGCATTTTCAGTTATTGTTACTAATTTCCGTTGAATTTTTACTGACCCTTAGTTACTTTCTTTAGCCAATACAAGGCCTAAAATATGTTATTGTTGTCATTGTTTTTCTTTCCTTTCCTTTCCTTTTCTTTTATTTATTTATTTTTTCACATCCCCATCCACCTCCTGTCCGGTAACGAGCAGTTTGTTCTCTATAGTTAAAAGTCTGTTTCTTTCATTATTATTATTGTGTTCGGTTAGCCACCATATAGTACATCATTAGTTTTTGATGTAGTGTTTAATGACTCATTGGTTTACTAAAACACCCAGTTCTCATCACAACACGTGTCCTCCTTAATACCCGTCACCCAGTTAGTGCATCCCCCCGAGCCCCTATTTTCTGTAACCCTCAGTTTGTTTCCCAGAGTCCAGAGTTTCTCATGGCTGGTCTCCCTCTAATTTCTTCCTGTTCAGTTTCCCCTCCCTTCCCCTGTGGTCCTCCATGCTATTCCTTATGATCCATACAAGTGAAACCATATGATAATTGTCTTTTTCTGCTTGACTTATTTCACTTAACATAATCCCCTCCAGTTCCATCCATGTCAGTGCAAATGATAGGAATTCATCCTTTCTGATGGCTGAGTAATATCCCATTGTATGTATAAACCACATCTTCTTTATCCATTCATTTCTTGAAGGGCATCTATGCTCCTCCCACAGTTTGGTTATTGTGGACATTGCTGCTATGAACATTGGGGTGCATGGGACCCTTCTTTTCACCACCTCTGTATCTTTGGAGTAAATACCTAGTAATGTAATTACTGGGTTGTGGGGTAGCTGTATTTTTAGTTTATTTTTTCTAAGATTTTTTTAAAAAATTTATTTATTTGACAGAGAGAGACACAGTGAGAGAGGGAACACAGCAGGGGAAGTGGGAGAGGGAGAAGCAGGACTCTTGCCGAGCAGGGAACCTGATGTGGAACTCGATCCCGGGACTCCAGGATCATGACCTGAGCCAAGGGCGGTCTCTTAACCAACTGGCCACCCAGGCACCCCATCCATTGGATGTTCTTTCCTGCTTCATTGAAGATTAGTTGACCTTAGATTCGCAGGTCCATTTCTGGAGTCTCTCTTCTTTTCTTTTGATCAGTGTGTCTGTTTTTATACCATACCATGCTGTCTTGATGATCACAGCTTTGTAATAGAGCTTGAGGTCAGGCATTATGATGCCCCCAGCTTTGATTTTCTTTTTCAACAGTCCCCTGGCAATTTGGGGTCTTTTCTGGTTCCATACAGTTTTAACATTGTTTGTTCCAGCTCTGTGAAAAATGTCAACGGTATTTTGATAGGGATTGCATTGAAATCCCTATGCTGGATAAATATTGTTCTGGGCAGCATAGACATTTTAACAACGTTTATTCTTCCAATCCATGAGTATAAGATGTTTTTCGATCTCTTTGTGTCTCCCTCCATTTCTTTCATAGGTGTTCTGTAGTTTCTAGAGTGTAAGGATTTTACCTCTTTGGTTAGGTTTATTCCTAAGTCTCATATGGTTTTTGGTGCTGTTGCAGATGGAATACATTCCTTAATTTCTCTTTCCTCAGTTACATTGTTAGTGTATAGAAATGCAACTGATTGCTATGTGTTGATTTTATATCCTGCCATGTTGTTCAATTGCTCTATGAGTTCTGGTAACATGGGGTGGAGTCTTTTGGGTTTTCCACATAAAGTATCATGTCATCTGGGAAGAGGGAGAGTTTGATTTCTTCTTTGCCAAACTGAGTGCCTTTTATTTCTTTTTGTGGTCTGATTGCTGTTGCTAGAACTTCTAGTACTATGCTGAACAATAATGGTGAGAGTGGGCATCCCTGCCATGTTCCTGACTTTAAGGGAAGAGCTCTCAGCCTTTCACCATTGAGAATGATATTTGCCGTGGGCTTTTCATAGATGGTTTTATGATATTGAAGTATGTTCCTTCTATCTCTATACTTTGAAGAGTTTTAATCAGGAAAGGATGCTGTATTTTATAAAATGCATTTTCTGCTTTGTTGAGAAGATCATATGGTTCTTGTCTTTTTGTTTATTAATGTGCTCTGTCACATTATTGATTTCTGAATGTTGGACCACCTTGACTCTCACCTGGTTGCGGTGAATAATCCTTTTAATGTACTGTTGGATCCTATTGGCTAAGATCTTGTTGAGTATTCTGGCATTCATGTTCTTCAGGAATATTGGTCTGTAATTCTCCTATTTGTTGGGGTCTTTGGTTTTGGGATCTGGGTAATGCTGGTTTTGTATAATGAGCTTGGAAGTTTTCCTTCTATTTCTATTTTTGGAAAAAGCTTCGGTAGAATAGGAATTATTTCTTCTTTAAATGTTTGGTAGAATTTCCCTGGGAAGCCATCTGGCCCTGGACTCTTGTTTTTGGGGAGGTTTTTGATTGCTTCTTCAGTTTCCTTGCTGGTTATTGGTCTGTATGGATTATCTGTTTCTTCCTGTTTCAATCTTGGTAGTTTATAAGTTTCTAGGATTGCATCTGTTTCCTCTAGATTGCTTAATCTGCTAGCGTATAGTTGCTGATAATAATTTCGAATAATTACTTTTATTTCTTTGCTGTTAGTCCTGATCTTTCTCCTTTCATTCATGATTTTATTGATTTGGGTCCTTTCCCTTTTTTTCTGGGTGAGTCTGGCCAGAGGTTTATTGATATTATTAATTCTTTGAAAGAACTAGTTTCTAGTTTTGTTTATCTGTTCTACTGTTTTCTGGCTTCTATTACATTGATTTCTGCTCTTGTCTTTATTATTTCTCTTTTCCTGCTTGGTTTAGGCTTTATTTGCTGTTCTTCAGATCGTTTAGGTGTAAGGAGAGATTGTGCATTTGGGATTTTTCTCATTTTTTGAGATAGGCTTGGATGGGAATGTATTTCCCCCTTAGGAGCTTCTTTGCAGTATCCCATAGGTTTTGGACTGATGTGTTTTCATTCTCATTAGTTTCAGACTTTTTTTTTTTAAGATTTTATTTATTCATTTGACAGACAGAGATCACAAGTAAGCAGAGAAGCGGGCAGAGAGAGAGGAGAAAGCAGCTCCCCGCTGAGCAGAGAGCCCAATGTGGGGCTCGATCCCAGGACCCTGGGATCATGACCTGAGCCGAAGGCAGAGGCTTAACCACTGAGCCACCCAGGTGCCCCAGTTCTCATTAGTTTCAATGAATTGTTTAAGTGCTTCTTGAAATTTCTGGTTGACCCAAGCATTCTTTAGCAGGATGCTCTTTAACTTCTAAGCATTTTGAGTTCCTTCCAAATTTCTTCTTGTTGAGTTCCAGTTTCACAGCATTGTGGTCTGAAAATATTCAGGAAATAATCTCAATCTTTTGGTATTGGTTGAGACCTGATTTGTGACCCAGTATATGGTCTATTCTGGATGAAGTTCCATATGTGCTCGAGAAGAATGAGTATTCTGTTGTTTTAGGGTGAATGTTCTGTATATAGTTACGAAGTCCATCTGGTCCAATGTGTCATTCAAAGTTCTTCTTTGTTGATCTTCTGCTTAGATAATCTCTCCATTGCTGTGAGTGGAGTGTTGAGGTCTCCTACTATTAATTTATTATTATGAATATGGTTCTTTATTTTGGTTATTAATTGGTTTATATAATTGACTTCTCCTATGTTGGGAGCATAGATATTTACAATTGTTAGATCTTATTGTTGGATAGACCATTTAAGTATGATAGAGTGTCCCTGTACATCTCTTACTACAGTCTTTGGTTTGAAAATCTAATTTGTCTGCTATGAGGATTGCTACCTCAGCTTTCTTTTGAGGTTTATTAGCATGGTAAATGTTTCTCCATCCCTTCACTTTAAATCTGGAGGTGTCTTTAGATTCAAAATGAGTCTCTTTTAGATAGCAGATAGATGGGTCCTGCTTGGTTTATCCAATCTGAAACCCTCTGTCTTTTCTTAGCTCATTTACACTCAGAGTAACTATTAAGAGATATGAATTTAGTGCCATTGTATTGCCTATGAAGTCCCTGTTTCTGTGGATCTTCTGTTTTGTTTTGCTTTGTTTTTCCTGGTCTATGTGGCTCCTGGGGGTCTCTCTTTACTTACAGAATCCCCCTTAATATTTCTTGCAAGGCCAGCTTGGTGGTCACATATTCTTTCAGTTTCTACCTGTCCTGAAAGCTCTTCATCTGTCCATCCATTCCGAATGAGAGCCTGGCTGGATAAAGTATTCTTGGCTGCAGGTTCTTTTCATTTAGTACCCTGAATATGTCTTGCCAGCCCTTTTTGGCTTGTCAGGTTTCTGTGGACAGGTCTGATGTTATTCTGATGTTCCTCCCTCTGTATGCAAGGAACCTCCTCTCCCTAGTTTTTCTCAGGATAATTTCTTTAGCTGTAAAATTTGCAAGCTTCACTATTAAATGTTGAGATGTTGATTGATTTTTATTGATTTTTGGAGGCTTCCTCTGTGCCCCTTGGACTTGAATGCTTGTTTCCTTCCACAAATTAGAGAAGTTCTCAGCTATGACTTACTCAAATATAACTTCTAGCCCTCTCTCTCCAAGACCCCCTCAGGGATCCTAATAATTCTGACATTGGAACCTTTCATGGCATCATTAATCTCTCCAATCTTTTTTTCATGTGCTGTTAGCAGTTTATCTCTGTTTTCCTCAACTTCCTTCCTTTCCATCAGCTTATCTTCTAGATAAGAATTCTAATTCTCTCTTCTACCTCATTTACCCTGGCTTTTAGAGTATCCTGTTTAGTCTGCCTGTCATTCATAACATTTTTTAGTTGGGCCGGATTAGATCTCATTTCTGCTTTTAGAGATTCCATATTGTCAATAATGCTTTTTTCAAGTCTAGCTATTGACATTATGATTGCTATCCTGAATTCTATCTCTGAAATCTTGCTTATGACCATATCCATTATTTCTGTGGTAGATGACATTGTCTCTGTTTCTTTTCTTTGTTGAGAGTTCCTCCTCTTAGTCATTCTGTCAGGGGATGGTTGAGTGATTGAGCAGTTCAAAATATTAACCACGACCCAAGCAAGATGCACCCTAGCAAAATCCAGAGTGGAGAGAAGCCACCACTGAAAAACAAAGCCAAAATGAAGCACAAGAATAAAATTTAAAAATTTAAATTTTTTTAAAGGGGGATGGGGAAACTAATCTCTCAATGTGGAAAAAACAGGGTGTTTCTGTTGTTCCTGGGTGTATTCTGGTCTGTATGTTGGAGGACACTACATCCCAAAATTACAAGGAAAGTAAAACGTGTGTGTGTGTGTATATATATATAAAGGTAAAATTGAATAGGGTAGAAAAAGGACTAAAATGAGGCATATATGTATAAAAATATAGGTTTGAAAAAATAAGTTAAAAAGCAACTAAGAGGGACGCCTGGGTGGCTCAGTGGGTTAAGCCGCTGCCTTCGGCTCGGGTCATGATCTCAGGGTCCTGGAATCGAGTCCCGCATCGGGCTCTCTGCTCAGCAGGGAGCCTGCTTCCCTCTGTCTCTCTCTGCCTGCCTCTCCGTCTACTTGTGATTTCTCTCTGTCAAATAGATCACATCTACTTGTGATTTCTCTCTGTCAAATAAATAAATAAAATAAAATAAAATAAAAAATAAAAAGCAACTAAGAAATATAAGTTGATATAATAAACATCTAGTTGAAATGAGGGGAAGGTAAAAAGAAAAAAAAAGAGAAAAAGCATAAGAAAAAGAAAAGGAGAATTTTATCTGAAAAATAAGCAAGTCATGAGGTCACACCTAGAACTCAATGTACATTTTCCCCTAGCGTTGGGATTTTACAGTCTTACGGGATCCACAGGATTGTCATCCACCTGTTCTTCCAACCTGTCTTAGAGAAGGGCCTGCTGCACTGTTTGTCCGGTAACCCTGACTGTCTGGAGTTCCCCTGCCCCCCTGTCAGGGGGATGGGCTCAGTGGAAACGGATCCTTTGTGTGGCTTTGGTTCCTTGGGAAACAAAATCCTCTTCAGAGGATCAGAGCAAAATGATCACAAAGAAATTTTGACCCAGAGCAGAAAATTTGCAGCCTGCCCTCTTTAATAAACCCTCCAGCACAGTTTCCACTTCTGTATGTGCCACGGAGAACCACAGCCTCCAGTGGTGCATGCCCACAGCAACTCTCTCAGAGGTAGACCCAGGGGCCTGGGAGTGTCACTGCCCTTTGTGATTCTTAACCTGCAAGTGGCTGCAGGCTCATATGCACACCTGAAGCTCCTGGATCATGTCTGGGTACCACTCTAATGTCCTTTCCAGGTTGCTACTGCCCTGTGAGTTTTTGCCTGGTCATGGATCCAGGTTCCAGATTTTTTTAGGCTGCTCAAGAAAAGAGCATTATCAACCATCCAGGCTCATGGTTTATAGCAGTTTGACCTGATAGTTCCCTCCTGGGCTTACTGACCATAACCTGCTTCCCAGCAACACTGCTCAGGCCCTTTACCAGTTCAGGAACCCTCTTTTGCTGTGTAGTTCCTCGTATCCCAAGACCACAATGTCCTATTAAGAATTCTGCTTTTTCATTTCCAGAGCCTCTTTCAGTGAGGGATGTCTCTCACTAGAGCAGATTTCTAAGGGTTTCTAAGGGTTCTGGTGTTATATCTCCAGGAGCCAGCTTATGGAGGCTCTCTCCCCCTTGTGTTTATCTTCCAATATCTCCCTGCAGATTCACCACTTTGCAGGTTTTACCTTGCAAAAAACAGGTGCTTTTCTGCTTGTTAAGATCCCGATATATATTCTTACATCTCAGGCTGATTTTGTGGGTGTTCAAAATGGTTTGATATAGATATGAAGCTAAATTCAGGGAACCGGTTGAAACGGGATTCCCTAACCCTCCACCGTCTTGCCTCCTTCCTTGTCATTGTTTTAAAATCTTTATTCTGTTCTATTGTTCTTGCCTTTTCCAGGAGACTCAAGGTTTGAATATTCTTATTTTGAGTGCCTGGCTTCTGCCTGATCTGAAAAAAAATGGATGAGCTAAATACTACACTGCTTGAATAGAGTAAATTCTTAAACTATGTAATCACAAATTTGAATTTTCAAAACAAACCTGAGTTTGTACTTTATCAATTACTGCATGATAAGATCATCTTCATTGAGGCTGGCTCTGGACAGATCTGGTATCTGAATCATGAATCAGCTGTCACTTATTGGTGTTGGCTTGTGATTTGATCCTTGCCTTCCCTGGTTTTTACTGAGGGCTTGGTAATTTTCTTACCCAGAAAGGGGCTAGGTGAATTTTTGACCAGCTGGCCAAACCTTGGGAATATAGTTTTTCATCTGTTTTTTGATCTTCAACTTCTCAATATACACTTTTCTTTCCAACCCTTTTTCTTTTTTAATCCCTTCTAGGATAGTCATAACTATGTGGTTGTCTCTTTCCATTTTCTTAGCTAAAGCAACATTGTCCATGGATACTGAAGACTTCAGTTGTAATGTACAGAAACACAGTTCCAGCTACCTGAAGGAGGAGTTTTCTGGTTCACATTATACACCATAGAAAATCTGGGATCTGACCCCATGGATGATTGGATAGAAGACTCAAAGGTCAACAGGACAACTCTGTTTGTGTCTCTGAATTTCTTCTCTGCTTCTTTCTGTATGTCAACGTTGGTCTTTGAGGCTAGGTCCTCACAAGTCTCTAATGATGTCCAGATTTAGGCTTACATCTTGATAAGTTCTTTCTTTCTCTCTTTTTTTTTTTAAAGATTTTATTTATTTTCCAGAGATAGAGAGAGAGAGAGTACACACAAGCAGGCAGAGAGGCAGGCAGAGGCAGAGAGAGAAGCAGGCTCCCTGCTGAGCAAGGAGCCCGATGTGGGACTCAATCCCAGGACCTTGGGATCATGACCTGAGCCGAAGGCAGCGGTTTAACCAACTGAGCCACCCAGGTGTCCCACATCTTGATAAGTTCTTAACTAGATTTGAAAGAGTGTTCTTCCCTGCCAGCCCCAGCTGGGAAAATCCTGAGGAAAGGCTCTCATTGGCTTGACATATATCACACACTCAACGTTGTCACTGTGGCCGGGGGAAGGGATACAAGGTTTGGCTGACCTGGGCAGGAGTCTACTTCTCCTGATAAGAGTATGATGATCTGCATCCCTCAAGAGAGTTACATGGTTGAAGTGAGTAAGGAACAATTCCCAAGGGAAGGGGAGAGGGGAACTATCTGTGCAGTAGTGAGGTGAGTGTGCATAATAATATAATTGGTGACTTACATGCAATAGGTTCTCAATAAATGCTACTAAATGGATGGATTAGTCTTGAGTTCTCCAGCTTTAAAAATGGTTTTTACTTACTTCTCTTAGTCTGGAGGTGACTGTTTAACCTTTGTCTCACCCCTATTCTCAGTCTGAGGTCTTTCTGCCTAACTTCTCAAGAAATCTTGATGACTCAGAAATAAAGCTACCAGTAAGTCAGGAAATTTACTTGTCTCATTCCTTCTGCAAATTGAAATAGATTCTCTTCCTCAATCTTTGCTACCCCCAGCCTCAACTCTTGGCTCCCCCTTGAACTTTGTGGTTTCTACAGCCACAGTTACGAGAGTTTTCTAGAAGAGTTACCCTGTATTCCAGATGGCAAGATTTACTTATGGTATGTAAACACCAATGCAAAAGTGCAATCACACGTATAGCCTACATTTAGGAACCTAGATTACTAATCACATGGGGATGCCTCCATTTATTGTAAATCCCTGATGTGTTACTGATGACATGTGCAGAACGAGTACTTCCTGAGTCCTATTTCTAACCAACAACAAACATGGAATATCCTGCAGCCAGTTTTTGAGGGGTTTCCTCATCGAACTTTCTTGCCAACTGACTGCCTTTTTACAACACATGTGGAACACAGACAAAGTTCCGGAAGAGTGATCATTAGTTGACTATAAATAACTGGGAGACAAATGTACGCTGGAAGCACGAGGAGGATTAGCTTGGCAATTAATGTGACAAGAAAAGAAACAGAAATGTATAACTGCTTCCTTCTTAATGGTAAAAATTCAGAGAAATAGAATAATTTCTCAATGTCTTACAAATAAGAAATTTTATTCTTCTAAAAAAACAAGGCAATAAAATCCTTGGGAGAAAAGGAGACTCAGAATCACACCATCTTGCAGCATAACTACAAACAAGAAGCTCAGATAATTTCAAATAGAAACACATGGTATACAGCATTACCACTGCTGTCTGAAACCAACACAAGAATTTAAAATATTGATTCTGGCAACACTGGTATGACTTTCCATTACAGCAAAGTTACTGAAATGGAAACATGGACTGCCGTTTTGCAAAAAGCATAATCTCAAAAATATGGCCATGTGGAGAATAAGAACATGTAGACATTGGACTCTTTATTTTTTCTCTATTATTGTTAGTTTCTCAGAATTCACAAAAACAAAACAAAACACTTCATTAGCATTTACTAAAATGGAAAAAATAAGAATCTCCTATCTGGTATGTCAGATTAGTCATTGAGAAAAATGCAAATTAAAACAGCTTGTGGGGGAAATGTGATATTCTGTGAATATATCTAACAAGTTTAAAAAGGAAAGTGGTAGAGAATAAAAGGAAGCTTATAATATTAATAGCTGACATGAGTTGTCCAAAAATATCTGTCAGGAACTTGTGTGCTGTGAGTTTCATAGCTGATCATTGAAGTATCATATCCTCTTTTATTAACTAATACTGATTTATGGTTAATTCAAAACACTAAATTTTAATTATATATTTTTAAAAGATTTTATTTATTTATTTGACAGAGAGAGAGATCACAAGTAGGCAGAGAGGCAGGCAGAGGTGGGGGAGCAGGCTCCCTACTGAGCAGAGAGCCCCATGTGGGGCTCGATCCCAGGACCCTGAGATCATGACCTGAGCTGAAGGCAGAGGACTAACCCATTGAGCCACCCAGACACCCATTACTTATATTTTTTAAAGCAAAATATATTTCAAGACAAAATCATGAAAACTAAAACTCAAGAAAATTTCAAGTGCCAACCAAATAAACTGTTTGTGAAATTAAGACCGTTTTTCCCCAAAGAAAGTCATATTTTAAATGTACATGTACTGTATTTCTGTCATTATAAGAAAGGGTGTGAATCTTGGGATTCATGTCTAGAAGATGACATAACTGAGTATTGGCATTTCCTCAGGTAATTCCCAATCATCCAAAAAAAATTGAAGGGTGGGGATTAAAGTTAAAAAAAAGAAAGACTTCGAACTTCAGCAGTCATGGAGATGATGGCTGTGACCAAAGCTACAGGATTCATAGGCAGTGGGAAAAGGAGTGACGTGTTGTACAGGGGTTTTTTATATGGTGCCCACTCCCACTGGTTGTATGAAGGGAAATCATGAGTTTATTTCAGTAGCGTGTGAATTCCTGGAACATTTGCCCTCGAAGAGACCTTTGATGGGCTCTCACCCCACACTGGACAGATAGGTAGACCAAAATGGGCTGGAAGGTTAACTCCACGTACAGCATCTGTTCAACTCTTGCTGGCTGATGACCATTTATAGATGAGAGCTTTAGTTCTCAGCACCACAAACACAAAATCTCTGGGGGCCCTGCCCCTGGAAATGAAGCATAGGTTTAGTTTTCATTTTACAGATTTTCATTTTCTGTCTTTTAAAGAGTGGCTTCAAATCTGTACTATAGAAAATATGTGCTTTGAAGAAATCTAGCCAAGGTTTTTCCTACAACTTGCATTTTGGATTAGCCCATGGGCCATAGTGAATTTTAGAGGTGAATTATAGAATCCCAGTATATTTGCATTTAAAAGGTCTTAGAAATCATTAAAAGCCTATCTTTTTTTTTCACTTATTTTATTTCTTTTCAGTGTTCCAGAATTCATTGTTTATGCACCACACCCAGTGCTCCATGCAATGCATGCCCTCCGCAATACCTACCACCAGGCTTACTCAACCCCCCACTCCCCTCCTGTGTATTATTCATCTGTTGATGGATACTTGGGCTGCTTCCATAATTTGGGTATTGTGAATAATGCTGCAATAAATATGTAGGTGTGCACATGTCTCTTTGAATTGGTGTTTTTGTGTTTTTGCAGTAAATAGTATTGTAATCACTGGATAATAGGGTAGTTCTATTTTTAACTTTTTGAGGAGCCTCCATACTGTTTTCCAGAATGGCTATACCAGTTTGCTTTCCCACCAACAGTGCAAGAGGGTTCCTTTTTCTCCACATCCTCATCGGCACTTGTTGTTATTTATGTTGTGATAGCTATTCTGACAGGTATGGAGTGTTATCTCATTTGAGTTTTGATTTGTATTTCCCTGATGATGAGTGATGTTGAGCATCTTTTCATGAGTCTGTTGGCTGGCCATCTTGATGTCTTCTTTGGAGAAATGTCTGTTCATGTCTTCTGCCCATTTCTTGACTGGATTTTTCATTTTTGGGGTGTTGAGTTTGATAAGTTCTTTATAGATTTTGGGTCCTAGCCCTTTATTGGATATGTCATTTGCAAGTATTTTCTCCCATTCAGTAGATTTTCTTTTAGTTTTGCTGATTGTTTCCTTTGCTGTGCAGATGCTTTTTATTTTGATGTAGTCCTAATTATTATATGTATTTTTTTGCTCTTATTTACTACCTCACCTCAGGAGGTATATCTAGCAATGTGTTGATTCAGCCAATGTCAAAGAAATCACTGCTCATAGTCTCTTCTAGGATTTTAATAGTTTCAAGTCTCACATTTAGGTCCTTGATCCATTTTGAGTTTACTTTTGTGTGTAGTATAAGAAAGTGGTTCAGTTTCATTCTTTAGCATGTGCAGTTTTCCCAACACCATTTGTGGGAGAGACTTTTTCCCATTGCATATTCTTTCTTCCTTGGCAAATATTAATTAACCATATAATAATGGGTTTATATCTGGGTTCTCTATTCTGTTCCATTGGTCTGTGTGTCTCTTTTCATGCCAGCTTTCTATAGCTTTGTAATACAACCTAAAGTCTGGAATTGTGATACCTCCAGTTTTGTTTTTCTTTTTCAAGATTGCTTTGGCTATTTGGGGTCTTTGTGGTTCTATACAAATTTTAGGATTGTTTATTCTAGTTCTACGAAAAATGCTATTGGTATTTTGATAAGGATTGCATTAGATCTGTAGATTACTTTAGGTAGTAAGGACATTTTAACAATATCCATTCTTCTAATTCATGTGTGTAGAATGTCTTTCCATTTCTTTGTGTTGTCTTCAATTCCTTTCATCAATATTTTATAGTTTTCAGGGTATAGGCCTTTCACCTCTTTGGCTAAGTTTATTCTTAGATATCTTGCTTTTGGTGCAATTTTAAATGGGATTGTTTTGTGAATTTCTCTTCCTGCTGCTTTATTGTTAATGTCTGTATCAGAAGTCTTGTACTGAAGATGCTGGTAATGTGGACTTTCTGTTATCACTCCCACCTCCATGAGTTTGGAAGCTCCCTAAGAAGACAACTTATATAAAAGAGATTTTCATGACAGGAACTGCTGCCAGACCCGTATTGGTCTTGCTTGGCTCTAACTTCATATTTCAAAAGCCCAAGTGAGCTCCATGTTTGAAGACAGAATTCATTCATTGTGGAAACTGCCCTAGGAAGGTTGTTGAACATAGGTCAGTCAGTTGAACTGTTGAATAGTCTTTCGTCTAGTCCAAGGGCACTATCCCTCCTCCATTAGTCATAGCTCAGAATATTCACATGGGTGGTATACTGGAATGTTCAGGCTCCAAGGTAAGAAATGCAGATTGGTAGTGGGGAATTTGAGACTGGAAAGGACAAATGTGTGATACTCACTTGTTAACACTTATAACTGGGCCTGAAATTACATACATCCTTCAGTCTATGCATAGGATTCAAACCATGACTTGAAAAGTGTTTAGCATTAACAAAGGACATTGTCTACTCCCAGGATCCCCACCCACCTATACTCTTCTCTCAGGTTAAACAAAGGTACTTTCCCCTTGTACCTGGTGACCTTCCCATAGCAACTAGCTCCTCTTCATCCCCTGATCCCCCTAGCCTTCCCTCTGTACTAGGCAGAGCTGAGTTGAGTTATGGCCAGTGCCTGCCTAGAAAAGGAAATTAGTTTGGTTTTGAGTGGCTTCAGAGGATGAATTTAGAGCCATTCAAACAATCTGGAATCAACATGGGCTCCCTTGTTGTATATTCACCTTTAGATCTCTATAGGGTGGAATGGAAATCTAGATGACCACTGATTGTAGACATTGCTGAGGAAAAGATGGGCCTCTGGCTTTCTCACCTTTCTTTCAATACTAGTCTATGACTTAATGATGTCTTTTGTTCATTTAAATCAGTTTAATACTGGATAGAACTTGGGAATTGCACAGAAATAAGCTAAAAATAAGGTAATTATTGAGATGTTCATATCAAATTTATTCCCTAAATGTATGCAAATAGACAGGGGAAAGTCTAGGCAACTCAGAAATAAAAGAAATTTCTAAAATACTTGTGATCAGAAAATGAATTATCAGCATCCATTTATTGGAAGGACAGAAAGATGAACACTATTTGGCAGATATTCCCAGCAGATATTCCCAGAGAGAGAGATAAAAATGAAAAACAAGACCAGAAACGTTTAGCTCATCCTAAGGATGTATTTGTGAATATGTCATTCTTCTGAACTGGTGAACTCTAGAGTCCTGTGGTTTGGTGTATGAAGACTGATTGCTTTATTTAAATTATACAAAGGTTTCATGATTACAATTTGCTTGTCTTTATGGATTTCTCCTAGCAATCCCCATTTTTTGTAAGAAAATACAATCAACAAATAAGTTCTTTTATCTTCAAAAATCTAAATGTTAGGTTAGTAGCAATTTTTTTAGATTTGAAGAGACTTTCTCACTTCTACTTATATAAATAATTCAAGAGTTACTGTTGTAATTTTGGGTCTTTTCCCCCCCTTATTTCTTAGAGAAATCTTCTGTTTGTGGTTGAATGATTGAGGGAGAGTAACTGCTATGTTCCTGGCTATATCTAACCTCTGAACCAAAAATTTGGTGTTCTCCCTTTGAATTGGTCGCAGCTTACATATTTGGCAATCCACAATGTTTTGTACACTGAAATCCAGAAACCTCAGAAATAAGTCTTGCTTTGTTGTTTAGAGGCTTCAGGGTAATAGGCAGCAAGTATATGCAAATTCCATTACATTCTGGACTGTGTACTAGCTCAGGTGGGAAAACATCACAGGTGAGAAGCAGGGGAAAAACAGAACTCGCCGTGATGACCAGCACTGCCACATATGATATTCTAGCACAAAATTACTACAAAGCTAGCCTTAGTCAGAAAGTCCTGGATTGAAGGTGCCAGAAAGAAGGGTGGGGATGGGTCCCAAGTGAGGACATACAATTTGCATGTATTATTTCATTTAATCATCATATTAACCTCTACTGTTTTATAAATGAGGAATCTTGTGTGTCAAGAAATGAAGCAACTTGCCCCAAGAACTAAGAAGTGACAGCAGCAAGATTAAATTCTTGCTATAATTTCAGGTTCAGGGGAAGGAATTTACTGGGAGGACAAGTTTATCCTCCTACTGACTGACTCATGAAATTTTGTTGTTTATATTAAATGAAATTTAGGGGCGCCTGTGTGGCTCAGTGGGTTAAAGCCTCTGCCTTTGGCTCAGGTCATGATCTCAGGGTCCTGGAATTGAGCCCCATATTGGGCTCTCTGCTCAGCAGGGAACCTGCTTCCCCCTCCCTACCCCCCCGCCTCTCTGCCTACTTATGATCTCTCTCTGTCAAATAAATAATTCTTATAAAAAAATTAAATGAACTTTATGTAGTGGTTTTCCAAGTACGTTGTTAGAAAAACAACTATTTTTGAAGCTTTCATGGTTGTTCAGTGGTTCTGGAATGTTTTATTTTAGTTTTATTCATGAAATGGAGTTCTACTGTTGATAAAATGCTTGTGTTATAAACCAATGCCTAGAAAATCATGAAATTATCTGTTTAAATTATTACCAGTTAATTTCATATGTAAATGTAATGTATTGCACCTTACAAAGGAAGGAATCAATGGGGGAAAAAAAACCCTCTCTTTTGTTATTCTACAATTAGAATTCTGTCACCGTCTCATTTGTCGCCTCTTTTAAGCAGTATTTATTGAAAGAATTCATGTTTTTTGATTACATCTGAACATGCTCTCTTCAACCCACTCCAGTCAGGTTCAGTATCAGTAATGTCTTCTCTAGCTTGCCACTACTTTATTGGCCAAATTGAGCCAGCCAAATTTAAGGTCTTTCTTTTTTTTTTTTTTTTTTAAAAAGATTTATTTATTTATTTATTTGACAGAGAGATCACAAGTAGACAGAGAGGCAGGCAGAGAGGGAGAGAGAGAGAGAGAGAGATAAGCAGGCTCCCTGCTGAGCAGAGAGCCTGACGCGGGACTCGATCCCAGGACCCCAAGATCATGACCTGAGCCGAAGGCAGCGGCTTAACCCAATGAGCCACCCAGGCTCTTTCTTCTCATTTTATGTGACCTCTCAGAAACATTCAGCATAGATGACAGCTCCATTCTGCAAACCCTTTCCTTCCTTATCTTCAAGGATACCACATTCACCTGGTGTTCCTTTTGCTTCCTTCCCTAACACCTTTTTCTCAGTGTACACTGCTGATCTCCCTCCTCAGTTTGGCCCCTAAATATCAGAGAGGGCTGTACTGTCCTCTCTGTTCCTCTTAGTCCTCCTCTTAGTCCACAGACTTAAATATTATCTACATGTTGAATAACTGACCCCTACCTTTAATTCAGATTCATATATTCAGCCTCTCACTTGATATCACTACTGAGAAGTCTAACAGATCCTACATTTAACATGCCCAAAATAAAATTCCTGACCTTTCCCCTCTCAAACTATCCCTTGTCTCTTCTGGACCATCCTGGTAAGTGACAGCATTGTTTACCCAGTTGTTCAGAGTGAAAACATGGGAGGCATCCTTGACTCATTTTTCCTTTACTTCCTACAGCCAATTTTATCAGCAGGTCCTCTCAACTTTATCTCCAAAATATATCCTTAGTCACTTTACCTATCTCCCAACACTCCTGTTGATATTCTAGTCCAAATAACCATAATTTCTCATCAGTTACTATCCTACCCTTCTGCTTCCACTCTTCCCCCTTCTTGAATAATCTATTCTCCATACCATACATAGCTTAGGGAGTCTCAACCTCAGCACTACTGATATTTCAGACTAGCTGTGTGTCGTGGGGGTTGTCCTAGGCATTATAGGATGTTTAGCGCTATCCCACTGGATGTTAATAGGGCTCCCAGTTGTGATGACCAAAAAGTATCTCTACACATTAACAAATGTTGCTTGAGGGGGCAAAAAAATCACTCTATTCTGAGAACAACTGCCTAGCCAGAACGATTCTTATCTAAAACATGAATCATGATTAATTAGGTTAAGCGGCTGCCTTCGGCTCAGGTCATGATCCCAGCGTCCTGGGATCGAGTCCCACATAGGGCTCCTTGCTCAGCAGGGAGCCTGCTTCTCCCTCTGCCTCTGCCTGCCATTCTGTCTGCCTGTGCTCGCTCACTCTCTCTCCCTCTATCCCTGACAAATAAATAAATTAAATATTAAAAAAAAAAATGAAATAATAAAAAAATTATGTCACTTCCCTCCTTTAAACCCTCCATGACTCCCTCTGTCTTTCATCATGTCTAGGAAGGCTCTGCATGCTCAAGCCCCATGTCAGCTTCAGCTTGACTTTAAGGTCCTCATTGTCCTTATTTCTGTTCCTCACATGCATTAAGCTCATTCTCACCTCAGGGCATCTTACTTCCTATTCCACCTAGAATGCCTCTTCCACAACTTCTGAACTTCTTCCTTGCTCCTTTCTCCACATATTGGATTCAGCTTTTTAGCAAGCCCTGCCCTCACCACTCTACTTTACATTTTCAGATCTGCTTTCTTCATAGCATCTATAGTTACCTGAATTTAGTTTATGTATATATTTGCTTGTCTGTCTCCCCGCCTACAACATAAAGAGGAAGCCTTTAGTCTGTTGTAGAGCCCTGTTCCACCTCCGGCACTTAGAGCTGTGCTCTGCACACAGATGAAGGCCAGAGAAATATTCATTGAGTTTCAAAATTTTTCATGTCTTGGCTTAACATACTGATACAGTTATGTGTGAAGCTTCACAGTCTAATGTTTGCAAGTGTTTTTAATAGAACAGGATGCTAGTCACACAAAGCTCAAATGAATTCCTGTGTTTGATGAGACAAGTGTGGAGAGTACCTCTTTGGTAAGGAAAGCTGCCAACATGATTGGATTGTGACTGGAGCCCAAATGCCAATAAATAAAGTTTGGCAAAGTTAACACCATGAAATTCATCTTTTTCAAGTGACCTAGGCTGTGTTGAAACCCATTCCCAGAGGTGAAAGCCTAATGAATCTATCTATTGTGCCATTGAGCCTTCTGTTTGATAGAAGTTTTGTCAGGGGAATGAGGTATTGACGTTTTAATGTCTGTGGATTATGTTAATGTGCTTAACTATATTGATCTGTTCAGCATTCTGTACTTGCTTTGGATGCCATCCCAAAAACTCCAAGAGAAGGAAGTGTCCAGATGGCCATAACATGGTCTATAAAAAGGGATCAAAGAAGTAGCACATCACTATAATTCATAAAATATTAGTCATCAAATTTTGACACCTCACTTAAGCCACAAGCCTAATGGGAAGGTGCTTAATGAGCTAAATTAATCCTACCACTGACAAAAATCCATGTGTGTGACAAGAATGAGGACTTTCCAGCTGACCTGCAGTCTGGGAGTAACTTTCCATGGGGGAGGCCTTGGGTTCTGCCATTCAGGCAAGGACCACAGAAGTAATGCAGGAATGGGTCACACAGACAAGAGGCACAGAGCACGGGCAGGTCCAGACAGGCCTGGTAACAGAACCAAGACAAGAATTAGTGGAATGAAAAGTACTCAGGATCTGAAATTGGGTGGCTCTAGATTAACTCCCCACCCCTCCCCCGTTCTGCCAGTTGCTAATAACTTATCGGCATGCCTACCTGTTGGTTACTTTATTTCCTTATACCTTCATTTTTTTCACCTGTAAAATGAAAGAAATAATGTTGCTTCTCTCCTAACATGGTAAGAGAATAAACTATGCTAATGTAAAGTACCTGGACTAGAAGAGGCATACAGGTCTTTCCTTTTTTTTTTTTTTTCCCATTCCCTTCCAGACTTTGTAGTGTCTGTTCTAATTAAGACACTATGTACATTACCTACCTGACCTTGAAACAGCAAAGACCTTCAAAGAGGGAGCCCAGAGTCAATCTTCTGTTCTTAGCAGCTTTTGTCAGCTGCCTCAGAGGAAAGATTAGCCTATGTGAGTTGCTGACATTGAGTTACCCTCTGTTCTGTAAAGGTGATCTAAGGTTTGGCAGGAGCTGTTGGGGAGGGAGTGCTTGGGGAGCATCTGTGCCCACCTGCCAGCCCACAGGAGAAGAGCAGGGAACAGCAGACCCCTGTCCTGCCAGGCTGATCCCCATCACAGATGCCACAGACACTTTACGGCCATTATAATAAACGCTGAGTCTGCCAGCCCTGGCTTCATGAGACGAGGGGATAAACAATAGCTAGCAGATTAAATAACACGGGACATTTTATATTCAAGTTTGAGAGTTTAGTAGAAACTGAGAGCATCATAAATAAAAAGGACTGCAGTAGACTTTAATAAAGCAAACAGACCAAGGAGTCATTCATTTACAATATGAAGGATTTGTTTTCCAGGGCAATCATGCAAAAAGGCTTAGCCTACCCTGCAGATGAAAAACTAGCTTGACCCTATCCTGCCCAGCTGAATGAACTCCACAAACAGGATTTTCAAAGTGCTCTTTTTCAATTAATGTTTTAATATTTTGAGCCCTTTCATGGAAATTATAGCTTTAACTATTCAAGATGACTTAGTGACTGCCTGATTCACAAATGCACCCAAGCAATGCCAATGGCCTTTGCAAATTAGATTTTTAAAATAATTCACATGGTGGCTTTTTAATGTACTCAAGTGCTTCCCATATGCCGCCTTCTAGCCTCATTCTGAAGCACAGATTTTTCAGAGCCTAGTACACATTTCAACTCTTCTTTCATACTTGCCCCCTTCTTTTTTAGTAATTTCAACACCACTTTTCTTTATCGTGTAATGAAAAGAGAACCACAGGGCTCAGGATGAGGAGATGTCAGTATTAAAACTTCCTTCCCATTGAGTCTCAGATCATCACCAAATCTTCAACCCTCTCTCATCATTTTGCTTCTTATATTGTTTCTGTAGTGTCTTGCTGTTTTGATCCACTCTATACACTGTGAAAAAAGTATTTTAAAAAATAATAATAAAAAGCTTTTATTTATTTGTCAGAGAGAGAGAGAGGAGCAGACTCCCCCCTGAGTGGGGAGCCCTATGTGTGTCTCGATCCCAGGACCCTCAGGAACATGATCTGAGCCAAAGGCAGACTGACCCACCCAGGCACCCCAAAAGTATTCTTAAAACATTGCTCTTACCACATTGTTCCCAGGTCAGGAGATATAAGAGCACCCTGCTCCCTCTAATCCAAACCTTTAACTCCACATCCTGAATTTCCTCTCCCATTTAAAAAAAGACTATTATTTCTTTATTTACTTTTTTTTATTTATTTTTAAACACTTTATTTATTTAACAGAGAGAGCATAGAAGCAGGGGGAGCTGCAGGCAGAAGGAGAAGCAGGCTCCCCTCTGAGCAAGGGCCCCCATGTGGCACTCAATCCTAGGACTCTGGGATCATAACCTAAGCAGAAGGCAGACACTTAACTGACTGATCTACCCAGGCATCCCAAAAAATAGACTATTTTTTTTAGTAGTTTTAGGCTCATAGCAAAATTCAGAAATTATAAAGAGATCCTATACATTCCTTGACGTCACACATGCACAGCCTCCTCCACTATCAACAATCTGCACCAAACTGGTGATTTGTTAACATTGACACATTATCACCCAAAGTCCATAGTTTATATTAGGGTTCACTCTTGATTTGCACATTCCTCGCACATTCCAAAGAATGTATCCACAAATGTACAATTATGTGTATCCACCATTGTAGTGGGATATAAAGTAGTTTCACTGCCCTAAAAATCTTCTGTTCCCTGCTTATTTTTCCCCTGCCTCTTCCCTAATTCCAGGCTACCACTGATCCTTTTACCTTCTCCATAGTTTTGCCTTTTCCAGAATGTCATAAAGTTGGAATAATACATCATGCAACCTTTCCAAATTGGCTTTTTTCACTTAGTAATGTGCATTCAAGTTTTCTCCATGTCTTTTTGTACTTTTTAACGCTGAATAATATATTCCATTGTCTGGATGTGCCACAGTTTATTTCTCCATTCATTTATTAAGGGACATCTTGGTTACTTCCAAGTTTTCACAATTATGAATAAAGCTGCTGTAAACATCTGTGTGTAGGCTTTGTTTGGACGTAAGTTTTCATCTCATTTGGGTACATCCCAAGGAGTGCAGTTGCTGAAATGTATGACAAATATATGGCTGGTTGGTTGGTTGGTTTTTTGTAAGAAACCACCCAAATTGTTTCCAAAGTGGCTGATCCAATATGCATTCCCACCACCAGGGAATTAGAGTTCCTCTTGTTCCACATCCTCACCAGGATTTGGTGTTGCCAGGGTTTGGGGTTTTCTTTATTCTAATAGGTGTGCAGTGTGACTGTTAAACCCCTCTTTTAATTCACCTTGTCTTTGCAAATTTATTTTTACTCTTCTCAAACAGGAACATCCTACTGTCGTGTAGCTTGTGTTCTGGGCTCCCACCGGCCTCCCACCAGCTCTTTGCTTTTGCTCATGTTTATCACTACGTGAAACTCTACCCTCTTCTTCTGTGCCAAATAGATCTATGCCCTTCTTTATGGGATTTTCTTGACTGCACCAGACATAATTTTTTCCCCTTTGCTGTGAATTTCTCTAAAGATATTGTTCTCAACCTTCAGGAACTTTAAGAGATACTAATGGCTGGGTTCCATCCCCAGAGATTCTCATGTTATTGAGCTGGGTGCAAGGACTTTTAAAAGTCTCCAGGTGACTCTAAATGTGCTGCTAATGTTAAAAACAAGCACTAGGACTTGCAGTCCTCACCGGACAAATACTTTACTGTATACTAAGTACATTGTATAATGGATATCAACCCTGGTATTTTTTTAAAGCTCCCCAGGTAATTCCAATGTATAGTTAAGGCTGAGAATCACTGGCATTCCACCTTACAATTTGCTTCAGTATTATCTATCTTATCTAGCTAACTAGATTGATAGTTAATAAATAGTGTTCCTACTTTTTGATTGCTGATCCCATTCCACTCCTCCATCCTTAACACATGCCATAATACTGAACACACTACAGAAAATAGTAAATAAATATTGGGGTGCCTGGGTGGTTCAGTGGGTTAAGTCTCTGCCTTTGGCTCAGGTCATGATCTCAGGGTCCTGGGATGGAGTCCCGCATGGGGCTCTCTGCTCAGCGGGGAGCCTGCTTCCTCCTCTCTCTCTGCCTGCTCTCTGCCTACTTATGATCTCTCTCTGTCAAATAAATAAATAAAATATTTTTTAAAAAAGAAAATAGTAAATAAATATTTAAGTAGATAAGTACTTTCTGGTGGCCTGTTGATTTTTCCCCATCTAGGGTCCATGGATTAGAGGCACGATCACGTTTTTTTGTTTTTAAAGATTTTATTTATTTATTTGACAGACAGAGATTACAAGTAGGCAGAGAGGCAGGCAGAGAGAGGAGGAAGCAGGCTCTCTGCTGAGCAGAGAGCCCGATGTGGGGCTCGATCCCAGGACCCTGGGATCATGACCTGAGCCGAAGGCAGAGGCTTTAACCCACTGAGCCACCCAGGCGCCCCACAATCATGTATTTAAATCTCAAATGGGTTACTGTCCTTGCTCAGATTAAATTCCCACCCCACAGCCAAAGGCTAAATATCCTCTTGGAACTGCCCTGCAAATAATATATCCCATCTTTTAGAGCAGAAACCAGCTGAGCAAGTGTTAATGATTTTTACAGCCTATTATATCACTGAGGAAAAGAAGAATATCAGTAAGAGATGAGGAGAATTTACTACAAATTTTTTGTTTGAGGATTTTGCTCCTGCTTGTTCTGTGGTTGTGTTATGATGCCATTTATACCAACTGCTACTTCAAAACAAAACAAAACAAAACAAAAGCCAATAACATAATTAACAAGAAAACAAATGCTACTTGCTGGCCTACCTGCGCTGAGTTTCTAGATTTTTTTTTTACCCACTTCAGCCCATCCTGAAAATATGATTCAGCCATCTAGAAATTAGTCTTAATTTCTTTCGCAAGTGCAACATAGATCTTGAAAAACCCATTGATGATCAGTCACAGCAAAGTTTCCGGAGGATGGTTCTTCCTCATGTAATGAAACCACAAATTAGCCCATTGACTCAGTTGCCTGCAGTAGTGTTCAGACTTTGCCTTTCCCAAAATTTACCTCTTTTAAAGTTTCTTGTTCAGTGTGTTACCAGATTAGTAAGAAGGGTTACTTTGTGAAAATATATTGCTTTCAAGGATGCAACTGATGTTGAAATGAACTAAGCTCATCAAAATGCAGAAGCCAGGTTCTGATTTAGGAAGATGACTGAAAACCTGTATTTATTTCTCCTCTCCAGTGTCCCATAGAAATGACAGTAAACTGTGAAGTATGTAAACCTGGCGATTCACAGACCTGTATCCCTGGGGCTAATAATACATTATATGTTACTTAAAAAAAAAATATATATATATATATATATAGTCTTGTAAAAAAAAAATGAAATGACAGTAAAGATATTTGAAGAGGGATAAACCCAATAATAATACGTGAGACTCATCCTTTCTTTTCCTCTTTCAAAAAAATAATCTCCCTCAAGAATCCTTTACACATTTCTCTAAAAAGAGATTGTAACATTTCCCATTATCATAAGGTTGTAGAAATCCTTCCTCTTCTTTACCATTTATAGATGCTCTTGTAGGCTATACTGCGGACCATATATCAGCTATACATTATAGCTGGCTTGTCTTTGATGGGTCAAGCTTTAGACTGTCTGCTTTAAATCTTTTTCAGAAGAGATCATACCTAATGGGGCCTCACTGTTGTATATGGCCCCAGGAGAATGAACCAAAGTAACCAATCAAACCCACTGGCTGGGGACACTTTAGGGGGCAACATGTGAGCTTTGGCTAAATAGATCTTTCTCAAGGAGTTCTGCACTTACAGCATTAGAATGAACCATTCATTTTGGGAGCAAAGTGAAGCGCGCAGAGGGAAAGTAAGACACCGAAGTCATAGATACTCAGGAGGAATGAAATAGAAATGATGTAGAAAAGAGAGGGAAAGTAGAGAGAAGGTAGTTAGAAGCAGCAGAAGCAGTAAAAATAGAGATAAAAAGTAAATGAATGCTCCAATAGAAGCTGAAGGGGCTTTGGGGAATCCTTTTATTTTATTTTATTTTTTAAGATTTTATTTATTTATTTGACAGAGAGTGATCACAAGTAGGCAGAGAGAGAGAGAGGAAGAAGCAGGCTCCCTGCTGAGCAGAGAGCCTGATGCGGGACTCAATCCCAGGACCCTGAGATCATGACCTGAGCTGAAGGTAGCGGCTTAACCCACTGAGCCACCCAGGCGCCCCTGGGGAATCCTTTTAAAGAGGATGGCCTTGGTTAACATGCTCCTTTGGCTTTTAGACTTTCATGAAAATGAAAATCCTATACACTAAGAATGTCAGCGCAGGAAGAGATAAGGAATCTGTTCCTTGCTTAAGCCACTATAGATGAGTTTTCCACTACCTAAAAATGAAGAATTTCAGGTGATGTGTCCTTTCTTTTTATCTTTGTATTTATTTGTTTTCCTTTGTTTTTTAACTCTGGACTTCAATGCATAGAATTGGATTCACTTTAAATTTAATCTTCGTTAATGGCATACTGCCATTATTGGTCCATTCATAGCTCTCTTTCATTTTCTGTCTTTTTAAGATTTTATTTATTTATTTGACAGACAGAGATCACAACTAGGCAGAGAGGCAGGCGGGGGGGAGGGGTAAGCAGGCTCCCGGCTGAGCAGAGTGCCCAATGTGGGGCTCGATCCCAGGACCCTGGGATCATGACCTGAGCCGAAGGCAGAGGCTTTAACCTACTGAGCCACCCAGGCACCCCTCTCTTTCATTTTCTTTTATTTCTTGGTAATACCCACAAACCACTACACAATCCAAGAATTAGAACATTAACAATGATTTGAATCTCCCATGTCTTCCTCCCCATAGCATGCTCTTGCCTTCCTGACAGAAATAAACATTTTCCTAAAATCAGGGCTTACCATTATCTTGCTTTCTTATTCCATATATGAATGTATGCTTGATCAAAATATTTATTTAATTGGTTTTGAACTTTGCTAAAAGGGCATCATGTTGTATATAATCTAAAATTTGCTTTTCTCATTTAATAGTATGTTACCAAGATTCAAATATACTATGCCTATAGTTACAATTCATTCATTTTCATTCAATTTCATTCATTTTCACTGTTGCATAATATTCTATACTTAATGTATACATTTCCCTGTTTCTGAGCATTTTGGTTGTTTCCAGTTTTTGTTTGGTTATTGCCATTACAACATTGCTGTAAACATTCTTTTATAAAACTCCTGGTGCATGTTCCTTTGGGTAAATACTAAGGAGTATAGTTCCATGCCACAGGGTATGTGAATGTTCAACTATACAAGATAATGCCAAATTATTTTCCAATAATTTGTGAACCAGTTTACACTCCTAGTTGCAACATATAAAATATGCTGTTGCTTTACATCTTCTCCAATACACAGAATGCCAGATTTCTTAAATTTTGCCCTAAAAGTAGTGATAAAATAGTATTTCATTGTGGATCTTGATTTTTTAGCAGTGAATATGTGTTGCTTATGAAATCAGGTAGAAACAGTAAATATTTTAGTTCAGAAATTCACATTACATACATATAAACCCTAAACTTAGAAGTTCCCTATGCTTCAGTGTCAGTAAGAAAAACATTTCACAATGATATTATGAGTGGAATGTGAAAAAGGGCATAGACTATGTAGAGTTTCTTTTCTAAGCTGCTTACCAAGACAAATATACATTCTCTGATTCTTTTTTCCTGCTTAACAGTAAAGCAGCTCTTCAAGAAGATGTAGCATTAAGGGGGAAAAGAAAGTCTGGATTTCAGTCCTAGGATTTCTTTGAATTCAAAGTCTGATTCCATAGGTTGTGTTTATGTGACATCAAAGTAACTATTTTAACTTAAGGGGCAAAAAGTGGGTCTGTGGCATCACACAGAAAAGCGACTTGAGGCACTGGATTATATTTTTCATGTATAACCACTCCAGCTAGCATTTATAGAAAGAGCCCCTCTTCAGTCAGACTATAATGTAGTTATTTTCCTCTTCCATAGAAGATCTGAAAATTATTTAGAAGACCAACTGGCAGGTGTTATATAAACACCAAATTGCAAGTGAACATTCCTTTCAAATAGTGCTGTAGTAAAACCAACAAGGCTCAAAGAATTGCAGTACACCAAAGAACAAAATACAAAAGCCTCAGAAATACTGATATTATTAGTGAAATAAATCTACAACTTTGAATTTGAGGGGGGAAAAACAAATACTAACATGGTAAGGACACCAAAAAAAGAACAACAAAGTCTCTATGTAAAAGGAAGCAACCAATATTAAAGTAAATAAAATGCCCTCCTATAACCAGACGTACTGCTGCTTCCCACAGGTTCCAACTAAAGTGTTTTTATGCTGCAGAATTATAATTTACAGTGGCTTGTGTGGTTAAGAAAGTAATAGTGAAAATGCCTATCTCCTGCAAGAAACAAAAGCCAGGTATAAAGTAGGAAGGTTAAGCTTCCCTATCCTTTCCACCAGATGGAAGTTAACATCTGAAAGAGACCTTAAAAGATCAGGCTGGTGGAGATGGCTGCAGACTGTGTTCCAGATAGAGCACCAGGAGCAAAAGCAGAAATGTGTAAAATCATTATGCTTTAAGACAAGAGCAAATAGTTTAACATAATTGTGGAAGGATAGGAGGAGACGTTCAAAAAGATAAATGGAGGCTGTATTGGTCAGAATTCTTTAGATGAAAGGTCACTGCAGTGCAAGTAAAACTGGACAAAGCTCAGAAAGGCACACAATGGCCCACTTCCCTGGAAAGACAAGGGATGCTCTCGCTTCAGTAGAGCTGGATCCAGGGACTCCCATCTTGCTCTCCAAACTTCACCTCTCTTCTCTCTGTTGGCTTCATTATCATGTTATACTTGTTAACTCCTGGCAGCTCCGATCTTTTATCATTGTTACACCTAACAGTTTCCACAGAAAATGAGCTTCTTTCTCAAATGTTTAGGCAAAAGCCTCAGAATAGAGACTCATTGTTCTGATTTAAGTCATTTCTGCCTCTCCCTGAACCAATTACTGTGTCTTAGAGGTTATGTCATTTGTCCACGTCTAGAGCCAAGAAGAGGGATCAGTGCCAACCAAACCAAATGTATTAGTGAGTAGGGGGCCCCCACAAGGAATCTTAAAGGCACTTACTACAAAAGAACTGGCTTCTGGGGAGGAAGATTTGTAGATGTCCCCTCCTATGAAGCTATTTTGGGGGCTCTGAAACCATGCTGATGAACACGCACCTGATTCAGCAGTGGAAGACCATTAACCATTTTTATGAAGAAAAGTACAATGATTAGAGCCGCCCAAGAACGATCTGGTCCAGGATGGAAGACAAGGAAGAGGTGGGAGTGACTGAAAGTCAGACAAGAGGTGAGAGGAGCCAGTGATAATTGTCTGAAGAATAAAATGAGGGCATGAATTAGAAATGTTGGCCCTGATATTTGAGAGACAGTGGATTAAAGAGACATTTTGTAAGTTGCACCAATTGGTTATTGGATGAATTCTGTGGAAGAGAATGAGGCATCAAAGATAATTGTGTTTTCAAATCTAGTCAACTGGAGAAATGGGTGTCAGAAGTTATTTGAGAATGAAGCTAGTTTAGCTTGTCAGTGCTGAGTTTGAGGATAAGTGGTGCTCCCAGTAGAGATTTTATCTGGCATCTGGGAAGTGAATTCTGAGTAAAATCCAGAAGCCAGATCCAAACAGTGGGAAACACCAAGATAACCCCAGAAGGCAGAAAAGTCAGGATAAATAAGAGCATTCTGAAGCAGGGAGTGACCAATCCAAATGCTTCTTATGTTTGTGGCCAGAAGTTGTGTGTAGAGTCCCAGCAGGTATTGAAGACAATCAATGACCTGGGGTTTTTGCCCAGCTGGTCACTGTGGATAAGAAACAGAGACAAGGAAAAGAGTACAGGGCAGATTATGTGACTAGTTGATTCTTTTCTTCATCTCTCCCCTAACAATTGAAAATTCTCATTTCTTCCACTTTCTTACTTTTTAGTCCTTGTGTATAGACTAATCCTCCGAGTTGGTTTGCCAGTCTGCAGATTTTTATCATTCCCCAGTCTGTAGTTAGTTGTTGTCAGAATAGCTCCTCTGTGGATTATCAGTTTCCCCATGTTTGTAACATTCATTCCAGTGGCTCCTGTGAAGGAAGCCACCTAAAATTGGACTAAGATTTTTGCTATGTATCAGAGTTGCTGGGTGACTGTGACTGAGTTACTAGCCTTTTGAAACCTGTTTCCTCATCTGAAAAAAGAGAGTTAGTAACATACCAACTTCATAGGGTTGTCCTGAAGATTAAGTGAAATACATGTGGTACAGAAACAATAGTGTTGTGTTTAACTTGCCTGGTTTTGTGTCCTAGTGAAAAATAATTGTCAAGTGAGGAGTTCAAAGCTGGAAAAGTATTCAGTCTTCCTGTTCTTGAATTTTTCACTTCACTCGTTATAGGATCCTCCTCCACCTCCAACCTCCCTCCACGCCAGAATCACATGGACACACTTTGAGAGTCTTATGGACAGTCTTCATTTCCACAGGGACATTGTGCCTGAGCAGAAGAAAGTATGTGATCTCTCCCCTTTCACCTTCACTGTGAGCACAGTGTGGCTGTTGTCATGGTAAAGGCCCTCATGAGGTTCAGGGTGTGCAGAAGCAGAGGAAGGTGGAAGGACCTTCCCAACCCATGAGCTGCTATCTCTTTTTCTCAACCTTCATGAATAAATCAGAATACTATTTTAGCATTAGTGCTAACATAGAACTAGAACATAGGGGTATGATGTGGGTAGGGGCATATTGTCATTAGATGTACTGTAGGAAGGAGCCTGGCACATAATAGAAAAGGGGCTGGGTGCAGGTGTGGGAGTCTCAGAGCCCTGGGGGAAGGGTGATGAGCTCAAGTGTACAGGAGGCCTGGGAAGACAGACGATGAAAGGGAAGCGGTGCCATTTGAGAGAGGCAAAAGGCAGGACTTTCTCCTTTGTCCTTTTGCTACAGATTAGAGTCAAAGTCTACATCCTCCTTGTCTTTTAAATATTGTGGTATCTTGACAAAAGGAGTAAAGTTAAGAGGATGTGCACAGCCACCACAGGTGACATTGGAGGGGACTGGGAGGTGTGTGTGTGCTGCAGATGGGGAGCAATTCCTCATTCCCACAGTGGGACCAGCCAGCACCAAGTGTATGCGAAGGAATGACTCTTTAATGAATCTTGCTGTTTTGAAAAGGCTGTTCATCTGTCAGGCTGACCAAAATAAATAGAAGCCCTAAAGAAAAGCCCTTCTCTTCAGTACTCTGATTACAGCTGGCGCTGACGTTCCACAGAATGTAATGATTTATTCAGCCTGAAGATGACTGGCTGCAGGGCAACAGGGGGATTTTCTTCTGCAAGAATTTCTCTTACGGCCTTTTTTGACCCTTCACCCTGGTGATTGAAATTTAAAAGTCAAATGAATGCATTTGCCATGAGTTATTGAGTTTTCCTACCCTGCATTTAGCATAGCTTGCTATTTGGGGGAAAACAGGATAAAGGGCTCTGTTCAGTCAAATGTCTGAATTAATGATCTCCCCAAGCATCTTGGATTTAGATGGTGGATTTGAGGATATAGAGAACATGGGTGTTTTTTAGTAAGGGATGCAGCTTTACTGGGGTTTGTTAGAGAGCAGCATATCAGCACAGCGGTGATGAGACAGAAATGAGGAAGGCAACTGCAGCTGGAGAGGTGATTTTAGGCTGTTCCAGTGAATTGTGGTTTCCAAGCCCTCTCTTCTCCTGCTGACCTGGTTTCAGGAATTGATTCATGAAAGTAGCAGCCTGGACCTTACCAAAGAGGGTGGTAGAAAGACAAATTGTTTTAACATTATATATGCCAAAACGAATCTGGAGATTTAATTGAAAAAGAATGGGTATCAGATCTTGGGGCAGACAAGGCCAAAAGGAATCATAAGGCAGTTCTTTATTTTCCTGAAATTGCTTTAGAGATAGTTTTTATATTTAAGCCAAAAGTTTGCAGGATCGATAGTGATCTGACACTACAAGAAAGGCCATGTCAGAAAGCCAGAGAAAATGAATGTATGTTGTAATAATATGTGATATACAAAAACCTATGCACTTGGGACCAGCCTGTGGTTGGCATTGTTTTTTTCTAGCTAGAAGTTTTTCCCTGAAACTGTCAGAGTCAATGACACAGCAATTTAAAGATAATAAGGCTAGAAATACAGATATCCAAATTAAATAGCTGGGACACACAGCATAACTCAGAGAACAGTGCCGGATCGGAACTAGGAACACCTTTTTCTAAGATGGCTGCTTGAGCAGCCCTGACCACAACAGCCTTCCACTGGAAGGATAAAGAGAGAGCTGAGAGGCTTCCTAAAATTCTCTCATCCACTAAGCATCCCTACTATGCGTCAATGCCAAGAGACTATACACAGAAGCAAGGCACTCAAAAATTTGAAAAGTGAGAAAATACATAAATAGCCATGGTGTAACACATAATATGGTAAATATCATAAACATACAATAATCTCACAGCTAGCTTTCTGGCAATTTTTGGGACCCACTGAGCTGCTGAGCAACTGCCTGGCAAATCAGATATGACTATAGTATTTGGCAAACATTTATTCAGCAGCACCTATTAAGAAGTAAGCCCCATGGGGCAAGGAATTTAGTGTGTTTGGTAGATTAGTATTACTGTTGCAGTAAGAACAGAGACAGCAACAGTAACAGCCGCTCCTTATTGAGAGCCTATGATATCTATCACTGTGGTGCCGATTTTTCAAATATTTGCTCGTTTAATCTTTCACCAGCCTTATGAAATATATATTATCCCCATTTCATTGCTGAGGTAACTGTGACTTGAATTGGAAAAATCAACTTGCCTGATGTCACACAGAGCTGAAGGATAGAGGAGCAAAGATGAAACCTGAGCCAGCCATTGAAGAACAGGTAAGAGGGCATGGCCACAAGGAGGTGGCCAATCGACAAGAAACATGGAAGAAAAGTACGAGAGTTTGATGCAAGTCACAGGGCAAGTTATGGTATGACAGCTGTGCCAAGCCCATACAGGAGAATCGTAGATAACAGAGAATGTTCCTGCTGGATAGCATCTGGTCTAAGGCTTCTCACACTTTAATGTGTATATGAATCACGTGGGGGTCATTTTAAAATGCAGACTCTGAATTCAGCGCTTCCAGCAAGCTTCCAGGTGATATGATGCCCTAGGCAAAGGCTCCAATTTGAGTAGTAGGAGTCATCCATTGGTCTCAGATGCTGATCTAAGAATCAGTACTCAACAAAGTCCAGAGTTCAATGAAAACAATAAAGGTTAACAGACTGAACTTTTTATATAATTTTATTCAGTTTTTTCTTGTTATTTATGTTGTTATAATTCACTTTATTTGCAACACAATATTAAGATAGACTATATGAATATCAGAGTTAATCATAGACTAAAACTCTGGCAACCCTATGTCAGTCTCCAATTTTTTCTTTTTTCTTTTTCAAAAAGCCTAGGAACCACTAATCTAATCCAAACTCTCATTTTAGAGGTGGAGAAGCTGAGGTGTAGAGTGGCAAAGTGCTTTCCCAATTAACAGAAAATGCAGGCTGAGAGTCTCCTGGCCCTGAAAGTAAAAGCTAAGGCTGCAAAAGTAGTTACATTAAAATACACTGCAGAGAGCATTACTAGTCACATTGAGAAGCCTCGATTTTGTAGTACAGGGAAGGGCAGATTATGGAATATTTTGATAAGGGGAAGTGACATAATGAAATGATAAGTTGGGGCAACTGGTCTGGCAATGAAGCGCCTAGAGGCAAGGAGATGAATTCAGAATCTAATGCCCGATTACCTTCATCTATAAAATAAAATCTAAGATGCCATCTGTTATAAGAAGTAGTTATATACCCCCCCAAAAAGAAAAATTCCTATCAATAAAACTATAACAAAATGGTTTATCATTTTGGAATATTATCTTATGCATATTGAATTGCTCCTGTAGAGTTATTTAGATATTGTTCTCGTTTTTATTGTATATTACTCTTGAGCATTTATAAAAGTGAACTATGAGCCCGATGGATGGTTAAAGCCATGGTTCCCAAAATATGCACCAAGACACCTCAAGAAACTCACAGCAGGGATCATGGGATATTTTATATTTTCATGGGAAACACAGTGATCCTTGGACATCTGTTATTCCTGGTGCCAACAACGAGCTTGAGGTTATTCATAATTTTAACATTAGGTCAGACTACATTCTACATTCCTTTCAGTATTTTGTGAAGCTGGAGTATTGGCAGTTGCTGTGAGAAAAAAACAAATACTGAACTTCCAGTTATGAAATAGATAAGTCATGGGGATTTAATGTACAGTGTGGTCACTATAGTTAATAATGCTATATTTGATATTTGAAAGTTTGCTTAGAGAGTAGATCTTTAAAGTCCTCATCACAAGGAAGAAAATTACAACTATGGTGATGGTTGTTAACTAGACTTATTGTCATGATCATTTTGTAATATATACAAATATCAAATCATTATGTTGTACACTTGAAAATAATATATGCCAATTATAGTCATAAAAAAGCAAATAATGCAAAATAATGTGGAATAGGATTAAGAGTTGTGCAGTGCCCAAAAGCATACCTGCCACATTAGAAAGTAATTCTAGTTATTTAAGAGTGAAACAAATTTGGGGCGCCTGGTCGTCTCAGTGGGTTGAGCCTCGGCCTTCCGCTAAGGTCATGATCTCAGGGTCCTGGGATCGAGCTCCGTATCGGGCTCCCAGCTCAGTGGGGAGCCCGCTTATCTCCGGCTTTCTCTGCCTGACTCTCTGCCTACTTGTGATCTGTCTGTCAAATAAATAAATAAAATCTTTTATTAAAAAGAAGAATGAAACAAAGTATTATTTTTTCAGATTTCCAAATGGCTACTAAATTGTTGGACCTAAGTATTTAATAAATACAACTGTTAGATATTTCTTTTGGCCTCATGCTGTGAAAACGAGCTGAGACCCTAGAAATGCAGTGAACTAGGGAAGTTTAGGAATCTGTGGGTTGAGATGTTCCTAAAACTTCTTCACATTCATATAGCAACTCTTCTGGATCACTCTTGTGATTCAGAGTCTGCACCTCTGTTTTATCTATATATTATCTTTTGTGCCGTCATATGCATTGGTGTAAAGAGTGCTCCACTAGAGTCACTGCAATTTTTTTCAAGCCCCTTTCATTCTGAAAATTTTGTTTATGGAAAAAAATCTCAGGGTGTTTAATAGAGGTTTTCAGATAATAATCAGGGCTCATATTCCTTCCTTAGGCATTCTGTTAGGAGCTAGCGGTCAAGAACAGTGAATTCCATTCATACCACCAAGAAAAATATGTCAGACTGAGCTAACATAGTCCATGACGAATGCACTATGACTGCTCTCTGGCCAATAACAACTGTAAGTTGCCACAGAGTGACAAACCTATTTCACTTGCAAATATGTTAAAATGTGAGAAAATATATGTTTATCAACAAACCAACAAAATGTATTGCTATCTATATCACATTGTTACGGGAGCTGAGGTAATAATGTGGAAAGATGATCTGTAAACCATAAAGCACCACCAAAAATATTTTAGTTAGGGACCAGGTGATAAGGGCTGAACAAGGGTATTAAAAAAGGCTGTAGGAGAGGGGCTACACTGGGGTTGAAGCACTGAAATAGAATCAATAGAATTTTAAAATCAGAACACAAAGTAGGTTGTTCAGCAAGTCTCGGGCTAAAGAAGACTATCCTTTAAGTGCTTGATGAGGTAGTATGAGAAATGTATGATCCATCTGGCAGCCCCTTGGTCCTCCTTGTTATAATCCCATTCCACAGTTAGAGCTGTAGACTCAAATTATGTGCTCCTGACCCTGATGTTTATCCCATGGTAAAATTTAGAGTCCTTGATAAAATTATGATGGAAAGAAAGAAAATGTTCTAGATATTTATAGCAAATCACTTATATACTTCATTTTTAAAAAGCAGTTTAAATTTGTAGTTAAGGTATAAATTTACCTGCTTTGGTAGAAGCTGGCCTGGGTTACAAGTTCCCACGAAACCTTTTAGTAGCTGTATGACCTCGGACCTCCAAACCTCAGTTTCCCTCTCTCATAAAATAGGACTAATTATAATGTCAATTCATATGATTGTAATGAGAATTGAATGAGATAAACCATAAGTCACCGTGCTTGGCTTACATTTAATATTTAAATGTCAAAAAGACGAAGATACTTTACTTCTTTTGTCACCTCCTGGCAGGTTTGGAATACTTTCTCATGGGAATTTGTTCCCATGCCTAAAATTTTGTTTTGAAAAGTTTTATGATGTATTAATAAACAGAAGCAAAAGTCAATCATATGTAGGTTCTGTCCACTGATTCCATCTTCAACTAGTTTGCCATAGTGTATGCTACCATCATGTTTTTTACAACTCAGAATCCTTCTACCTGGACATCTTTCTGCTCTTTATTCACTGGAATCTATTCTTCACCCTTCTTTTTCTTCTTTTTCTTTTTTATTTTTATTATGTTATGTTAGTCACTGTGCAGAACATCATCAGTTTTTGATGCAGGGCTTAATCCCAGGACCCTGAGATCATAACCTAGACTGAAGGCAGAGGCTTAACCCACTGAGCCACCCAGGTGCCCTGAGATTGTCTTTTTTCCATTGGATATTTTTTCTTGCTTTGTCAAAGATTATTTGACCATAGGGTTGAGGGTCAATATCTGGGCTCTCTATTCTGTTCCATTGGTCCATATGTCTGTTTTTGTGCCAGTACCCTCTCTTGGTGAAGACAGCTTTGTAATATAGCTTGAAATCAGGCAATGTGACGCCCCCAGCTTTTTTCAACATTTCCTTGGTGATTTGGGGTCTTTTCTGATTCTATACAAATTTTAGGATTGTTTGTTCCAGCACTTTAAAAAGTGACAATGGTATTTTGATTGGGATGGCACTGAAAGTATAGACTGCTCTGAGCAGCATAGACATTTTAACAATGTTTATTCTTCTGATCCATGAGCATGGAATATTCTCTCCATCCTTATACTCTGAAGAGTTTTAATCAGGAAAGGATGCTGTATTTTGTCAAATGCTTTTTCTGCATCAATTGAGAGGACCATGTGGTTCTTCCTCTTCTCTTACTAATTTGTTCTATCACATTAATTGATTTGCAAATCTGGAACCACCCTTGCATCCCAGGGATAAATCCCACCTAGTTGTGTAGATAATCCTTTTAATGTACTGTTGGATCCTATTAACTAGGATCTTGTTGAGAATTTTGGCATCCATATTCATCAGGGATATTAGTCTGAAATTCTCCTTTTTGATGGGGTCTTTGCCTGGTTTTGGGATCAAGGTAATATGGAAGTTTTCCTTCTGTTTCTATTTTTTTGAAACAGTTTCAGGAGAATAGGTATTATTTCTTCTTTGGATGTTTGGTAGAATTCCCCAGGGAATCCATCAAACCCTGGATTCTTGTTTTTTGGGAGGTTTTTGATGACTTCTTCTATCTTGCTACTGATTATTGGTCTATCTAGGTTGTCAGTTTCTTCTTGTTTCAGTCTTGGAAGTTTATAGGCTTCCAGTAATGCATCCATTTCTTCTAGGTTGCTTAACTTACTGGTATATAGCTTTTGATAATAATTTCTGATGATTGTTTCTATTTCCTTGGTGTTAGTCATGACCTTTTCCCTTTCATTCATAATTTTATTACTTTGTGTCTTTTTTCTTTTGGATAAGTCTGGTCAGTAGTTTGTCAGTCTTTTTAATTCTTTCAAAGAACCGACTTCTAATTTCATTGATGTGTTCTACGATCTTTCTGGGTTTCTAATTCATTGACCTCTGTTCTAATCTTATTTTCCTCCTCATGCAGGAGGATAGACTTAATTTGTTGATTCTGCAGTTCTTTAAGGTGTAAAGATAGTTTGTGTATTTGGGATTTTTCTATTTTTTTGAGTGAGGGTTGGATGGCTTTTGTATTTCCCCCTCTGGACTGCCATATCCATGGACTGTCATATCCCATAGCTTTTGGACCAAAGTGTTTTCATTCTCATTGGTTTCCAGGAATTGTTTAAGTTCTTCTTTGATTTCCTGGTTGACCCAAACATTATTGAGCAGGATGGTCTTTAACTTCCAAGTGTTTGAATTTCTTCCAAACTTTTTCTTGTGATAGAGTTCCAGTTTCACAGCATTGTGGTCTGAGAATACGCAGGGAATAACCTCAGTCTTTTGCTATCAGTTGAGACCTGATTTGTGACCTAGTATGTGGTCTATTCTGGAGAAAATTCTATGGGCACTTGAGAAGAATGAGTATTATGTTGTTTTAGGGTGGAATGTTCTATATGTATTTATGGGGTCCATCTGGTCCAGTATGTCATTCAAAGCTCTTGTTTCTTTGTTAATTTTCTGCTTAGATGATCTGTCTGTCTCTGAGAGTGGAGTGTTGAGGTCTCCTACAATTAATATATTATTATCAGTATGTCTCTATTTTGATAAACAGTTGGCTTATGTAGTTGGCTGCTCCCATGTTAGGGGCATAGGTATTTACAACTGTTAGATCTTTTTGTTGGATAGACCCTTTATGAATGATATAGTGTCCTGTATCTCTCACTACAGTCTTTAGCTTAAAATCTAATTTGTCTGATATGAGAGTTGCTATCCCAACATTCTTTTGAGGTCCATAGGCATGAAATATAGCTCTCCATCCCTTCACTTTCAGTCTGGATGTGTCTTTAGGTTCAGAATGAATTTCCTATAGACAGCATATAGATGGGTCCACTCTTTCTATCCAGTCTGCAACTCTGTGCTGTTTTATGGGAGCATTTAGGCTGTTCCTATTGAGAGTGATTATTGAAAGATATGATTTTATTGTCATCCTGTTGCCTGTGAAGTCCTTGTTTCTATAGATTGTTTCTGTAAATTTCTTGTCTATACCACTCTTGGGGCCTTTCTCCTTTTATAGAACCCTCCCCGCCCCCCCACCCCCATATTTCTTGCAGGGCCAGCTTAGTGGTCGCATATTTCAGTTTTTGCCAGTCTTGGAAGGTCTTTATCTCTCTATCCATTCTAAATGACAGCCTTGCCAGGTAAAGTATTTTTGGCTGCATGTTCTTCTCATTTAGTACCCTGAATATGTCTTACCAGCCCTTTCTGGCTTGCCATGTCTCTGTGGACAAGTCTGATGTTATTTCCGATGTTCCTTTCTCTGTATGTAAGGAATCTCTTCACCCTAACTGACCTTAAGATGGTTTCCTTGGTTTTAAGATTTATAAGTTTTACTATTACATGGCTGGGCATTGGTTTGTTCTCTTTGATCTTGGGAGGGGTCCTCTCTACCTCTAGGACATGATTGCTTGTTTCATTTCCCAGATTAGGGGAATTCTCAGCTACGATTTGCTCAAATATATCTTCTGGTCCTCTTCTTTCTCCACCCTTTGGGGATCCCAATCATTCTGACATTGGAACATCTCATGGCATCATATATTTCTTTAATTCTGTTTTATGGATTTTAAGCTGTTTGTTCTAGGCCTCCTCCTGTTCCTTCTTTTCTATCAGTTTGTCTTTTAGATCACTAATTCGTTCTTCTGCCTCATTAACCCTGGCTGTTAGAGAATCTAGATTAGATTGAATCTCACTGACAGCATTTTTAAGTTCTGCCAGGTCACCTCTCATTTCTACCTTTAGAGAATCTATGTTGCCATTAATGGTTTTCTCCATCCTATGTATTGTCTGCCTAACTGTTACCCTGAAGTCTATTTCTGACATCTTGCTTCTATCCATTTCCATTAGTTAGTTAAGTGGCAGAGATCACAGTCTCTGAATTTTTCCTATATTGGGGGTTCCTACTCTTAGTCATTCTGTTGAGGGGTGGTTGAGGGAATGTACAGAGTCTAAATTAGTGACCACAACTGAAGCAATATGTACCTGTTTTACAGGGACCTTAAGGTTGTTGGCCTTTTGTTCTTCCAGCCTGTCTTCTGGAGGAGGGGCCTGCCACTCTGATATTCAGGCAACCCTGTTTGGGCAGAGTTGCCCTGCACCCTGCTGGGGGTGGGTGGGATGGGCTCAGTGAAAACCTGTTTTGGGGGGCTTTTGTTCTTTGGGTGCTTTCCATGGTGGCTTTCTGAATCTCTTCCCAGAGTCAGAACAGAACTGACTGTAACCAAATGTCTGTCTCAGAACAAAGAGATTAGTCTGTTTTCCAGAGAGCCCTCCAGGCCACACTGACTCTGTTTTTGTCTGTGCTGCTAAAAACCACAGTGTCCTAGGTTGTGCCCCCACAGCAACACTCCCAGCCCTCGCTTCCAGGTCCAGGCATGTCTCTACCCTTTGTGCTTCTAAAAACCAGAGGCTGCCCCAATTTGCACACGTGCCCCTGCAACTCCAGGTTTCAGTCTGGGGGGCTAAAGTCCTTTCCCTCCCACTACTAGTCTGCGATTCTGTGCCTGGTCCCCAGCGCGGAAGGCTTTTGCACTCTGGTAGCACAGGATCCCGGAGGCTTCTTCCCCCTTCTGTTTAGCTTCTGATATCTGCCCACAGAATCATGGCTCCCCACTTCATACCTGGAAACCAATTGCCAGAGATCTCCTGTTTGCAAAGATCTGGGTATATCTTCTTACATCTCAGGCTGATTTTGTGGGTGTTCAGAGTGGTCTCGTAGATATCCAACTCAATTTAGAGGACTGGTTGAAGTAGGGTCTCCTACTCCTCTGCCATCTTTGTGCCTCCTCTCAGCATTCATTTTTAAATGTCCTTGCGATTCTGTCATTATTCAGGTTAAAATCCTTTTAACAGTTTCTCATTTCAGTGAGAATAAAGCTCAAATTCAGTACCTGGATTTTCCAAGTCTGATGTTCTATCTCACATCCTACCATATCGCTTCTCTCCAGCAGTGTTCATCTGCCCTCTGTTCCTTCAGCATGCCAAACCCATTCCCATTGTAGGAAATTTTATGTTCCCTGTGAATAGCACTTTTGACTCACTATTTTTCTTGTTCATTAGTTTATTTAACAGCGATGTTTTCTCCATCTGCTCCCAGTTCCATCCCTCAGAATGTAAACTCCATGAAAGCAGATGTTGTCTTGTTCTTTGTTATATACCCAGTGCCTAAAGCACTATCTGGCACATACAAAGCATTCTATAAATAATTGCTTAATCATAAATGAACACATACAAATTAAACATAAGCAGAGTATCGTTATATATTTACCCTTTGGGGTGTACATTTCTTTTCTTTTCTTTTTTTAAAATATTATTTATTTATTTGACAGAGATCATAAGTAGGCAGAGAGGCAGGCAGAGAGAAAGGGGAGCAGGCTCCCTGCTGAGCAGAGAGCCTGATGTGGGGCTCAATCCCAGGACCCTGGGATCATGACCTGAGACTAAGGCAGAGGCTTTAACCCACTGAGCCACCCAGGCGCCCCTGGAGTATACATTTCTTAAGAGACAATATTCTATAAGCAATAAATAACAGCATACATTATAATTTATATCTGGTAGTAAATGATTGAAAGAGTCCCGCCCAGGTACTGACAGACTGAATTTGCACAAAGCCAAGGAAATGATGTCTTATTGCCGTTCCCTTTGTTTTAAAAGTATTCAGTAACTAAGAGCTCACTGTAGTGTTTTTCCTTTTATATCTAAAATGCCTTCTGGTTCTAGTTCCTAAAAGATTTCCTTGTCAGTTTATTTGAGCAAACAATTCATTGCAAAGATTGACATTCCATAGCAATTTAAATCCCTTACAGTTACTTATTTTCCTAGTATTTAACATATAAGCCATTCTAAGATGCCAGGCTAGAGTGTGCTCTGAATAGCCAGCAAGTGGAGGAGACATTTATCTCTCCATTTATCTATCCACGTATAGGACTCAATCTCCCTCTGTCTTTCATTTCCTCTACTTGTTTTTGGTAGAGAAAATTTTGATTTACAAATAGAAATTTATATCTTTGAATTCTTTACTCACAAAGCTGGCAAAAACTGGGGGCCAGACACATTCATTCCAGCATGGAGGACTAGTCTCTTTCAAGCACTCAGCAGTAACAGCTTATAAATCTGTCTGCATGATAGTATTTATTCAAGGAAAATCTGTAACTTAATTACTGGGAAGGTACAGCAGAAAGAAATGGTCCTCAAACTCTGAATCAGTGTAAAAGGATTCTGTTCAGTTTATTTAAATTAAAATGTTTATTGAACAACCACTATTATTCCCCAGCTATAGGCAGTCATCAAGTCAGACACCCAGGGTGGAAGAAAGAGCCTTGGGAACAGCATGTAAAATGTCAAGCACAAGCCTAGACACATAAAAGGTACTCAGCAAATATTGGCTTTTGCCTCAGTTTCTTGGTTCCTCCTTTGACCCTGAAGACGTGTTTTCAAAGGTAGTGTAACTCAACTCAGATATACACGGAGGTGGGTAAAGGTGGGGGCAGCAGCCCAGTGTGACAGTATTCTGTGCCCAGAATAGGGTAGGATAATTCACATACATAAAATCTCATTTCGATCCTTGTAGGTAGGTATTTGCCAAAGTGGGAAATGGAGGCACTGAGAAATTAAATAAACTGCCCAATAATATGTGGTAGACCCAGAATGCAAATTAAATCCTGGTCACTCACAGCTATGTTCATTTTGCTCAGAACACATTTATTGTTCACCTTGAATCCCTGAGGCTGAGGATTCAAACAAACAGGACATGCTCCAAATGCTTAAAGAGCTTTCACCCAATGTGGGACGAAACATAAAATAAGTAACTTTTTAAAGTGAAAATATGGGTGCATGGGTGGCGTAGTTGGTTAAATGTCTGACTCTTGATTTTGGCTCAGGTCGAGATCTCAGGGTTGGAGCCTGCCGAAGATTCTCTCTTTTCCTCTCTATCTGCCCTTCCCCTGCAAAAAAGGTGAAAATATTTTAACAGAAGTATGCCTGGTAGGACAAAAGAGAAAACGTCTCACTTTGCCAAGCTAAATTGGGCAGTGGAGAGTACCCAGAGAGGTACATTTCTGAACTTTTGATTCAGAGCCTCAGCCTCTCTTGCCAGGACTACCAGTGCAGAAGCCTTTTCTCAGATCAGATTTTTCAGAGTGAAGTGAGGGTGGGCAATAGCAAAGACTTCCCCAGGATGTAGTAACAGAAGCGTCTTGAAAAAATACACAACCACTGCAATCTTTGAGCAATCTTTGGAGAGGAGGAGAATAAGGAGATGAGGTGGTAAAGGAGTAAGGGGGGGAGGAAGACAGTCTGGGTGTTAGGAATTGCAAATGCTAGGTCCAGAGGACTTTAGGGAATATAGATCTTCCCATTTGGTCTGGAATGTGAGTGTGTGTGATGGCAGTGGCAGGAGATAAGCCTGAAGGAGGGAACAAAGGTTGGGCAGGAGTGGCTTGTGACAGGCTGAGGGCTTCAGACCTTACCTTGTAAGTAATGGGGACCCAGTGAAAGATCTTGAGCCAGGAGATGACATTCTCAGAATGAAGGAGTCAGGGAGATCTGAGAAAAGGCTTCTGCACCGGTAGTCCTGGCAAGAGAGGCTGAGGCTCTGAATCAAAAGTTCAGAAATGTACCTCTCTGGGTACTCTCCACTGCCCAATTTCGCTTGGTGTGCTCCTTGTAGCAGCTCTGGGCCTTTGGCAACATTAACCAACTTCCAGGGACAGGAGAGAGCCCTCTTCTCAGCCAGTGTCTGGTACTCACTCTTCTGTTCAGTCCTCCAGTTAGATTTTATGTAGGTTGTTGTCCCAGTGATGTTGACTTTGCAAGGGTTCTGAAATTAGCCCGTTAGTCACCCTTCACATCAAGTTAAGGAAACTCCTATTAAAGTACACCAGATTCCGTAGGAGGAATGCAGCGTTATCAGCCACTAATGCCCTGCCCTTAATTGCTTCACCAGATTAATTGGGTGGCTCCCCAGCAGGACCTTAATCAAAGGAGGGCAGAATAGGTAAATGTTGATGAAGTGACAGAATAAATGAGATTCAAAGCATTGGGCACAAGCTGGGGAGAAAGAACTGTGTTCAGCAACCTGGGCAGAACTGGAGCATCAAATACACAGGAGAAGATCAGGAAAGGAGGAGGAGCAAAGAACTTAAATACAAAGGATGCCAAATGGGCTCATCAAGCAAGGAACCAACTTAAAGTATCCCTTTTACCATCTATGACCTTCCCTCAATCCTAAAGAGAGACCATCTCCTGAGAAAGGAATGTAGAATAATCACTGTCATTCCTACATTTCATTCAGCTCTTACAATGTGCTGAACAGAGTACCTGATACTTTCTATGCATTTTCTCAGTCAGCCTCTACTACCATGATATGAACTAGGCTTACTGTTTCCAGGTTTCCCAGGAAGAGACTGAGGCTCAGGGAGCTTAAGTAAATTGCTCACATTCATTCAGCTGAGTAGCAGAGTCAGGATTTGAGTCTAGATGCATCTGGTTCCAGAGTCTTAACCAGTAACTCAACTACTTCACCATTCCATCAGTCACTACCTCAACTCTTCTGACTGGTGTGGGTCAGCCTTTAGTAATCATTGGGTGCATTTTAAAAGCGCCAACCCAGCTCCCATCTGCACCAAATCTAGGCACCTTACTATATCCTTCCATATCCAAGAGCTGCACTCTGTGGCTCACCAGGAGATTCATTATACCTGTAGTTTGAGCACAAACAAAAGAACGTACATCCTGAGGAAGCTGCTGGATTCTTGCATAGTAAGAAGTGTCTTCTTACTATGTAAGAAAACTTCTTACTAAGTAAGAAGTTTAAGATCTGTCTGACCTTAAAGCAAATGCATGTCTATTTTATGACTCTCTCAGGAGATGATGCTTGAGCTGAAATTGAATGATAGGTCATAGAGGTGAAAGTGGAAACTGTAGGCAGAGGTAATACCATAGACAAAGGCATGTAGGCATGATGTAGTCAATAAAAAGCTTGGAGAATGATGAGGAAGGTGTTTGTGGAAGAAGACAGATAGCAGGAGATGAGAATGTTATTCAGTTGTACTGAAGATTTACAGAGGGATAAGTAGAAATTTTAATAAGAACTGTTAACAAACAGTTAAAAACTAAATGTGAGTACTTACCTGATAGTTTACCAAAAAGCCCTATCTCCTGCTGCAGGAGGTAATCACATCTGAGGAGCAAGATCAAGATGTGATCATTGAGGTTCCTGAACTCTGATATTTGAATGCTCACAGTCAAAGTAGGTCTTATGTACTAGGGTAAGGGCTGACATTGGGAAAACTTGGGACCCTGAAACATGAGAGGGAGACATCTGAGTGAGTGCGTCTTTGGCTCTTAACTGTGTAGAATGCCCCCAAATCTCAGAGCTTGAAGAAATGGCCCACCTCTCTGGAGAAGAGTTAGAAGCCCCAAAAGGGAAGATTCAGCTAAGCTCTTTTCCCCCATGAAGCAAAAGATAACCCCCTTAGGAGCTCATCACACCTTCACTTCTGGCTGCCAGCCTAATTACTAGGATTAAATCCCCACATAACTTGGCTGAGAACATGCTGGGCTTGAGAAGGATGGAAAGAGATTTTGGCTAAAGAAATTGGAAGAATTACCCTATGTATATACATGGGCTAGGAGAATATCCCTGGGATTGAGTTTTGAAGGTGCTTAATCAAAGGATCAGAGCATAAAACTGAATAAGCAGAAAATCAGCAACTGGTAACACTTTCTCAGGACATAGAACTTACCACCCTGGCATGGACCCAAGGGAATGAAGCAAACTTTCAACTTGGGTGACTTTTAGGAGCCTAGGGGGGGAAAATGTCATCTTGTACCAGACAATGGAAATGCCTGAGTTGCCATGCATATGGTCGAGGAAAGCGTAAGAAGGCTGCAGGAAGTGGGATCCTGGAGTTGATATATTATGTGAAACTAAAAGACCTCCTGTAGGAAAATATTCCATGGAAGACCCCAGAGCAAGTATCATTCACCGAGGCCATCAGGAATGTATACCAGCAGCACCCAAAGGTTCAGTGATGGCCTCCTCTGTAGGCCTGGGATGATGGTAAAGAGATGGTCCCAGAGCTGGACTCATGATGGGGAAGCAAAGTAATGGAGGCCAAGCAGTGATGCTCAGCTACTAAAAGCCAGAAGGTCACAATTACTGTAACAACCAGTAAGGAGAGTGGGGCAGCCAAGGATGCTTGACTTTAGGGAGTTGTGGAAAAATTCATAGAGGAAAAATTGGCCAGTATTAACTAATATCTACAACCAGAAGCAAGACCAGAGGGCAAAAGTAAGCTGCATGAGCAAGTAGCCTACTCCTATATCACAGTTGCATCAGAACCATTGTCCCACATCTATGACTGTATGTGGGGCCCTTTTGATCAGCTATAGGTAGAGGAAAATGTCTAGGCTTTGTTTGCAAATGGATCAGCTTAGTAGATCTGTACAAGCGAAAAATGGATGGCAGCTATATAGCCACATTCAGGGAGAGCTTTGAAATACAATGGAAAGGGAAAATCTCCCCAGTGAGCAGGTGATATGCCTCATGATTTGCTTTGTGTGCAAGAAAAAGTGGCCCAAGACAAGAAAGAAACCACACACACACACACACACACACACACACACGCTCTCTCTCTCTCTCTCTCTCTCCTGGGCAATGACAAGTAGCCTAACCAGATGGCCAGGAACCTAGAAGACCAAGCACTTGAAAATCAGAGATAATAACTTCTGGTGTAAAAGCAAATGGATAGCATATGGAAGTGGGTACAAAGTATGAAGATTTTCACACATTAATGCCCAGCAGAAAGCATCAACTATGGAGAAGACAGTGAACAATCAACAAGTAAAAATGGCAATTTACATTCACTAGCTTTCATCACTGCCACCCCAGAATTGGAATGAGGGACATATAATCAGAGTGGCCCAGTGGCAGAGATGGAGACTACCTATGAATATAACAGCATGTATTCTCATTTACTAACTGTTACAGTTAGCAGAGATAATACATTTACTAACTGTTACAGTTGGCAGAGATAATAGCCAACCTTTGAGCAACAGAAATCAATCAGTGTTGATCCCTCAGTCTGGTCCTGTTCTTTCAGCAAATTGACTATCTTCTTTGTGGTAACTACACTGAACCCCTTTCACTTTAAAAGGTTCACCCTCACAAGGGTAGATGTATGAGTTTGCCTTTTCTTTCCATAGGTCCTCAGGCAGCATCACTATCTGGGAGCTTACAGGATGTTTGATCCATAGGGTGAAATCCACATAACATAGCATCTAATTAAAAAAAAAAAAAACCACTCCTCAGCAAAGAATTCACTGTTTGCATCACCCATTGCTCCTTCCAGAATCAGCCAACCTCATACCAGACTGTACTAGACCAACCTACTGAAGACACATCTGAAATAACATTCTTAGATGCAGTGCTCTGCAGGGATAGAATGCCATCAGAGACCTCTAAATGGCCTCAGTAGGAAGAAAACATGGATCTGGAAACATGGAAGTAGAAATAGAAATGGTCTCATTTATCATCACTCTCAATGACCCAGTGGAGATCTCTGTGTTTCTTATTGCTTCAACTCTGGCCTCTGTAAGATTAGAGGTCCTGGTAACCAAAGGGGTACATTCTTATGAGAAACAGAGTAAGGATCCCCATGAACTATAAGCTATGATTCCTGCCAGATCGCTGTGGACTCCTTGAGTCCAAATACTGGCAGGTAAAACGTGGAGTCAACATCTTGGCAGAGATAATTGAACCCAACCAGCAGGAAGAGGTAGGGCTTCTTTGACAAAACAAGGACAGGAAAGAAGATGTGTGCAAAAAAGGTGGTTTGGTTGGGTGTTTCTTGGTAACTTTCTTGCTAGTAACTGTGAATGGACATGTGCGTCAACCATAGCCTGAGAAAGTTATGATTTCTAAGAGATCAGACCCATTAAGATTGAGGTTTTGGGGGGTGGGAGGTTGGGGGAGCCAGGTGGTGGGTATTAAGGAGGGCACATATTGCATGGAGCACTGGGTGTGCTGCAAAAACAATTAATTCTGTTATGCTGAAAAAAAATTTTTTTTAATAAATAAATGAAAGTAAAAATAAAAAAAAAAAGATTGAGGTTTTGGGTTATGGCACAAGATCAGCCAACAAGACTGGCAGAAGAGACAGTTTAGCGTAAGAGGAGGGAGAAGATGAGTATCATTGAGGCTCAAGATCAATGGTAGCAATGGAGGCTGTAGTTTTCCCTACAGAATTCCCTCTTCTAAGTTTCCCCTCAGGAATAGAGGTACATGAGGAACATGGAAAACATGAATGGAGAAGTGAATCTGTGTAGCATATAGTGTAAAGTGAGGCATTCATGGAGATATGCTAGTTCGGACCGCCAAACTGCTGTAAGATACACAGTTAATGGATGAATTCTGTCTTCTACCCTGGGAACACTGAGACCATACTTTTCACAGACTGCCCCCAATTGCTAAGTACAGCAGGGTCATAGAGCCAGTCCACTTCTGCTCAACATGGGATTCCTGTAACAGGAAACTTGGGCTCAGTGATGTCTCATCAGCACAGCTGAGATTTTCTTAGAGCTGTTCTGTGGTCTGTGGTTTTCCCATCTAATCCTGACTTCAATCTCTACTTTCATGGGTATCAGATCTGCAATGGGATTTAAAAGCTCTCTCTGGCTACTTCAACACCTTTCTCTTGCACAGGCACTTCCCCCAGTAGATCTCTTGGATGTCTAATTCCATCTTGGTAACTCTTTCTCAGAAGTCCCGGACTGACACACTTACTATATGTTCCAGAAAACAGGAATCATGTCTGTGTTATTTACTACTGTATCCCCAGTGCCTAGCACCATTCCTGGTAATTGAATTAACCAGTGCACTCGTTAATCATAGCAGCATCAATAGCATGGTAGCAGTGGGACCCAGACTGGATGGAAATGGAGCCAAGTTGGGAAGTGTGGGACACTCTTTCAGGAACTGAAAAAGAAAAGGGAAAGAGAAGTAAGATTTGGGGTTGAAGGTGACTAGAAAAGAAAGCAGTATTGAAAGGAGCTCTTTTGGGCTTAGAGAGGTTTAGTCACATAAGCTGAGGAGAAGTCAGTGAAGAGGGAAACACTGAAGGTGCACCAGATATAGGATAAAATTAAAGAAATGAGGAATAGAGGATGGGAGCAGGGAAGGGTTGAGAAGCTGAGCAATTGCCTTGGAGTCCCTATTTTTCTAATGTTATAGGACAAAAGATCATCTGCTGAAAGAGAGAATGGGAAGTGAGGGAGAGTGGAGACTAAGGAGGGATTGGGTGGAAAAGCCCCTGATGGTGAATGGACATAAGAACATTCTGGGACATGTTGAAGACTAAGGGGAGGGGCCTCTGCTAAAGCTGGAACCATGCATCTGTAAATCAACTATGGGATTTTCTTCAACATCTCCTAGGGGCCTAGGGGCCTCTAGAATGGAAATATCAGACAACTATGATAATACAGAGTTGGAGTGGCAGGCTCTGACAGGGACTCAGATGAAATAATGGTAAGAGGAAGGTGATGGTAACTTATTTTAAACAGCGATTTACCAGAATCCAGATTTGAAGGAAGGAGACCTAGTCCCACTTAATGGAATATTAAAGTAAACACCTTTACTCCTGCATCTTGTCTAATTGTCCCATATGAAACTATTTTCCACCCACAGTTGAAGTCCTGGAGGCTCAGAGAGTTTTGAAGAACATGACCATGTTCCCTCAAGTTGTGTGTGTGGAAAAAGTCTTTCAAGGTTTGGAATTGACTGGGTTTGAGGTGTGGGTGGGGAGAGTGATGTCTCATGCTTAAATCTCATCTGAACATTATTTTATGCTTACTTTTAAGAAGGTGTACTTATTTAAGATTTTTTTACTTATTCTTAGGAATATTCAAGAAGGGAAGCTATGACTTATATGGTTCGAATACTCTAGGTCATTAAATAAATAGTAACTATCAATTTTTCAAAAACGTATGAGCCAGTGTTTGGGCTGAGTTCCATTTTTTTCTTCTCTTTTAACAAACATCAGGGCTGTTTTATATATAAATTTAAAAATGATTTTTATCAAGCAGATAGACAGCTTTGTAGGTAAGCATACCAACCTTTTCTGTGTGTGGGATGATACACCGTATTTTTATGGTGTGGTTGATAATCTGTGTGGATTTCAAATTTGTTTTTTTTTCCCCCTAAGATTTATTAAGAATGAGAGAGAGAGAGAGAAAGCGCACATCAGTAGGGGGAGGGGCAGAGGGAAAGGGAGAATCCCAAGCAGACTCCTTGCTGAGTATAGAGCCCGAGGTGGGGCTCAATCCCAGGGACCTCGAGATAATGACCTGAGTGGAAATAAAGAGCTAGCTGCTTAACCAGCTAAGCCAGCCAGGTGCCCCTGAATTTCAGATTTCTTAAGGTGCACTTATTAAGTGAGTTTATGGTTTTGGCTGTTGTCTCATTACATGTTAACTGTAACATATCATAGATAGTAACTAGGTCAAGGAGGTTTTTCTTAACAAGAACAGAAAAAATTGCCCTGACTATGCTCAAAATGGGCTCTGACAAGAATTTTAAGAAGTTTTGCAAATGAGGTTGCTCTTGGAAACTTGTTTACTCATTATGAGGCCCTTCATCCATTATCTGATAAAGATAATTTGAGTCAAGTAAAGGGCGAAGTTCAAAATGAAAGCAATAAAGGATTCATTTTCAAATCTAACGATGACTATATTCCCATAAGCATTCTAGTGAATTTAGATTTATGGACTTATGTGACTCTGCAACATGTCGTAAAATTATCGTGGATTCCCTGTGGTGCCATCTTTAACAGCTGGCCTCATGCAAATGTGAGACTGGACTATTAACCACACAACATTGCAGACAAATATGAGAAGCATGGTTCAGGCTGTCATTCTTTTGTTTTTTAAGAAATTAACTAGAAGAAATGTGAGAAGATTCATTGTACACAAAAGAGGCAACGGAATTGCTTTCCTTGTGTTTTTTTCTAGTAGAGCTGAAGAACTAGTTTGCTGAATTATGTGTCATGAATAAGCACTTCTTTGAGGAGAAGTTTTATTAAAATAATATTTTTAAAATCCAAGATGAGTCAGATCTGCCAAATTTTTTGTGAATTGTTTTAAAAAAAAAATGATAGTTCACTAACGGTGCCGGAAAGAATTTGTGCTGCCAGTTGATTCTGGATCACTGTTAATGAGGTAAGACCCCCAGTTATAAGTAGTACACAACTTACAGTAGGTTTATGTTTCCACTTATTTTGTAAGTGGGCATTTCAGAGCTCAGGATGCACGTGCTGAAGAAAAAGTACGGCCAGCAAGCCAGCGTTGGCCAGATTCATATCACAAGAGGAGTTTTAGGTACCAAAACCTTGAGATACCTGATCCCACAAGGCTGCCCATTTTTTAAGTGAGAGTGGAGGCTCACAGGTAGCCTGCATGGAGCTATAGTCAGGACCAGCGGTGTCAGTCTGTGGTGTGTGTCCTGTGAGAGGGCCATGGCACTCAAGACGGAAGACACAAAGCTCAGAGAAACTCTATCCAATTCTTAGTCTGGTGAACTGCCAAAATAGAGATTGCCACTGCCACATGCAAATCTTTCTTTCTGGCCCAGCTTTCTTCAAACCTTGGTGCCTCTGACACCTCCCCACTCTCCCTTCCAGAAAAACTGAAGCTGTTTCTTGCCTGAGCTGGCACCTGGTTCCCCAGCAGCCTGCCCAGGGGTAAAAATAGTATTTACCCATGGGTTCTAACATACGCAGAACTGCAAAAACTGTTTAGAAACAGAACCCAGCCCAGCTCATTTTAGACCCCAGGCAGAGAGATAATCAAGATTTGTGGCAATGGGAATGAGAGCAAGAAAGCTCTACAAAGAGGATGGAGAATGGAAGGGCGATGAATTTCCAAGCCACAGAGAGTTTGCAGTAGCCTGATAGTCATGGCTGGACACAAGAGAGAAGGATAAACAAATGGGAGGAATAAGTCATTTCTTCTTTTTATTTTATAAGCTCTTATGGTGGTTTTTAATTACATCCACAAATTCTTTCACTCTCCTCTCATCAGCTGATATAATCTGTAGAGCCTCCCCTTGAAACTGACTGGACCTTTGTGACTGCCTCCATGAACAGAATCCAGTGGAAATCACACCGAGTCACTTCTAAGGCTAGATTAGAAAAGCCCATGCAGCTTGTGCTGGTAGCTCCTGTGATACTTGCTCTACTCACTCCGGGAGGCCTTGGCAACCTTGTAAGGATTTTGCTACCCTAATGCTACTTGACACCACATGGAGAGACCACAAAAAAAAGAGAAAAGGACCCAAAACATCCAAACTGTTGTAGCCCCAGCTGTTAGTGTTTTCCTAGTCCAGGCTTCAGTTCTGTGAGTGCCTTCATGATGGCCCCAGTTCCCGCCACTTTTCCACTGTAACCACATGAGAGATCCCAAAGGAAATGTACAAGTCCTGTTGACTCCCATATTTGAATGCCAAATAAAGGATTCCTTTTGTTTTGAGCCAACCTGGTATGCTTTGTTACCTAGCCATAGACAACCTGAACAAATAATGTCTCTATAAAAAAGAGGCTTTTACTTTTCCTTTCTCAAAATGGCAAATATTCTGAAGGCCTGGAGCCTTCTCTGCTCAGGGGAAAGTTAAGAAGTTTTAGTTTTCAAAAACCTGCCCTCTTCTTTTTTTTTTTTTTTTTTTAAGATTTTATTTATTTGACAGACAGAGATCACAAGTAGGCAGAGAGAGAGGAAGGGAAGCTTGCTTCCCATTGAGCAGAGAGCCCCATGTGGGGCTCGATCCCAGGACCCTGGGATCATGACCTGAGCCAAAGACAGAGGCTTTAACCCACTGAGCCACCCCAGCGCTGCCCCCCCCTTTCTTTTTAACAGGATTATTATGTAGTGAGAGAGAGCTCTGATGATTAAGCAAGAGAGAGGAACCTAGCTATTAGAATGGATGCCCTCCCTCCCGAGACTAGAAAAAGTGGAAGGTTGGTGGGGTCTGGGGATTGACAGTCATGCCAGTGGCTAACTTGGGTGCAGAGGTAGCAGGGGTCATGACTAGCAGAAAACCACATTAGCACGAATGAAGGAGGAGCTCAGTACTGCTATGATGAGTGCAACACCAGGTTCTCCTCTCTTGAGTTTTTTTAACTGCACAAGCTTTTTGAGATTCTTACATCATGCTAGATGGGAAGAGGGCCTCCTAAACGTGACTGATACCAAATTTCCTGTCACGTGATGTGATTTTGAAAACTTAAGGAAAAAAATCCTCTCTTGTCCCAAGATTTATTAAACCAGTCTCATCTAGTTATATATATACATTTGTGAATGACAGAAATTACCTTAATCCTCCCAAAGGTGTTTGTTATCCTGACAAGAGGCTTTGACATTAAAAAATTAAACGAATTTCTCTTTGAGGAGAATTTTAGACAATGTAAAAAAAAAAAAAACAACAAAACAAAACATTTAAGAATAATTAAGTCATGGGAAGATCATCATCTGGGGCTTTAGAAGATCCATTAAGCTGACTTTGCTCCTGAGGATCCCTGTTCCTCCATTTCTGAAATGATGAGATCTTTCAAAGCTCCAAGGTGGTTTGAGCTTTTAAAGCTCCAAGGAGATTTTTGTTTATTTGTAGAGATGTCAAATGTGAAGTTTGTTTGACACAAAATGCCGGGCCCACATAGCTGTTGCTATGAATCATATCCTCTGTATACCAGGGAAGATACCTCAAACTGTTCCCATTTTATTTCCAGATAGCCTTGAAAATAACCAAGTGAGATTAGTCATTTAGATTTAAAGACACAGAAACTGATTTCCTGGAAGCATTTAATCCTTAGTGTTGCCTCCTCTTCCTTCCTGGTCTCCCTAACTAAAACAAACCAGTCATTTGTCTTTGTCTGTGAAGTATAATTAGATCGACTAAGGTCTCTTTGCAATTATTTTTTTCTGTCTTAACCATGTCTAACAGTTGATCAGAATAATTAACAGCGATCCTATCTAGGTAGGAAAGTATTTTGATAACCCTACAACTGATCTGAATTCCAACTCTATGCATACCATATGAATTCCAATTATATGCACTGTTCAAAATGAAAGAGGAAAAAAAATGAAATCCTGGTAAAGGTGGTGCGAGATGAAAGCACTGAACTCTCGTTCCTGAGAACTGCTGATGAGTTCTTTTCAAGGTGAGGTGTGCCCTTGCATGCAGACAGGACAGGAAGGGATCAAAGGAACAAATAAACAAACAGAATGTGTTCTCAGAACTCCTGGCCTGATTGCCTCAAAGAAGAAGTAGAAATAGATCAAATCAAAGCATTTTTTAAAAGATGCCAAGGTGGCTTTTTAAAGATCAGCGTCCTAAATGCCAGGTGGCTAATGAAGGTCAGACAGGCAACTTCCATAATTTGTCTTTATGTGTTTAGTTGTGCGCCTTTATTAGGAAAATGATGGATAACTTTCTCCTTAGCAACTTTTCGAGAGTATTTTTTTCTATAATTTGTAAACTATTAAAAATATGACTGCAAGCATGGAGTAGCATAAAAGCAATTAAAAAAAAACTTTATTCATTTGACAGAGAGAGAGATCACAAGTAGGCGGAGAGGCAGGCAGATGGGGAGAGGGAAGCAGGCTCCCCGATGAGCAGAGAGCCCGATGCGGGGCTCGATCCCAGGACCCTGAGATCATGACCTGAGCCAAAGGCAGAGGCTTAACCCACTGAGCCACCCAGGCGCCCCATAAAAGCAATTTAAAGTTTATTTTTTTTCTGGTAGCGCTAAGAGAGCAAATGAACCTCACGATAGCCATGCTTATGCTCCAAATGAGATTAATTGCTTTGCTTACACCTAGAGGAGTCTTAGTGAATCTGAACCACATTTTTGCTAACTTTTGACTTCAAGAACCAAAGCTGAAGAGGGTAAAGCTAATGCAAACACTTAATGTTAAAATGGCTTTTGTAGTACAGATTTTAGAGACTAGAGGGCATAATTGTTTTAGCTGATCCAAGGCAATGGAAAGCAAAATCTATTAATCTGTTTATTACACAGTGACCTAGAGGCTTTAAAATTTGGATCATGAATGCAAGCTTGTTTTTCATTAAAAATCCAAATCACTGTCTGCTGGAAGGAGCAACAGAATAAAATGTGCATTTTCTGTGGTTGTTGTAGATGTTTTGCAGAGGCCCTAGGCTTATGACAGAAACTAGAACACGCTGAGAGGGGCCTTTTGCTTTAACATATTTTTCTGTCTTAAATCTATCAAGCTGTCCACTCGGTCTTCACTTGGCCTTTTCCTCCCCAAAATAACAGTCCTCCCTCTCCACAAAGAATACGTATGTGCATATGTACATGCGTATGTGTGTGATGTACTTGACAAGGATCTCAATAATTAATATTATTATGAAATTATGGAGTTGATTCTAGGTAGAGATGATCTTTTATTTATTTATTTCTTAATGTGCACCTCTCAATAAATATTTCTTCCAAAGCAATTAGCTAGTTGATGACACTGTGTGATCCTAATGCTGTTTTCGTCTTTCTTTGGCCTCTTCTTACTTAAGAATTCTTGGATCTTCTTTACCATTTTACCTTCTTTGATATGACACGCTTCTGGTTTTCACTCCTTAGTATTATATGTGACCCCAAGCCCCAAATCACTTTCCTCTGCGTTAATTTCTTCTGCTCTGTCATGTCAGCACACCCATGTGGAGGGGGGATGGTGGAAAAGTGACTTCCACACTACAAATTCCTGCTTAATTTCATCATGTTTTTGCTTCACAAACCACAATTCTTATTACCACTGTTAAAAAAAAACAAAATTCAACTGAGTAAATTTGAAGATCTAGTTGGCTTTATTTAATGATTCATGAATTGGGCAGCATCCCATCTAGCAAGTAGAAAGGAACTCCTAGAAGTTGTACAAAATGGAAGGGTTTTTATAACAGAAATAGGGCAGGTCAAGGAAGTTATTAGCAAAAGAAAAGAAAGGATTATTTCAGACAGGGCATTCCCTTCAGGGCACGGGCAAGGGGTCTTATTTTGCAGATTACTTAACTAGTGCTGATCAGGAAATTCCAGGCCGATTGGTTTAAAATACATTCTTGATTGGGGGGGGGCTCCTGGGTGGCTCCGTGGGTTAAGCCTCTGCCTTCAACTCAGGTCAGGATTCCAGGGTCCTGGGATTGAGCTCTCTGCTCAGCAGGGAGCCTGCTTCCCACTCTCGCTCTGCCTTCCTCTCTGCCTATCTGTGATCTCTGTCTGTCAAATAAATAAATAAAATCTTAAAGAGAAATAAAATCCACTCTTGGGAGAGGCTGAAATTGTAGTTAGGGTAGGTATTAAGCCTTGCAGGGGCTTAGCAAAAGTAACTCTATTTGGGGTCTGTTCTTTCTTTTTAACCCCACATTCAAATTTTCCTTGACTGATAGGTTGTCCTTCCTCTTTTTCTGCACACTGAAAGCCCACAAGCAGATTATCTGTAGACTAAGGAATGCAAGTATTGAAGGAAATGGTTGAGGCCTTTAATAAGTTTCTAGATAACGGATAAACATCTCATTAGATAAAATGTCAAATACTTTTCAAAACAAGCTTTTGACTTCTACTTCCAAAATCTATTTCAGATCCATCTGAGATAGGCAGAATTTTGGTCCCCATGACCTTTCCCCCCGATTTTACTCTTGTGAATGTTACTTTTCATGGCGGAATGGATTTTGCAGGTGTAATTAAGGTTACTAATCAGATGATCTTAAATAGGAAGATTTTCCTGGATTATCCAGTGTAATGAAATGAGCTCCTAAAACCAGAGCTATTTCTCTGGCTGGTAGTAAAAGAGGAACTCAGATATTTGCAGCCTGAGAAGGATGTAATACGTCATCGTTGGCTTAAAGATGAAGGAGCCATAACAAGGAAAGGAGAGCCTAGTTCTATAACCGTCAAGGAACTGAATTCTGCCAATAACCTGAATGAGTTTTAAAGCAGAAACTTGAAAGCAGAGTTTGAAATCTCTTCCTAAGAGCCTATGGATAAGAACCCAGTCTGGCTATTCCTGATTTCAGTCTTATGAGGTCCTGAGTAGAAGACCCACTTAAGAAATGTTGGACCCATGGGGCGCCTGGGTGGCTCAGTGGGTTAAGCCGCTGCCTTCAGCTCAGGTCATGATCTCGGGGTCCTGGGATCGAGTCCCGCATCGGGCTCTCTGCTCAGCAGGGAGCCTGCTTCCCTCTCTCTCTCTCTCTCTCTCTCTCTGCCTGCCTCTCCGTCTACTTGTGATTTCTCTCTGTCAAATAAATAAATAAAATCTTTAAAAAAAAAAAATGTTGGACCCAGAGTTGAGGGCCACACCACTATGTTTGTAGTCATTATTTACAACAACAAACTAGGATAGAAACTATCATATCATTAACTTTTCTTATGTAGGATTTAAAAAGTCTTTATTGTTTAAGCTGTTTTCATTTCAGTTCTTCTATTGTTTATAATTGAAAGTTTGTATCCTTCTCGAGCTGTGAAAAGTAAGTCCTTAAATTAGAACGTTTCCTTCTGTACCAGTGGGCCGTTGAATGTGTTAGCACTTTGATGAAAAGAATTCTCTTTGCATTGGCTGAATGCCTGTTAAGGTCTAGGTTCTGTACTATTCAGTTTACATATCCTACTTTCAATCCTTATGGCAAGTTTTATGTGCTATGAGGGAATATAAATGATCATATTGGGGGAAAAATACTAACCATCTTTGATGGTAAGAAGAACAAGAAACATTCCAAAGGGAAGCAGGCATATAAAGAAAGTTTATTTTTTAATGTGACTCTAATATGCAAAATATCCAGGATTTCAAAAGCCAGCTACAGAGCAGAAGTGATTCTATTTTTAAGGCTAATGAATTGTAGACCACAAGCTGAACTGTACAATAAATAGAAATTTTTTATTTTATATGGCAGCTTAATTGTTTACTTTTAAGTCCTGTAAAGAAGAATTGTGCCAGACCAGTTAAATAGGCAAGGAAAACTTTATTCAAGATTATTGCAAAAGGTGAGAGAGACTGTTGCAATACAGAGAAGAGGAGAGAGAAGGTGAGCCCTACTGAAGGAAAAGGCAAGAAGATTCCTAAATGCTGGGGTCAGCTAATGGAGAAGTGCTGGAGAAATTGAGGGAAAGTTAGTCAATGACATTAGGCCACCTGCGTTTACTAATTTTGGGTTAGTTTTATTTTGTTTTGTTTTTGGTTTTTTTTGAAGTTAGGATCCTACTCTCTCCACAAGAGTGGAGACAGGAGCTCTTTCTCAACAATTCCCTTTCAAAGGGATGGCTCCCCTGTGTTGTAGAAAATTTACATTTAAAGGAGAAAGAGAACGAATTTATAATTGCAAATTTTCCAAAGTAACTGTTCTAAGAAAAAGGGAGCCAGGGCCACCTGACTGGCTTGGTGGGTGAAGTATTCGACTTTTGCTCTCAGGATAGTGACTTTGAGCCCCATGTTAGGTGTAGAGATTACTTTAAAAAGATAAAATCTTAAAGGGAAAAAAGAGAGAGAGAAGGAAAGAAAAAGGCAGCCAGAAGCCTGTAGTCAGGAAGATGTTTGTCTAACATTTCGTCAAGTTGAAGGGAATGTTGATCAGTCTCAATTTTGCTTAGCCTTTGGAAAATTTAAATGTAGTTTTTTTTTTTTTTTTTTGAAGAGTTTTATTTCTCAACTGCCAGACTCATTCCAACTCCTACCTACCTCTCACCAATTGTTCCATGGTTCCAGGCACCAAGGGCCAAGGTGGACTCCTCTGAATATCAATTGTCTACAGCTCAGCTTATGTCAGAGTGGTCCATAACACAGCTCCTTATAAAGCCAGCAGTTCTCTGAAACTTCTGTGGCAGATTTGGGGCACAGAAATTTTACTTCTAAATGGTCTATGAGCCAGTCAACCTAGATAACCAGGATGCTTTTCTCTCTGACACATTGTTCATCTGGTCAAACTAACAGCCTGATGGAGAGAAAGAGGGTACAAGAAATAAAAAGAAAAATAATATAGTTAATTTCTCAAACAGGTTTTTCTGCCACATCCTAAAGAGTAGGCTGATTCATTCAACAAACATGAAAGCATTAAGATGCTAATGTTTGAATTTATGTGCTAATTAAGGAAAACAAAGAAAAATGCATCTCTTAGCCTGAAATCATCAGAGTCTGAGTTTAACCATCATATAGTTTATATAGTATTTAAGGACTTGTCTGAATTGGAGCAGTAAATTTAAATATTAAATAATTTTCCCCCCCTAAGTAGCATCTAATACTAGAAACCATGGTAATCATTCATTTTTAAAATATGCCTTTATTCTCATATTCTTAAAAGTTTTTGATTACATACTATTGCTACCTGTGTAGGGATTTTTATAATTTAAGTTTTTTTCTCTGCCTTTCTGATAATCACATTTAGTGGAGGAAAAAGAAAGGACAGTATATAACATACAATATAGAATGTATCTATTCATGTCATTCTACAAAGACAAAATTTGGTTTTGCACATAATCTCTGTACGTGAGAATGAGGCCTATGATAAAATTCTTAAGAGATCATTTATGTGTTGAATATGGCTCTGGTGTTCCTGTCAGGCATAAGCATTATAATAAGTCCATGGAATGATTTCTAAGGAGATTGAGAGATAAAATATCAAGAATTTTTTTTTTTTAGAAAATCGTGCAGTTTTAAATATCATAGCAGATACCAACAAACATTAAGGTTGAACTCAATTCATGATGTTGCCATGACAACAGATCTTGAAAACTGCAAGTGAGGATAAAGATGAATAAAAATTTGGTTTGTGGACCTCAAAGAAGGATCAAATCCTTAATTTTTTAAAAAAAGAAGTTTTCCAATGCACAAAGTTTCTGTAGCTCCCTGGGCAAGTACACCCCCTCCCAACCGGGTTTTACTTCTTTCTTTGCCTGCTAAGGGTTTCCTGATGCTTCTACCCCACCCAGCCTCTTGAGTCTTTCTGCTTCCCTTGGCTCTTGACTGAAAAGTGGCAAAAAGAAAAAAAAAAAAAAAATCATTTCTTTGTAGAGCAACAGAAACAGCCTGGAATGTTCCAAGAGAGATTTTAATAGGAAAACAAAAATAAAACTTTAGCTCCCCCAAATCATTTTTCAGGGCTTTCCAGGTTTCATAATCTGGCTTGAGCAGATTATGAAACTGTGGCTAGAGAGACCAACCCACCCCAGCTTTCCCAGGAATTCCCTGGTTTTAGCACACAAGCTGGGAAACCTCCTGATCTTGGGAAACTGGGATGGTTGGTCACCCTACCTGTCTGAGAGGATACCCTTGAAGCCGCCTTTTCCAGTTCTTGGAGTTTTTCCCCTACAATTTCAACTCTTTTTTTTTTTTTTTTTAAATTTGGGTGTGAGAGTGAGAATGAGAGTGCGAGAGCACGCACAGTCAGGGGGAGGGAGAAGCAGACTCTCCGCTGAGCAGGGAGCCCGATGTGGGACTCCATCCAAGGACCCTGGGATCGTGACCTGAGCCGAAGACAAACACTTAACCGACTGAAACACCCAGGCATCCCACCTCCCCAACTCCTTTAGTGTCCCTTTAAGGTAGACACAGATGGTAAGAAGGTTGAATGAGCTGATTTGGCCCACGCAGAATAGAAGAGTCCCACTTATTCCAGTATTTTAGTATGGCAACAATTAGAAGGCCATTGAGCCATACTTATAAAGAAATATTTCACCACCTTAACCAATACTCTTAGAAATAGATGTCCTCAAGCCCCAACAGTGGACAGCTGCCCAAAAGTTTATCACAGGTATTGCAAATGCTGATATCAAAGATAAGATGGATCTTTGGGTGGTGTGAATAGTAGAACAACAGCTATTGGACTGCGTACTTCCTCAACACTTAAAGTGGCTTTAAAGACTTCTTGATCAAATAATCCAGCACACTTGGTCTATTGTAGACCCAACCCACAAGTATGGACAAAGAGAATACCCTCAAATATTCTAAAATACCATATATAGTGAATAATTAGAGGTGAAGAATTGACTTTACTGGAATTAGAGTTGCCATTTACCTCAAATATGGGTGGAAAAAAAAATTTTTTTTTTTAAGCAAGGTCCACATCCGGTGTAGATCCCAACATAGGGCTTGAAATTATAACACTGAGATTAAGACCTGAGCTGAGATCAAAAGTTGGATGCTTGACCCACTGAGCTGCCCAGGTGCCCCATGAGTGGAATTTTTATAAATAACTTTTATGCTTTTTAAATTTGTATCCATGTAGAAAAGAATGAAAAATACAAAAAAAAAAAAAAGAGAGAGAGAAGACAATGAAAATCATCAGTAATCTTATTACACAAAGATATTCATAGTTAATATTTTATCATTTGTTTCTGACCTCTCTCTGTATATATCAATACATGTACATGTATGTATCCTATAACTATCATGTGCATTTGGTTTTCTAATCTCCTTTTTTTGTTATGGACAGAATGTTTGTGTCCCTTTCCAAATTCATATGTTGAAGACCTAATCCCCAATGTGATGATGTTATTTGGAAATGAGGCCTTTTGGAGGTAATAATTAGGGTTGCAGTCATTAGAGTGGGACCCTCATGATGAGATTAATGATCTTATAAGAGGAGACAGCAGAGCCCTTACCCTTTCTATCTCTCTGACATGTGAGGACAGAGCAAGAAGGCAGCCAGGAAGAGAGCTCTCAGCAGGAACTGAATCAGTTAGTATCTTGACCTCGGACTTCCTAGCTTCTAGAAATGTAACCAGTAAGATTCTGTTGTTTAGGCTGCCCACTCTATGGTATCCTGAGCTGACTAAGAAAACATTATATAATGAAAAACTTCTGTGGTAAGCATTCTTTGAACACAGTATTTATAATGGCCAGATAGCAATCCATCATATAGTGCAAATGTACCATGCTAATTCTACCAAACTGCTGGTTTAATACATACACACACACTCTTACTTTTGGTTGTTCTCACTGTTTTCCAAAAAGAAAAGTGATTTTGTTCAGAAATGTACTCCTTCTTCATGTAACCATACACTTCAAAGAGAATGCTATTAGGAGCTCCAGTAATGGACCTGGTTGGCCTAAAAATAATACAATTCTTTTTCCCTGGCATGTGGCCACTTCTAGCCAAAAAGATGTGAAGGGAAGTTCTGATGAAGAGATTTGGGGAGTTTTTCTTCACATCTAAGACAGAGCTATAAGAAGAAATAATCTCTCTTCTTCTTATAGACATTGTGAATTGTGGGTGGATAGCCATCTTACTTTCTGCCAGCTCTGAAGATCACAGAACCTAGTTCTTTGATGACATTGATGAATTACTGAATCACAACCCTGAAACTTACCTCCTCTATTCTTCCTGTTATAAGTTTCCCTTATATTTAAGTCAGCTTGTGTCAGGATTTCTGGTACTTGTAGTTGGACACAAAATATTTTATAAGCTTTGCTGTTAAGCCATCTTTGTGCATAAATCTTTGTCCATATTTCAGATTATTTTCCAGAATAGAATCTCTGAATGAAAAACCCTGAGTCAAAGATAACGAACATATTTAATATTTTTCATAACTATTGCTAAATTTATTCTGAGAAAGGATGTATCAGTTCACACTGTCAGCAATATGTGAACAACTATTTCAGTGTACCTTTACTAGCCCCAGATATTATCTTTTTAAAACTTTTTTAAAAAGAATTTTATTTATTGGAGACACAGACACAGAGCATGAGCAGGGGGGAGGAGGCAGAGGGAGAGGGAGAAGCAGACTCCCTGCTGAGCAGGGAGTCCCACCAACCAGGGCTCAATCCCAGAACCTGGAGATCATGACCTGAGCCAAAGACAGATGCTTAACCATCTGAACCATGCAGGCACCCCTCTTTTTAAAAACTTTTTATTGATGTGGTAGAGAAATAATGGTACCATCTGTGATATTGTAATTTGCATATTTATTAAAGGGATCAAACATGTTTTCATATGTATTTATTAGTCATTTGTATTTAGTCAAACGTACATTGTCTCTTCATGTCCTCGACTACTTTTTCTTACTGTTTTCTTAAGTGAAATTTAAGGATATGTAGTCGTTTTTAAAAGTTGGTCAAAATATACTTTTCATTTTAATATATTTGTGGTTTGGATGAAAGACATATTATCATAGGACAGAAATTAATCTTGGCTTTTTAGTTTTTAAAATGAAAAACAACAACAACAACCACCCTGAAACTCACTAGAGACATAAAAAGCTTCTTTTCTTTAAAAGATGTTCATATCAGGGATGCCTGGGTGGCTCCATTGGTTAAGTGTCTATCTGCCTTCAGATCAAGTCATCGAATTCCACATTGAGCCCTGCATTGAGCTCCTTGCTCAGTGGGGAGTCTGCTTCTCCCTCTCCCTGCCACTCCCCCTGCTTGTGCTCTCTCTCTTTCTCTGACAAATAAATAAATAAAATCTTTTAAAAAAGTAAATGAAAGGTGTTTGTATCTATGGAGTTTGGGTAAAGTCATGCAAGAATTTAATACTTAAAATCCAAATTCACATGAAGTCTTCTACTTTTTTATTTCTCTAATCAGTACTCTTAGGCTATTGAACTGCTCATTTTAAAGCTTCATTTATGACCTGCTCAGCAATATTTAGGTTTCCCTCCACTGCTTTAATAACCCACTATGACTACCCTCATGCACTCTCTTGCTAGAAATTGTTTTATGTCAGGGCTTAGCAAATTTATGATCAGCTGGAGAGAAACATGGGTATGTGAAAGGAAAAATGAGTCCTAATAATAATATATACTTAAAGTATTGGAGGCAACACTTGTTCATTTTTATTCTGAAAGTGCCAGTTTTCAGCATTTCTGCAACTCTGGAAAATAGCGTAATGCAGTCTTCATTATTAATGTGTTCCATTATACCTTTTTATATAGGTTGGCCTTAGCTAGGTACTCTCTTGAGAGAAAAAGGGAGACGTGATGAATGTTACTCATTCCCTCATGCCAAACTCCTCCCATAACTTTGGCTGGGGTGTAAAGAAGAATATTACAAAGTATAGCAGTCTGCTTTGCCCCGGATGTTAGAAGGAAAATCTAGTTCATTTTTGGGTCTGGCTACCAGGCAGCCTTTTCAGTGTGATTCAACAGGTCCCTCTTAGGCAGGAGTGCAGGAGCCAGGAATAACGAATGGGTGATTCCCGAGTTAGATGGGCCTTATCCTAGAAATCAGGTAGAAGGGCTGTAATCACTGAGGTTTGGAGGCGGGACTTTAGTGACCCAGGAGCAGTTGGCAAGGGGAATGTCAGTAGCAGGACAAAAAGCAGAGAAAAAAAGCATATCCTGGAAAATGAAATACACAGTGGTGAAAAGAGCTTCTGTCAGAGGACAACAGGTCTCTTCCATATTTGACAGGCAGCAAAGGACACTCAGAAATGTGGACTCCTAGTGGTTGGCTCTGGAAAACCCAAATTCCAGGTCTGTTGAAGGGTAGCAAAACTCCACAAACACGTTTCAGTGAAGAGAGGGATGCAGAGGGGAATTGTAGGACCCAAAGGCAGGAATTCAAGAAGAAATTGGAATTAAGAACAGGAAAATCACCAGGAACTCAGGTCCTGGTCTGCTGTCTCTTTTCTCAATGTACATCTGCTACTTTCTTCTCTCTGTATGCATATGGATAACTCATTGTGGTCCACGATGAATGCTGCATCTCCTAGCTTCTGAGTTTATATGTCATATTCTACCCACACAAATTCTGAATCTCTCTTTATTACCCTTAGTCTTCTGTAATTTTATCTCTCTAGAAAGTTAGATAGAAGATAGCTAGATAGCTAGATAGATAATACTCTATTGCGATTTCTATTCACTGATAAGCCCAGCTCTAGTCCAGGCATTTGTGTTCATGGCACGTAGGGTCAAAGTGAACAGACAAGACCATGCAAACTCAACTCTAGAGAGTGGAGCCATCTACTCAAGGTTATTCTGAGCCATCTACTCAAAATCTGAATCTTACTGGATTGGAGAGGAAAAATGAGACTCTCAATTTACTGGCTGTTCCATATTGAGATTGGTCTTTGATCTATGGACCCAGCTGTTGTTAAGGACAGTAGATTGAATTGAGCTTTGGTCAGTCTTAAGACAGTATCTGACATAGTTCCTGCCTTAAGGAATACTTCTGAGGAGTGGTTACATAAATGCTTATAATTTCTTCTGGTAAGTGTATATATTTAATATATATTTGTTTTTATACTTTAATAAATACTGAAAACTTTCAGCCATGATGGAATAATAGGATCTGGATTTGCCCTCCCACCATCAACAGTTAAAATACCAGATGAGATATAGAAAATGATGATTTTCAAACATGAGATAATAGGTAGTGCCAGGATTGTGATCCACAAGAGAGGAAGCCTGTGATTACCTCAGTTTACTGCCAGGAAAGGCTTACAACACAGGTAATGGAACCCAAATAGAGGCTGGCAGTTTTATGAGTTGAAAGTCCAGGAAGGCCAGAGAGGCTAGAATTTGTGGGACAAAGTAATGAAGAGAAGGAAGCTGCAAAGAGAGCAAGCCCCAGAGATCTACAAAGGGCTTTCTTCAACTCTTCATCTGAGTAATGATCTGAGTAGGCATGCTTGTGAGGAAACTACCCAAGGCCAGGAAGTGAACCAACAAAAGGGATTAAGAACAAGCATAAATATCACTAGAATTAATGCATAGCTAGGAGTAGGTTATATTCACACCAGCCAAAAGGAAAAGATTTCCTAATATATGAGATATTAGGTAGACCTCTCAAATAGCTGTTGCCTTAGTGGTGGGGCCAAATTAGCTTTAGGTTAAAGACTGTTCTGGGCAAAATCAGACAAACTAAAAAGCAAGCCTCTAAATGATCAAAACAAATTCTAAATTTATCCAAACAAAGCCCAACAATAGTTAAATGAAAGCAACAAAATATAACACTCAATAAAATTCAAAATGTCTGGCATCCAATAAAAAACTACCAGGCACGCAAAAAGCAGGACAATAGGATCTTTAACTAGGAGAAAATCAATCACGTGTATGTTAGAATCAGCAGATAAAAATTGCAGGTTGAAATAAGTATTGTAATATATTCCATATGTTTAAAAAAGTAGAAGAAACATAAACATGATAAGAGAAACTAAAGATTTAAGAAAGACCTTTGGAACTTCCAGAGATGAAAATATAGTATCTGGAATGAAATCTGAAAACCATATCTGAATTGGAAACTACATTGTTTGGAATTAACAGCAGATTAGATGGTACAAATAAACAAAGATTGCTGGACTTAAAGACTAGCTATAGAAATTATCAACAGAGAGGGGAAAAAAAGATGAAAAAAAAATTAATAGAGCATCAGTGACCTGAGGAAACATATCAAGCAGTCTTATACACATGTATTGGAGTCACAAAAGGAAGAGTGGGCTGCAAAATAAGAAAAAAAACTTTCTTAAAGAAATGTTTTCCCGGGGCACCTGGGTGACTCAGTGGGTTAAGCCTCTGCCTTCGGCTCAGGTCATGATCTCAGGGTCCTGGGATCGAGCCCCGCATTGGGCTCTCTGCTCGGCAGGGAGCCTGCTTCCTCCCTCTGCTAGCCTCTCTGCCTACTTGTGGTATCTCTCTGCCAAATAAATAAAATAAAATAAAAACTTTATTTAAAAAAAAAAAGGAATGTTTTCCCAAGGTCAATGAAAACTGTAAACCCACCATTACAAGAAACTCAACATAATTCAAGTAAAGAAACATGAAAAAAACCAGCACTTTGGTAGGCAGAATCACGGTCCCACAGAGATAATCACGTCTTAATCCCTGGAGCCTGTGAATATATTACCTTATATCATTGTAAATCAAGAATCTTAAAATGGGAAGATGATCAGGACTATCTGGGAAAACCTAATATAAAGTCCTTGTAAGACCCAGGCAAGAGAGGCAGAGAGAAAGAGATGTGACAGTGGAACTGAGGTTACAGAGTGATGTAAGGAGCAGGCCAGGGGCCAAGGAATGCACGCAGCCTCTGAGAGCTGAAAAAGACAAAAAATGGATTCTTCCCGAGAGCACTTAATAGGGGGCAGCCCTGCCGCAACCTTGATTTTAGGTCCATCGGACTGATTTTTAAATTTCTGACCTCTAGAACTCTAATATGATAACTTTGTATTTTTTGTACTTACTTTTTTGAAGATTTTATTTAGGATTGTCTGGGTGGCTCAGTCGGTTAAGCGATTGCCTTCGGCTCAGGTCATGATCCCGGAGTCCTCTGATGGAGCCCCGAGTTGGTCTCCCTGCTCAGTGGAGAACCCGCTTCTCTCTTTCCGTCTGCCTTCTACTCTGCCTGTTTGTGCTCTCTCTATCTCTCTGTCAAATAAATAAATAAATAAATTTTTAAAATAAAGATTTTATTTATTTATTTGAAGAGAGAATGAGCACAAGTGGAGTGGAGGGGCAGGGAGAAGAGAGAAGCAGACTCCCCGCTGAGCAGGGAGCCCAACCTTTCGATCCATCCCAGGGCCCTGGGATGATTACCTGAGCCGAAGGCAGCCGCTTAATCAACTGGGCTACCCAGGGCTCCCTAAATTTGTATTTTTAAAGTTGAAGTATAGTTGACACACAAAAGTTGTATTGTTTTAAGTCATTAAATTTGCCATTATTTGTTGCTGCAGCAGCAAGAAATTATATGAATACCTAAGCACTTCATAGAGAAATTGCCAGAACTAAGTGCTAAAGAGAAAAATCTTAGAAGCAGTCAGAAAAAAAAAAAAAGAGCACATTGAATAGTGAAGAAAAAGATATATTTTTCTTAATGATTTTATTTATTTATTCGAGAGAGGGAGAGCTTGAGCAAGGGAGGGGCTGAGAGGGAGGAAGAAGCAGACTCTATGCTAAGCCCGGACCTTGAGATCATGACTTGAGTTGAAGGCCGACATTTAACTGACTGAGCCATCCAAATGCCCCTGAAGAAAAAAATCTTTTTTTTTTTTTTTTGAAGATTTTATTTATTCGACAGAGAGAGATAACAAGTAGGCAGAGAGGCAAGCAGAGAGAGAGAGAGAGAGGGAGGAGGAAGCAGGCTCCCTGCTGAGCAGAGAGCCCAATTTGCGACTCGATCCCAGGACCCTGAGATCATGATCTGAGCTGAAGGCAGAGGCTTAACTCACTGAGCCACCCAGGCAGCCCCAGGCAGAAAAAAAATCTTAAAAGCATCCAGAGGGAGGGAAGATTCTGAACACCACTGACTTTATGTTGGAGTTCACTCATTATGCCTTCAGTATATGTTTTGGTTCTCATTTTTACACAACTTGGAATGTTGTCCTTTTATTAATAATTGCTCTCCTTTTAACGAGCCCTTGCTAGAATGGGCAAGATTATTGGGATAGATTATTACTATTCCCAACCTTACCCCCAAAATAAGCAGTGAGGTTTTGAACCCAAAGATAGGTGATTAGTAAATTTAAGAGCAGGGTTCAAAACCAGACCATCTTGAGAGGACATGCTCATTTCACTGTGAGCACTCTTCTTTCCTTAGGAAAAACCCATGTATTCTTCAAATCCTTACGTAGGTCCCATCTCTTAAGTGAAATATTTTCCTCAATAATTCCAAATGCAATAATCCTTACTGTCATTGAGCTGTGGTAGCTTTTCTTTAAGGATATGCCTTCCCCTTCCCCTACCTCCATGAACCAGACTCCTGATATTAAGGTGCTGTGTAACCCTGGTCTGGGATGACTCTGTAACTCACTTTTGACGAATAGTATGTGATGGAAATGGAACTGCATAACTTCCAATGCTAGATAACGAATAACCTAGTAGCTTCTTTCTGGGTCTCTGAAATGACTTCCTCTTGGAACACTTGCTCTAGGGGAGGCCAACTGTCATGTAACAAATCTGACTACCCTTAGACTGCCATGCTGTGAGGAAGCCACTCTAGTTATATGAAGGAGACATGTGGAGAAAGAGTTGAAGGTCTGACTAACCCCTAATGGTTCCAGAATCCCATTCTCAACTGAGGCTGAAAAAAAATTATATCAGATGGAAATTTGAATCTGGACAGAGAGATGAGGAGAGGCAAAAATGGCAAATATGTTCAGAAATAAAAAATAATTATTTTTTCTCATTTAAAAAAACTTTTAAAAAAGATCAATGACATTAATCAAACACAATAACAGTATATTATGGGAGTAATATGTAGTACTAAAATTATGACAATATGACAACAGCACAAAGCAAGAGGAGAGAAATGAAGGCATACCGTAGTATAGTTCTGAAAAGACACTTTGAGGCGGTATAACATTATTTAAAGGTATACTGCGATGAGTTAAGGATGTGTATTGTAAACCCTGGAGCAGGAGTTGGCAAACTAGGCCTGCGAGCCAAATTTGTTTTGTAAATACAGTTTTACTGGAACACAGCCAAGCCCATTTGTTTTCATATATACAGCCCACAAATCTAAAATATTTGTTCTGTGAACACTTAGAGGAAAACTTGTCAATGCTGCCTTAAACAAGCACTAAAAAAAGCCCCATCAAACAAAGAAGTATAGCTAACAAGTCAATAGTGGAGATAAAACAGAAACATAAGAACTTAATCCAAAGGTAGACATTAAAAGAGGAATAAAGTAATAATCTCTCTGCCGCATCCCATACAGTTGAGCATGCTAACCTTGAGTTTTCTTCTCCCTCTTTGGTTGCTTCTCCTTCGTCTTTTTCACCTACCTCTGCTCCTCTCTTAAATGTTGGCCCCCATCTACCACACCAGCTGGTCTGTCACTCGCCACATGTATTCCCCCTCTCCACACCTGCAGAATCATCTACAGTTCTAAATAGTCCACACTGTTTCATGCATCTGGATCTTTGCCCATGATATTCTTTCTCCATGGACCTCCTCACTCCTTTTACCGTCAGCCCTTACCTCGGCTACTGCCCTGTGCCCTTGCAAACTCCATTTAACTGTAGCTCAAACTAGAGGATTCAACTTAGACATGATCTCATCCATCCCACAAGCCTTCCCTCACCCCACTCCGACCCGTGCCCAAGCTTCTTTCTTCTACTAAAGCACTTGCTGCACTGAATCATAATTATTTATTTACTTGTTTTTCTTCTCCCTGAAATTCTAGGATCCTTGAATCAGGAATAATGTCTTTTTTTTTAATTCCTGATACCTCTATGGAGTGGGTGTTGAATATATATTTGTTAAATAAGTAAATGAAAGATGAAATGAATATTTACTTATGAAATGAGGATATTATAAAATAATAACAGAAGCTAACATTTATTAAAGGACACTTGTGTGCCAGACTCTGTCTAATGTGCTTTACATTCATTAGCTTATTTAATTCCTATTAGTCCTATTCCTATAAAGTCCTATTAGGTAGGTGTTATTCTCATCTTCACTATTTGATAGGTCAAGTCTGTTACTTAAAGTGGTGAAGAAATAACCAGCATTCGAACCTAGGCATTCTGATGCCACAGCCTAATTTCTGGAATGTTTGAGCTGAAAGAAACCCTTCAAGATTGTGTGTCCTACCCCCTCACTTTACTGATGAGGAAGCTGAGATTCACTGAGCCAGTAATGAGGTTCACAAAACGATACTTGATCGTTCAGAAGTATTTATAAATTCTTTGTCTTATTTAGCTTTAATGGTAATGTGTGGTTACAGTTGGGTTACAGAGAAGCTGCAGTTACAGAAAGCCTCTTCTAGGGATCTGTTGTCTTATGAAAGAGTGGAATGTGCATGACTTAATAAATATGTGGAAATCCTTGGAAGAAAGATGTTTCCAAAGGTAGAAGAAGAAGCTTCATTCAAAGAGAATTTACAGGTTTAAACACAGCAGAAGAAATGTTTGTACTGAAACTTGAAAGTGAAAGGAAATAGAAACAAATTTAATGAATTTTTTATCTATAACAAACTCTCCTAAGTGACACTATATGAAACTTATTTGTGCTTGTGATTATGGAAATGTAATATCCTAAAAATCTGTATGCTGGAGTCCTGCATTCCTATCCATTCCACAGTAGTTAGGTTTTGTTTTTTCAGCTTTAAAAATAAATAAGATGGACTCTGAGATTGGCTCTTTTACCACCCCCTAAATAGAATTTAAATTTTTTCTGTCATGTTTTGGAAATGGTTATGTTTTATTATTTCTAGTAAAGGATTTTTATTTCACCTCAAATATTTACCGGTATCTGTTGAGCAGATATTAATAGCAAAATAATCCTATACTATAATTCTAGTGGTGAGACAGGTGATATTAGTTGTAAAGGATAGGTAGAATATGTTCTGTATTCCCAGGATCCTAACATAAACAGATTATTAAAATAAGTTGCAGCTGAGATTTAAGAAATCAGTGCAGACAAAACAGGTAAGCAGAGAATTTCTCAAGAGTAATTTCATATTTACAAGGTAAAAAGTCTGGTAGTTTTAGATTCAGTTTTTGCCTAATGAACTTGCAACAGGAAGATTCCCCATATTCCCAAAGAATAGGCCACTTAGGTGGCTTCAAATACTGAATGTTAAATTAGAAACGTGATTTTGACTTTGACTTTGATTTATTATTTATTCTCAATTTATTTATATTATTTATATTTATTCTCTACTTATATATTTATATATTTATTCTCAATTTATTATTCAGTCTACCATTTGAGTTAGTTTTCTTGATTTAAGGAAAATACCCAAGGTAACAAAGATACATTAAATAAAAATTACGTCCTAAAGGACATTTGGACCTTTTACCCACTTCTATTAGAAAGCCAAATCCTGCTTGCATGGAGCACTGGGTGTGGTGAAAAAATAATGAATAATGTTTTTCTGAAAATAAATAAACTGAAAAAAAAAAAAAAAAAAGAAAGCCAAATCCTTTGAATGAGTACACGTTTCCCATCGAGGAGTGTAGTTTTCAACTTTCCTAACTCTGAGGACTTTGAGTCCTCTGAGACCCACTTCTGGATTAAACACCAATCTCTCTCCTTAAGGAGATAGGCTGCGGATGCTTTCTTTTTATGAGGCAATAACTGCAGTCTCTACTGAATAAACTCAGCAGCTGAGGTATTTATAGGAAATAAACTCAAGGCTAAAAAGCTAAGGGTGTTTTTAGCCTAGGATAGAATGATAATTGAGTATTTCCAGGAGTACACCCTCAGGTTAACTCTATTATACTCAGGCATGTCTCTCCACCTTGCCATTTTTCTCAAGGTCTTTATTGACTCTCTCCCCCTTTAGAAGGTAGATCCAAATTTTGTCATAAATTTCTCACTTTTGCCATAACAAATGCCTTATTTTTAAATAGTCAGTCCTTAAACCCCCTGCGAACTTGCTAATTTTTAGGTCATCACCTAAAAGAAAGGGCTTGGGTCTCCTTTTCATCAGCTATAAGAAGCACAGGGAAAACATTTATTAGAAACCTTGATTTAAAACCAATTAAAAACTATAGTCATAAAAAAAAAAAAACTATAGTCATAGGATAAGGAAATAAATAAACAATTGTAAAACAGCCTTCAGCTGTGTCCTTTGGGGACATTGTGATTTCACCGCTTATTACGTTAGCTGATTTTAGTTCTGAAATCCAGTTTGTTACCGATAAAAAGAAAATGGGCTCTGCAAATAAAATGGAGTCTCTGCTTGCTTACTGCTACATTGCGAGAAAAAGTAGCTGAGCAGATTTCACCAAATCTGAAGGGTATATTGAAGATGGTCTGATATAACAAAAAACAAATTAAAAAAAAAAAAAGCAAAAAGGACGTTACAAGTGTGCCCACGCAATTCATTTTGAAAAATCATTAGGATGGTACTTCAGAGAGACAAGAAAGTCCTCCAGGACAACTGCAGGCTTTCCAAAGGGCGATCCAATCACTCGTACACATGTATCCCGTATGTCTCCAGCATGAGTAAAAGCAGTGACCATTTATTTGACAATGGTTAGTTATCGTCTAGAACAGTATTTGGTTGGCCTGCTTGATGCCGCAAATATTTCTTAATATGTGACTCTATAATCAGTTCTAGTATGTTCTTAGAAATGGATATCATTTTTGTTTCTTTTTTATATTATAAAGGTTCCTTAAAGAGGAATTTACAGGATGAAAGCTAATTTGTTTTATGATACAATTTCACTGAGGCAGAAATCCATTATCATTTATTTATGGAATAAACTGTTTTAACACAATAAGGAAAATTTCTGGCAATTACTTGTTTTGAATTAATTCATATCCTGTAGCAGATGCTGTCAGTGTCCCACACAGATCCAATGAGCTAATGTGCAGCTCACCTGTAACTTCAGCAGTCGTTCTCTAGACACAAAGAGTTCTCCTTTCTTAAGTGCTTACATCTCCTTCTCAGCCCACACATGCTGCAGGCTAGGAATACCAGGGAACTCATCACTTTAGGAACAGTGGCCAATCTGAGAAGGATGAGAATTGGTAGATTAATGTGCCAGCTTCCTTGCCCCTTGGCCGGTCAGTTCTGAGCCACATTCTATAGTCTATCAGAGTTCCCTGGGGGATCGAGCCCACACAGCAGTTTATTGATAAACCCTTTATCGGCTTCCCTCTTTTCTCTGCCTTACCTCCTCGGATGTGTACTTCTGAGATCACCTCCCAGATGAGCTTACGCACTTCCAACAGGTTGTGTCATATTTGCCTTGAGGAGGAACCAAACTAAGAAAAACTTGAAGCATTGGCAATTTCTTATCCTGGTAGCACTTTTCACCCCCCCCACCCCACCCCCCTTTTTACATCAAATTTGGTGGTTAAAATCATGAGCTTTTGCATTAAACAGACTTAGATTTAAATCCAGCTTTCCATTTGGGGGCAAGTGACTTAACCTCTCTGAGCTTCAGTCTTCTGTGTCTGTAAAATGGGGTTAATAATGGTACCTGCTTTAAGGTGTTGTGTCTTGTATCTGTTAATTTAGGTAATACATTTAGCACAGTGCCTGATACATATCAATAAATCTTAGCTGTGGTTTCATAACTTCCTGGTTTTTTTCTGAAAGAAAAATTATTTCATCTTCTTCTGAAGTATGTAATTAGGCTTCAGGGGCACCTGGGTGGCTCAGTTGGTTAAGTGTCTGCCTTCAGCTCAGGTCATGACCCAGAGTCCTGGGATTTGAGCCCCACATCGGGCTCCTTGCTTCAGCCTGTTTCTCCCTCTCCTCCCTACTTGTGCTCTCTCTCACTATCTTTGTCTCTCTCAAATAAAAAAATAAAATCTTTTAAAAAAAAAAGTAATTAGACTCATAGGGGAAGAAAGTGGTTACTCACTGAGAATTGATATGCGAATGAATATTTAGAAGCAGCCTCCTTTTGTATAGCCCTGTAAACTGTTCAGTCAATTAGCATCTGCCTTCTACTCAGGTCATGATCCCAGGGTCATAGGATAGAGCCCCGCATTGGGCTACCTGCTCTGTGGGGAGCCTGCTTCTCCCTATCCCTCTCCTTCTCCTGCTGGTCCCCCTGCTTGTGCTCTCTCTCCCTCTCTCTGTCAAATAAATAAATAAAATCTTAAAAAAAAAACCCTATCTCTGTCTAAAATTTCATATTGGTTCTTTCTCTCTAGAGTATCCTGACTAATACAATCTTCATAAAGTTTAAATCACGTTCAAAATTCAGTGTTTTAGGAAACGCTATGTAAGAAATCATCTTTGGATGACATTAAGAACATATTTATTAATATTTATTTACTTTATAAATTAGTTTTGATTAATTTTAATATAATACACATATTTAAGACAATTATATTACAGAGTAACAAATTATTTTCGCTTCAGACTTCTGGTGAAAGTTAATGTTTCAGGGTCAGAAAGACAAATTATGTCAACAATAAAAGCAAAGCTTATTGTGTATTACTAGCAACCCATAACCTGTAGATATTTATTGAATAATAAGTAAATAAAATGAATTTAAAAATCCCAACCTTGGATTTCTGGAATGATCAAGAACCCTTATAGAATCTTAGCATAGCATGGGCTTTTATGGGTGCTCCGTGCTGCTCACTGTAAAGCATGAATAAGAAACTTAAACCTAGGAAGGTCACCTGACTAGTAATGGGTAGTGCTTGAATTACAACTTATGGTTCAGTGTTCTTTTACTTCAGCCTAACACTTCCCTATAAACAAGGTGGCACTCAAGGACCTGTGAGAGTTAGCCTGGAGGCCCTCCTCTTGCCAGTGTTGTTTGTGTATAGCAGCGACCCAAGGATGTTCTTCAAGCCATCCCCCAGACCCCCGCCACTGGAGACACATTGCCACTCATCACTCTCAAGCCCCTACGCCAAAGTTCCCAAACCACCTATTCCTCTAGATTCTTTATGGCAAACAACAGTTACTGATTCTGGCTAATTCAGTCTAAAAAGAAAATGAATCTATTGTAAAGTTATCAAGTAGCCCACTGAGCTGGTAGGGCAGCTGGAATTCTGATCTGGAAATGGGCAGGGACCAGCAGGGTCAAGTTGCACATCAAAATCCTATCACATTAGTAGCTTGCTGCCATCAGACACTCATGCAACCCTGCTGGCCTCCACATTCCTGGGTGCTGGCTGCCATGAGGCAACCATTGCAGGCCATCCCCGCCTCACATAGGAATATCTGATTGGCCAAGATTGGTAACATCCACCTCCTCCTTCCCCCTCTCCAAGTCAATGAGCTGTTGGGAGAGGGAATATTTCCCATTCTTGAAGTTCATACATGGGAGGTAGGGGCCTTTTTTTTTTTTTTTTATAATTTTCATGGGAAATTTTTACTAGTGTGTTTTGAAAAGATTCTTATTGTCTTTAGTAGAAATTAGAACTAATATTAAAAATACATGCAGTTTTCATATAGTTGAAATTTGAACTGAGCATGTAATAATGTCTTGCTGGTTACTCCAGTTGAACTGAAACCTGTTCATTCACTGTTAGAGCCACTTTATAGATTTTTTTCCCTCAATCATACAACCCCTATCATACAATGATAGGAACATATTTAAAGCGTGTTTAAAAATTAAAGTGTAAAAGGGGCGCCTGGGTGGCTGAGTCAGTTAAGCATCTGACTTTGGCTCAGGTCATGATCTCAGGGTCCTGGGATTAAGTCTGTGCTCAGCAGGGAGTCTGCTTATCCCTCTCCCTTTGCCCCTCTCCCCCACTCATGCTCGCTCCTTTTCTCTTTCAAGTAAATAAATAGAATGTTAAAAAAAATTAAAGTGTGAAAGTTTTTTTTTTTTTTTTTTTAAGATTTCATTTATTTATTTGATACAGAGAGAGAGATCACAAGGCGGCTCCCTGCTGAACAGAGAGCCTGATGTGGGGCTTGATCCCAGGACCCTGAGATCATGACCTGAGCTGAAGACAGAGGCTTAACCCACTGAGCCACCCAGCTGTCCCTAAAGTGTGAAAGTTTTTAAGTTGCACAGGACATTACAAAGACACTGTACTGTATTTTACTTGAATTGTTAGATTTCCTTGAGAGCGTAAGGGAAGATGCGGGTTGTATTGATTTCTTAGTTCCCATAGACCTCCAGGATTCTGTAAAGAGCAACCAGTTAATGAGTGAATTACTGCCTGGATGCCTGGCTGCCTGGCCAACTAACTAAATGAATAGATCTGTGTACCATGCATTGCTTTTCCCTCATGGTTTCATCCTAAGGGTTAAATGAAGGAGTAATGTCTGGCCTCTGGCAAGCGCTCCAAGAATGCTAATCATCGCTATGACTTCTGCCTGTAGGTGGTGTAGGTGGTAAAAAGCACACTGCCCTAGGGAACTCATGGGTTGCAGCCCTGGCGGCCTGGTTAAATCTGGGCCAAGTGTTGGCCACACCCTTCTTGTGCCATCCTGTGGGCAGGACTGGTAAACACAATGAAGCTACAGGGAAACCAAGACTTTGGTGAGAGGCTTAAACCTGTAAACCTAGCTCAGCTCCACCGTAGGTTTTAAGATAGAGGAATGAAAGTGTTTCTAAAATATTTCTGTATATCACAGATATAGCAGAGCAAATGGGGGTGGGGGCTTTCTTCTGTAGGATTTAAATGTTACATGATTAACACTGAAAAAAAAATTTTAAATCTACCCTTGATGATATACTTGAGTTACCAATGCCATTTTGTGTTCAGGCAGTGGGAGATGTGCTTTTTCCTTTCTTAATTATGTAAAGAAGTGTAGAGCCAGCTATTAATGCCGCTAATTTTATTTCCTAGAGTTTGTGGTATTCTCAAAGATGCTCAACGATATATTTATTTATTTATATTTTTGAAAAAGATTTTATTTATTTATTTGAGAGAGAGACAGTGAGAGAGAGCATGAGAGGGGAGAAGGTCAGAGGGAGAAGCAGACTCCCCATGGAGCTGGGAGCCTGATGCAGAACTCCATCCCAGGACTCTGGGATCATGATCTGAGCTGAAGGCAGTCGCTCAAACAACTGAGCCACCCAGGTGCCCCTCAAAGATATATTTAGGCTGAAATTTGTTGTCATCTAGTTTGTAATACAAAATACTGTAAGTGGCTTCCATATCACCCCCTTCACACACACACACACACCCGCACAGTCAATTAGCCCTCAGCATCCATTTCTACCCCTTTCTCTGTGCCTTCCCACAGGATAGAACTACTTTTCTCTGACTTTCTTGCAGCTGTGGTTCTGGGTGAGAATTTGCTTCCACCAATGAGATGCTGGAAGTATAAGGCAGGCCTTCTTCATAGTGAGCTGGCAGCTCATTACTGTTCCCAGCCGGACTCAGCATTCATTCCACTGTTGAGTTACCAGCTTTGTCATGCTTGAAGGCAGTGTCCTAGAGGCTCTTGTCACCAACTTCAGTGGGAATTGAGGAAGTCCAGCACCCAAGCAGTGGAAACAGCAGCATTTCTTGACCTGTGGATTAGAGTGGTCCTCGAAATCAATATCTGGTAGCAGACCCCTGCCTTCTACTCCTTGATACTGTCCCACAATTTTGTAAGTACCAAGTTTCCGGCATTAAGTTCCTTTCTGTCTGAAATACCTAGAGTGATTTCTTTTTTTTGTGCTGTATCCTGACATACTGTTTGGATGTCACGAAGAATTAAAATCTATATAGGCTACGAAACAGTAACTGTTAGAGTAGAAAAATAAAAGTAGGGAAAAGGTATGTAAAGTATACATTTATTCGTGTAAGAATACACGCACACACATATACTTGTTTATGCATAGAAAATATCAAGAAGATTTTAAAGAAAATGAAATTAGTAATTATTTCTGGGAAAATAAAAATAAAACCTGAGATTGGAGAGAGTTTTCCATTTCATTTATATACCCCTTAATAAAGTGTTGTCTTTTTTTTTTTACCATGCTCACAAAATATTTTTTCAATTAAAAAAATTTAAAATACAATAAATTGGCAAGTTTCTATAACAAGTTGCAAAAGGAAAAAGCATCCATTAACCCATCGATCTAACATAATGTAACGTGTTTTTACATATTCCCGCTAACTCTTTGTTGATTGAAGTTCTACAGTGAGATATGTACACATACAACTTTATAATTGTTTTGGGGGTTTGGATTTTTTGTTTTGTTCTTTGGGTTTGTTTTGTTTTGTTTTATTTTGATTGTTACAGTATATGTAACTAACACTTAGAAAATATTTACCATGTGCCAGGCATGGTGATTAGAAATTTTCTTGAATCTTAGTTCATTGAAACTGAGATATTACTGATTGTAACATGCACCATTATCTTGTGTGTCATTAAGAAAGAACTTAAAAAAACTGCTCACTAAAACTCTAACACAAATAACACTTAGGGTTTTTTCCCTTTATTGAACCTCATATCTCTAGAAGGTAAGCAACTTCTGTCTAAAGGCCACAGCACATTTCTGACATCCTGACACTTGACACTAATGATGGTTCCTCATAAGGCATAAATTGGTTATACCAGCCTCTATTACTTTGAAATACCTTTCATCTATTTCAAGGGATTTCATAGTTGTCTTTCTTTCAGTGGCTTTGCTGATGTACGATAGGCTCATAGTTTAGTCCCAAAATGTAAGACAGCTTCCTCTTCAAGGTTGCTTTGCATGAAAGTAGGGAGTGGCAGTCTTTCCTTCAGGGACAAATAGTTGTTTTGCTAATATCAAATTTAAGTTCTACTCTCCTTCTGTATCTTTGTCCGTACACACTAACCTTTATTTCCATGCTGAATCACAATGTAATTTTTAAGGCATTTTAAACATCAATTAAATTCAAATTATAAATTACCACAATGTACATAATTCAGTTGATGGTGACAATCACATGAACAGTGATGATGCTTACATGTGTAGACGACTCTGTGCTTGTAAGATACCATCAACTGCCAGTGATTGCCCAATATCAGAGATGTTAAGATGTGGAAAAGTTCTTATTAGAATGGATAAGATGTTATCCATTTGATCCTCAAACAACCTGTAAGTCAATTCTGTTATTCCTCAAATAGAAAGCTGAGAAACAAAGAGGTTATCGAGGTGCTTCATTATTAGGAAACAGGTCTTTTAAAAATGCAGTCAGTCTGGTTCCAGTGCTCACCATCTTAACCATTAAGCTACGTTGTCCCTTGTTGTTTTAAAACTTCCCTTATTGCTACAGAATAGTCCTATTATAGTTGTTTAATGTTCCATCAAAAGGACAAACTAGAATTTATTTGACCATTAGCAAATATTAGATAATTAGATTGCCTCTAATTTTTCCACCATAAGTTATGCAATTAACATATCAATGCATATGGCTTTTCATGACCCAAAGGGATATGTTTTATTTTCTAATAAAAATATAATACTTATTTTAGAAATTTTGGAAAATACAAAAATTATAAATAAGCAAACAGTAGTTACTATGATTTCTTCATCAAGGGGCTACTATTGCTAACAGGGTGGTGAGTTTCTTTTCCAAAATTTTCCATAGCTCTTCTCATATAGCTGAGATTATAATAGAAATGCCTTTCTGTGCTCTACTTTATTCTCTTAGAGTGGTGTATTAGTTTTCTGTGGCTGCCATCATGAATTACCACAAATTTTCGTGACTTAAAACTACAAAAATTTATTCTCTCACAGTCCTGGAAGCCAGAAGTCCGAAATCAAGATGTGGGAAGGGCCTTTGTACTCCCTCATTTAGGACCGATCAAAACATGTTGCTTTTATAATGTTCTAAGATTATAATCATAAATGAAGAGAATAATAACCAGTTGTGACAATTGGCAGGTCACTGCATTGCTTTGGGGGCCAGACATACTCCCTGTTCCTCATACAACCTGGAACCTAGCACAATGTGGCTGGAACAGACTCAGCACCTGATGTTTTTGAATGAATAGTCTATCTAGTAAGGCAGTGTTTTCCATTGTGGGGCAGCATCATTGTTTAGAAAATTTTCACAGATAGAACCCACTAAAGTAGTTATTATTAAATATTTGCATTTCTATTCTATTCCCCTAGCATTCTCCATGTGATATTGATTCATTAGATAGAAAAAGGGGAGCTTATTAAACTTATAATTAACCTTTTCTCTTGACATGTAATTAGCTAGGATTTATGAGATGCTAAAGGCTGCAGTGTCTGAGAAAAGGAGCATAAATAAGGATATTTTTGTTTTACTGAGCTTGGAATAGTACAGTCATTTATTTTCATTGAAATATTATTTATCTGATTTATTTTTCTTTTTAAAGTGGCTAATGATCTTCTGAACAACTTTAGATAAATTATTCTAGTCCATTCTAGGGGTAGAGATCTGATTCTAATTTTTTCCACCAAAATTGAGGATCTGATTAGGTCAAATCTATGTAAAACATTGAGAAGTGTGAATTTACTTTTCATCCCCATTTTGTTAAGATAATTTTATTATTGTCATGCTATCATAATTCAAAATATACTAGGGTATATAGGGTAACATTTTAGGGTAACATTTTAGATGAACCAAATAAATAGGGTAACATTTTAGATGAACCAAATAAATCTTAAAGGAAAGATGTATTAAAATTTATATTGAACTACAACTGAGAAGGGGTTGTTTTGCACTATGTTGCAAGCAAACTTTTACCAACTAATTTTTAAGTTTTCTTCTTATTTAGGAAGAAACATACTTTTTCCTCAAATATAATGGGGTACCTTCAAAATAAAGAAATGCCTTATGGTAAGGAAACAGATTACAAAGCATCTTATTTTTCACTTATTTGGAAAAAAATTTTAATTGCCTTGCCAAATGAAATGTGAGAGATTCTTATTTTTGGAATCCTCCTACACTTAAAAATGGCTCACATTCTCTGTGTTGTCAAGAACATAGACATCCAACCTCATTCCCAAACTGTCTTTTACTTTATAGTTCTTGGGCTTCTCTAGCGAAAACCTCTCTAATGTCACTTAGACCAGATATTTTCATGTACTGTACTTGCATGTCATCCAATTATGGAGGCTAAAACAAGCTACTGGACCACCGATTCCAAGCACCACTTTTCCTTATCCATGCTATGATACATCATTTAAAAAAATTATTTTAAATTCACTTTCTAAAGTTTAAAACAAAAAAAGGAGGCATTTCTATTAGGCTCAGCAGTCTTCTGTGGCTTCCTGTTTATTTCAGTTCTCAAATAGGAGCTTTCCCCATAATCATTGTCATTATTATTACTATCTCTGGTCTTTCATAAGTACATCATATGTTCTGCTAATCCCCCTCCCCTCTTGCTAGTTAGATATATGTGATCTTTTGTTAACAGGTTTTTATTATAGTCTTTATAATCCTCCTTTCCCATATTTGCTTTTCCCAATCATTTTAATAACATTTATTTATTGTTTTCCATGATTTGACAGTTGTTACAGTGACTTTTATAGTACACTGTTTAAAACGTATTTTAATAGCATAAAATATGTGATTCAAAGGAAGTAAAAATGCATAGAAATAAAAAAGCTATAGGAAAAGAAAGAAGCAAAGTTTAGTTAGCTGAATTGTGGTATCTTGCTTGGGAAGTTATCTTTCTTTCTTTTTTTTTTTTAAGATTTAAATTTATTTATATATTTGAGAGAGAGCACAAGCAGTGGGGAGGATCAGAGGGAGCAGGAGAAGCAGACTCCCCACTCAGCAAGGATCCTGGTGCAGGGCTCCATTCGAGGATCCTGGGATCATGACCTGAGCCAAAGGCAGATGCTTAACCGACTGAGCCACCCAGGCATCCCGAGTTTTGTATCTTATGAGACCTGCCATAAGTCAAAGATAGGATGATCTAAGTTCTTGATCTGTGCTTAAGATGAGCAGGAAAAATGGTTTCAGTTACCTGGTCCAGTATGTGTTCACCAATAATCTGGGTGTTAGTTTTCATTCTGTATTTTGAGTACGATCCCTGGAAAATTTTCTGTTTCCTGTGATAGCAGTGATTTTTCTCTTTTAGAGTTGCTAATGCAAGGTCAAAACTAATTATCTCCCAACCCTTTTATAAGGGTTTTATTAAACGGCATCTATCTGTGCTTAAATATAAGGTACCAGAGCTATTAGGAAGGAAAGCAAGGAGGATGACAAACATAAATACCTTTATCTCTGCTGCTAGGACAAGGTGACCTGAAAGATAGTCACTGTATTGATGTTAATGAGGATAAACAAGCCCTGCAACAAGACTCAGATAGCAGAACCTAAATCACCATGTTTAGTTCCCAAGCACACTAGGCTCTGCAATCTGAATGCAGAGATGAATGGGATGCTCTGGCCCCAAGAAGCCTGTGTAACTTCCTTGTTCCTTTGAAGATGGGAAACCCTATAGATCTGGGGCATCACTGTTGGAATAATGTAGTCGAACCCTCAGAGAAAGCCAGTTAAGTATATCTTGGATTGAGAAAGGTCGGACACTGTGTGACATAAATTTTTTTAGAAAAAAAAAATTGGACTTTTTGCAACTAATATGATAAATCTGCAAACTTTTATTACTAGACTTATCAAACAGCTCATATTCTACTGCCATCTTGATTTCCTCACCACTTAATTCCTTAACCTCTGGAGATCACCCAGCCTGATCACTCCTTTGAAACTACCTCCTGATCACTTAACTGAAACTACATTCTAAAAGGACATAATTTCCTGATTGTTAACTTAATGGTAAAATATAGGCAGACCAGCAAGGTAGTTAATAGAATGGTCTTGGAATCGGGCGGACTTGCATTTAAAATCCGAGTCTACTGCTTACTAACTAGCTCTGTGACCTTCAGAAAGCATTTTAAAACCTCTTCTGTGAAACTGGGATAATTAAATCAATCTCATAAGTGTATCATAAGGATTAAGTGAGATAAAATATATAAAGCATCTAGCACAGAGCAAGGCACATAGCTGTTGCCCAGTAATTTCATACGATTATAATTTTTTAAAGGCTTTCACAGTCTTTATTTCTCCTGACATTTCTAAAGCACCTGAAACATGTCACCATTCCATACTTACTAAATATGTTTTTTTCTTCTAGGCCATAAGCCTTAAATAATCTTTAATGTCCAACCCTGGGATTGCTCTTCTTCATTTCCTAAGAAGCTGTTATCGGTTTTTGCCCAAAGAAGGAGAGAAGGTTGGGGGCACTTGGGTGGCTTAGTTGGTTCAGCATCCGACTCTTGGTTTCACCTCAGGTCACGATCTCAGTGTTCTGGGATTGAGCCCTGTTGTCAGGCTTGTGTTCAGCGAGGAGTCGGCTTGAGATTGTCTCCCTTTCCTTCCCCATAGCCCCTCCCCCATGCATGCTCACATGTGCATTCTTTCTCTCTCTCTCTCTCTCTAAGCAAATAAAATAAAAAATTTTTAAAAAAGGGGCGCCTGGGTGGCTCAGTGGGTTAAGCCACTGCCTTTGGTTCAGGTCATGATCTCAGGGTCTTGGGATCGAGTCCCGCATCGGGCTCTCTGCTCAGCAGGGAGCCTGCTTCCTCCTCTTTCTCTCTGCCTGCTTCTCTACCTACTTGTGATCTCTAGCTGTCAAATAAATAAATAAAATCTTTAAAAAAAAATTTTTTTTTAAAAAGAGAGAAAGTTGTACTACTTTGAGAGAAATAACTCTAAGTGAGACTCAGGGAGACAGAGCCAACCTAAGGCAACCCTTGCTTAGTAGTCAATAAATCGGACCTCACTCTTCTCCTTCTCTCTAGTCTACTGCTGGGGTCCTTACTGGCTGAGAGCATAAGAGACTGTGGATATAGTCCCCAAAGTTCAGCCTCCCAGAGTAGAGAACAAAGTGAAGAAGAGTGAGGAATGGACATAGGGAAGCCAAATGGGAGATACCTAACACAGATACCTAGAAACAAATCTAAAAAATATGTGTAGGGGCACCTGGGTGGCTCAGTGGGTTAAGCCTCTGCCTTTGGCTCAGGTCATGATCCTCAGGGTCTTGGGCTTGAGCCCTGCATCGGGCTCTCTGCTCAGTGGGGAGCCTGCTTCCTCCTCTCTCTCTCTGCCTGCCTCTCTGCCTACTTGTGATCTCTGTCTGTCGAATAAATAAAAATCTTTTAAAAAAAATATGTGTAAGATGTCTATGAAAAAATGGACAATTTTCTAAACAGAAATCTATGTTTATGGGTAAGTAGACTCAATATTCTGAGAATGTTAGTTTCCCAGAAATCAATTCATAATTTAATGCAACTTTTAAAAATACCAAGAATATTTGATGGAACTTTTTTAAAAACAGTTTTTTATTTAAATTCCAGTTAGTCAACATACAGTGTAATATTAGTTTCAGGAATATAGTGTAGAGATTCAACACTTCCATACAACATCTCATGCTCATCAGAAGTGCACTCCTTAATCCCCATCACTTATTTCACCCATTCTCCCCACCAACTCGCATCTGTTAACCATCAATTTGTTCTCTATAGTTGAGTCTTTTTTTTTTTAAGATTTTTTTTTTTTTATTTGAGAGAGAAAGAGAGTGTGTGAGTGGGAGGAGGGGCAGAGGGAGAGAGAGAGAGAATCCTCAAGCAGACTCCCTTGCTGAGCATGGAGCCTGACACTGGTCTCCATCCCAGGACCTGAGATCATGACCTGCGCCAAAATCAAGAGTCAGCTGCTTAACCAACTGAGCCACCCAGGCACCTCAAGAGTCTGTTTCTTGGCTTGCCTCTACCTCTCTTTTTTCCCCCCCTTTACTCGTTTGTTTTGTTTCTAAAATTCCACATGAGTGAAATCATATGGTATTTGTCTTTTTCTGACTTATTTTGCTTAGCATAATACTCTCTAGCTCCTTAATGAAATTTTTAAAGCTGATTCTTAAATGTATAAGGAAAACCAGGGTATCTGGCTGGCTCAGTTGGTGAAGCATGAGACTCTTGATCTCACGGTTGTGAGTCTGAGTCCCATCCTGGGTGTAGAGATTACTTAAAAAAAAAATGTATAAGGAAAAACCAAACAAAACAAATGAAAAATGCCAAGACAATTTTGAAGAAAAAAGTACAGGATTCTTAACTTAGAACTCTCAAGGCTAATTATAAATTTATGATAATTAAGACATTAGCAAAGCCCCCAAACAAACCCATATATATATATATATATGGAAACCCAATATATAACAGAGGTGGCATTATAGAACAATGAGTAAAAGATGAGCGTTAATGATGCTGAAAAAACTAGTTATCCATCTGGGGATTAAAAAATTTTGAGGGTGCCTGGGTGGCTCAGTGGGTTAAGCCGCTGCCTTCGGCTCAGGTCATAATCTCAGGGTCCTGGGATCAAGTCCCACATTGGGCTCTCTGCTCAGCGGGGAGCTTGCTTCCTCCTCTCTCTCTGCCTGCCTCTCTGCCTGCTTGTGATCTCCCTCTGTCAAATAAATAAATAAAATCTTTAAAAAAAAAAAAAAATTTTTGAGAAGGGCACCTGGCTGGCTCAGTCAGAACATTCAGCTCATGATATTGGGGTTCTGAGTATAGAAATTTCTAAAAATAAATAAATAAAATTTTGACTTCTCACCTCACAGAATATATGAAAATTAATTTCAGGTGTGTTAAAGACCTAAATGTGAGAGAAAAATATGAATATGTAGAAAGTAAATATAGGAAACTATCCTTATGATCTTGGTATAAGGAAGAACTTTTTTTTAATCCTACAAAAAGTATTATGATCTTTGATAGGAAAAATTCCTAAAACAAGACACAAAAGGTATAAATACCTTAAAATTAAGAACTTCCATTCTTAATTTTAGACACGGTAAAGAGAATAAAAGACAAGTCACAAATTAGGCAAAGAAGGCAAATATTTGTGATACAATTTTTTTTTAAAGTTTTATTTATTTATTTATTTATTTGACAGACAGAGACCACAAGTAGGCAGAGAAGCAGGCAGAGAGAGAGAGGAAAGCAGGCTCCCTGCTGAGCAGAGAGCCCGATATGGGGCTCGATCCCAGGACCCTGGGACCCTGCACATTAATTCTTCTATGGTACTACTTTTAATATGCTGTATAGGAAATGTATCTGTGATCTTATGAATGACTGAGCATGGTATATAGAACAGATACAATTAGATAGAATTATAGCAATGATGAATTAATGATCCTATTAAAGAATCTGTTATTTCAAAATATTTTACTCTCCTATTTCTCAGTGGTAAACTTAACAGATATATGTAGTTCTCTAATTGTCCTCAAGCAGGGCTGATTTTGCCTTCCATGAAACATTTGGCAATGTCTGGAGTCATTTTTATATGTTATGGTGGGTAGAGGGTCAGCCCTACCAGCACACTGTCTAAAGCCAGATATGCTTCTAGACAGCCTACAATGCACAAGCCAGTCTCTGACCAAAAAATTATTGTATAATTTTATTAATATTAAATTTGATATTAAATTAGTTTTATTAATATCAAAATATTAATAGTGCTAAGACTGAGAAACCTCCTCTAGCCCAAACTAAAGGACTCACTACAAATTTCTGTCTTTACATTTTTGGATGTTAAGAGAGATAAAAGATGTATACACATATGTGTGTGTATCTAGTCACACTGAATACACATGTTATGAGATGGGCTTATAAAATGATGAGGCCGCTTTATTAGCATATGAAATTAATTGCTAACATTTACATAATGTTTATAAATACTTTCTTGAGTACTGTCTCCCAGGTAATATTATCTATACCCATAGAGTCAATTTTCATCTCTATGATTATGACTTTCAAATGTTTATCTCTAGCCCAGACTCCAGTGTGTTACCACATCCCACTGATTTTCTGTAGTCTATTTCCTCTCTCCCATCCTTTGCCCTCAGCACCAATGCAATGTTTTGGCCTCATCCTTATTTGTCTGGATTACTATGTGACTCCATTGTCAATAGTCACCCCATCTTGTAGCTATAAAATAAGGAAACCCTATCTTCTTAGTGCACAAATTATAATAGCTTCAATCCTGACTGACTCCTGGAAATCAGCTGTCATCACATTACCTGCCAGCTGCCTCTAAGAGCTCCCAGGGTTCGACCATGCAGTCTCTTGAAAATGTCCATGGGGTTCTTGTTCCACTAAGCCTGGATGGCAGCAGTGTCTTCCTGTAAGGTCCCACTGACCATTCAGCAGGGCATGGCTTTCTGCCAACTGTTACCAACACACTGATCTCAAGGAGGAGGTGTCCTGCTCTCACCTTTTCACCTCTTCCTGAAGCATAGGACAAGCCCTCTCCGAATTCCCCACAGTAAAACTAAATCCAGACCATAACTTTCAACAAAATTTTCCTGCAGGTTTAGAAATAAAAAGAAAGGATGTAGAATGAGGTAGTTATGTACAACCTGCACAGGCCCAGACCCATGCAAAGATTCCATGCAGGGACCTTATTCCTAGCCAAACCTCCCTGGCCAAGATGACTTTGGCTCTAGAAATGCTCTAGGAATCTCCATGACTTGGAGTCCATGCCAAGTGGATTCTGGCACCAGAAATAAAAGGAAAATTTCCCCTCACCTGTCTGAGATCTGTCAGTTTCCATTCTCAGTATGATTGACAGAAGAATTTAAATTCCTTGCAGACAAAACTTCACCACCTCCCAACTGGGATATGAGCCAGCTCCCAAAGATAATCATATCAGAATACACTGCCAGAAAAAAAAAAATACACTGCCAGTATCAGTTCATTTCCTAAAGTCTGATTAATTCAGTTTTAAATAATTTTTCATGGGACATCAATAATCCAGAGGAAGCTGGACTGCATCAACCTTATTCTAGCTCATTTTCAGTCTCTCCTCACAAATGGTTTAAAATCTTGGTGTCAGTCTCACAAAGAATCACACTGTTATGACAGAGGTGACTTTCTAACCATTCTCCTTCCAGTCTGGCCTCATTGAGTCCACATCTTTGCTGCTGCCTGCGTTCTATAAGGGATGCAAATCTGATCAGTTGCTGCTGCTGCTGCTCCTTTCCTTTTTAATTCCATTAAAATTGTGGCAATCTGAATAGCAGTTAGGAGTTTGAAAAACAGGAACCTAGGCAAAAGTTGAAGATATTGCTAATAAAGGGCCCAACCCTGACGCAGCCCACCTTCAAAAACCTGGCCCCGTTTTTATGTATTTCCATGGGTTTGGAGACATGGTAGTTAATTCCAAGTTGTTTAATGAGTGGGAATGTGGGCCCAGAGGTGAGAACCAATAGGGACAGTGTAGAGAAAGAAGTCCTCCAGTATGTCCCTCCTCCTCTCCCTGGGGTGGATTCAATAGGCTTACCCACAGGGTACCCATAGGAACGTGGTGTTGCCCGTATAGCCCTGAGTACACAATTGCTGACTGCTCACTATGACCTGAGGTGTGGCTAGCAGTCCCAGCCCACCTTCTTGTGTCCTCTCAGTCATGGGAGGTACTGAAAACCTCAGGCAGGGCTCATCAGGTATCTGTCCCTAAGCCACTTGAGCTGGACCAGGCTAGGCTGAGTTCACCTCCCTCAACCCACTTCTGCCTGCCCTCTCCTCTCCAGGAGAGTAGCTCTTTAAATTTCAGTAAGCAGGAACTTCCTGCTCCATTCTCAAGTAGTCTTTTCTTCATGTAAAAGTCCATAGTGGTTCCGCATGGCCTTTATGAATCCCCTCTTGTTTCTTTAGCCCCATCACTTCTCTTTCTGCATCTACACCCTATGCTCAAGTACAGTCAGGACTACTACAAATCCCTGAACTTAGATTCTTTCTCATGCCTCTGCCTTTGCTGTGGTCTAGGCCAGGAATGCCTTCCACCCCATCATCAATGGGACATATCTTATCAGCTGCCATCTTCTCCAGGAATTCTTTCTTTGCCTCATCCCCAAGCCTAGATTAAGATCTCTTATCTGTAGTCTGGGGAACGTAATATGTATCTCTGGCACACCTCTTATCATACAGAAATGGTTTGTGTCTTCCAGGAGTCATGGGAACTTCCTAACGGCAGAGGAAATGTTGTTACCCTCGGTACTCTCAGGTCCCTGGCACAGGGCCTGCAATATACTAAATGCTCAGTTAAATTCCATGAAGGTTGACTCCGTATTTTCATTAGATCCTCTTGACAATCCTGGGAAGCTAGTATTGTTTTCCAACAGTGCTTGTAAGCAGTGAATCCATTTAATTTAAGACTAAGATTAAAACAACCACGAAAATTATGGTTACAGATTACAATGTAAGGTGTAGGAATCATGACAATGTAGAAACAAAGTAACTAACAAAAGATGATAGGAGAAAGGGGTGAAGAAGTTGGGTGTGTGGATGATGTTGATTTTCTCTGTATTGTAGCCAAGGTCACAAAGTCAAGTTTTAAAGTTGACAGATAAGTCATAAATGTACAATCACATTTCAAGATATAAAAGTGAACATTAGAGGGTTACCTGGGTGGCTCAGTTGGTTAAACATCTGCCTTCAGCTCAGGTCATAATCCCTGGGTCCTGGGATCAAGCCTGGCTTCTACCTTGGCCTTGACCTCTGGCTCCGTGCTCAGTAGGGAGTCTGCTTCTCCCCCTCCTCTGCCCACCCCAAGTGGCTCTCTCTCTCACTTGTGCTCTCCCTCTCTTTCAAACAAATTAAAAAAAAAGTAAATTTTAGAAAATGTAGAAAAATAATTCAGTTAAATAAACTCAGCTTTTAGAGGATGAGGAGTGGAAAAGGGGGATATTACTCATGGTTAGGAGTGTATGTAAAGTAAAAAGAAATAGAAAATAAAGTATATTATATAAATTATGGTAAGTTTTAGCCTAGAAACAACCTAAAATGCAAATTTTTAACATGTTCAGAAGAAGCACACACATGTGAGATATAAAATGAAAATATATAAAAATATAGACATTCACATCCTCGGTCCTAAATCAGGACTCAACCGGTATCAAAAGATTGGGATCATTCCCTGCATATTTTCAGACCACAATGCTCTGAAGCTAGAACTCAACCACAAGAGGAAGTTTGGAAAGAACCCAAAGACATGGAGACTAAACAGCATCCTTCTAAAGAATGAATGGGTCAACCGGGAAATTAAAGAAGAATTGAAAAAAATCATGGAAACAAATGATAATGAAAATACAACGGTTCAAAATCTGTGGGACACAACAAAGGCAGTCCTGAGAGGAAAATATATAGCGGCACAAGCCTTTCTCAAGAAACAAGAAAGGTCTCAGGTACACAACCTAACCCTACACCTAAAGGAGCTGGAGAAAGAACAAGAAAGAAACCCTAAGCCAGCAGAAGAGAAATCATAAAGATCAGAGCAGAAATCAATGAAATAGAAACAAACAAACAAAAAAAAACAATAGAACAAATCAACGAAACTAGGAGCTGGTTCTTTGAAAGAATTAATAAAATTGATAAACCCCTGGCCAGACTTATCAAAAAGAAAAGAGAAAGGACCCAAATAAATAAAATCATGAATGAAAGAGGAGAGATCACAACTAACACCAAAGAAATACAAACTATTAAAAGAACATACTATGAGCAACTCTACGCCAACAAATTTGACAATCTGGAAGAAATGGATGCATTCCCAAACATATAAACTACCAAAATTGAACCAGGAAGAAATAGAAAGCCTGAACAGACCCATAACCAGTAAGGAGATTGAAACAGTCATTAAAAATCTCCAAACAAACAAAAGCCCAGGGCCAGACGACTTCCCGGGGGAATTCTACCAAACATTTAAAGAAGAACTAATTCCTATTCTCCTGAAACTGTTCCAAAAAATAGAAATGGAAGGAAAACTTCCAAACTCATTTTATGAGGCCAGCATCACCTTGATCCCAAAACCAGACAAGGATCCCATCCAAAAAGAGAGCTATAGACCAATATCCTTGATGAACACAGATGTGAAAATTCTCACCAAAATACTAGCCAATAGGATTCAACAGTACATTAAAAGGATTATTCACCACGACCAAGTGGGATTTATCCCAGGGCTGCAAGGTTGGTTCAACATCCGCAAATCAGTCAATGTAATACAACACACCAATAAAAGAAAAAACAAGAACCATATGATACTCTCAATAGATGCTGAAAAAGCATTTGACAAAGTACAGCATCCCTTCCTGATCAAAACTCTTCAAAGTGTAGGCATAGAGGGCACATACCTCAATATCATCAAAGCCATCTATGAAAAACCCACCGCAAATATCATTCTCAATGGAGAAAAACTGAAAGCTTTTCCGCTAAGGTCAGGAACACGGCAGGGATGTCCATTATCACCACTGCTATTCAACATAGTACTTGAAGTCCTAGCCTCAGCAATCAGACAACAAAAGAAAATTAAAGGCATCCAAATCGGCAAAGAAGAAGTCAAATTATCACTCTTCGTAGATGATATGATACTCTATGTGGAAAACCCAAAAGACTCCACTCCAAAACTGCTAGAACTTGTACAGGAATTCAGTAAAGTGTCAGGATATAAAATCAATGCACAGAAATCAGTTGCATTTCTCTACACCAACAACAGGACAGAAGAAAGAGAAATTAAGGAGTCAATCCCATTTACAATTGCACCCAAAACCATAAGATACCTAGGAATAAACCTAACCAAAGAGGCAAAGAATCTATACTCAGAAAACTATAAAGTACTCATGAAAGAAATTGAGGAAGACACAAAGAAATGGAAAAATGTTCCATGCTCCTGGATTGGAAGAATAAATATTGTGAAAATGTCTATGCTATCTAAAGCAATCTACACATTTAATGCAATTCCTATCAAAGTACCATCCATGTTTTTCAAAGAAATGGAACAAATAATTTTAAAATTTATATGGAACCAGAAAAGACCTCGAATAGCCAAAGGGATATTGAAAAAGAAAGCCAAAATTGGTGGCATCACAATTCCGGACTTCAAGCTCTATTACAAAGCTGTCATCATCAAGACAGCATGGTACTGGCACAAAAACAGACACATAGACCAATGGAACAGAATAGAGAGCCCAGTAATGACCCTCAACTCTATGGTCAACTAATCTTTGACAAAGCAGGAAAGAATGTCCAATGGAAAAAAGACAGCCTCTTTAATAAATGGTGTTGGGAAAATTGGACAGCCACGTGCAGAAAAATGAAATTGGACCATTTCCTTACACCACACACAAAAATAGACTCCAAATGGATTAAGGACCTCAATGTGAGAAAGGAATCCATCAAAATCCTTGAGGAGAACACAGGCAGCAACCTCTTCCACCTCAGCCGCAGCAACATCTTCCTAGGAACATTGCCAAAGGCAAGGGAAGCAAAGGCAAAAATGAACTAATGGGATTTCATCAAGATCAAAAGCTTTTGCACAGCAAAGGAAACAGTTAACAAAATCAAAAGACAACTGACAGAATGGGAGAAGATAGTTGCAAACGATATATCAGATAAAGGACTAGTGTCCAAAATCTATAAAGAACTTAACAAACTCAACACCCAAAGAACAAATAATCCAATCAAGAAATGGGCAGAGAACAGGAACAGACGTTTCTGCAAAGAAGACATCCAGATGGCCAACAGACACATGAAAAAGTGCTCCATATCACTCGGCATCAGGGAAATACAAATCAAAACCACAATGAGATATCACCTCACACCAGTCAGAATGGCTAAAATCAACAAGTCAGGAAATGATGGATGCTAGCGAGGATGCGGAGAAAGGGGAACCCTCCTACACTGTTGGTGAGAATGCAAGCTGGTGCAACCACTCTGGAAAACAGCATGGAGGTTCCTCAAAATGTTGAAAATAGAACTGCCCTATGACCCAGCAATTGCACTATTGGGTATTTACCCTAAAGATACAAACGTAGTGATCTAAAGGGGCACGTACACCCGAATGTTTATGGCAGCAATGTCCACAATAGCCAAACTATGGAAAGAACCTAGATGTCCATCAACAGATGAATGGATCAAGAAGATGTGGTATATATACACAATGGAATACTATGCAGCCATCAAAAGAAATGCAATCTTGCCATTTGTGACAACATGGATGGAACTAGAGCATATCATGCTTAGCGAAATAAGTCAAGCGGAGAAAGACAACTATCATATGATCTCCCTGATATGAGGAAGTGGTAATGCAAATGGGGGCTTAAGTGGGTAGGAGAAGAATCCATGAAACAAGATGGGATAGGGAGGGAGACAAACCATAAGTGACTCTTAATCTCATGAAACAAACTGTGTGTTGCTGGGGGGAGGGGGGTTGGGAGAAAGGGGGTAGGGTTATGGACATTGGGGAGGGTATGTGCTTTTGGGTAAATTGGAAGGGGAGGTGAACCACGAGAGACTATGGACTCTGAAAAACAATCTGAGGGGTTTGAAGTGGCGGGGGGTTGGGAGGTTGGGGTACCAGGTGGTGGGTATTATAGACGGCACGGCTTGCATGGAGCACTGTGTGCGGTGAAAAAATAATGAATACTGTTTTTCTGAAAATAAATAAATTGGAAAAAAAATAAATAAAAATATAGAGATCATATACAGTAAAAGATAGAAATTAGGAAATTTAGAAGGAATGTCTATTTTATCAATAAATTTACCAATGGAAACAAAATGACCCTCAAAAAGACTATGGAACAAAATCTAATTAAATATGATATAAAAGATATACCTAATACCAACTACCTAGAAAGGTTGAGAATTAAAAAGCAAAGAAGCAAGTTACAGAGTGAAACAAATAACTGATTGAGAAAATACTACAAAATATTAAGAAAAAGGTTGATGGAAAACTCAATAGAAAAGTGGGCAAGAAACTTGATACTATCAAAGAGCAAATTTTTTCATGAACACATAAAAAGGTATTCTACTTCATTATTAATAGGAAAATGCAAATTAAAATCTCTATAAACCTACCTGGAAGGGCTTAATACAAAAAAAGACTAAAAATACCAAGTGTTGGCAAAGATGTAGTGAAATTAGAAGTCTCACACACTGCTGGTAGGGTATAAATTGGTAGAACCACTTTGAAAAGCAATTTTGTGTCATGTTCTCTTTGATGTGGCAATTCGATTTCTACCCATATACCCAGCAGAAATGTGTGCATATGATTACCAACATGCATGTATAAGAATTGCATTGGCCAAAAGCCTGCAACGATTAAATGTTTGTCAGTGGTAGTCATATATATTCATAGAGTGTAAAACAATGCAGCAGTGTAAATAAATGAATTTTAATGGGAGCTGTGACCCAGAAGAATCTCACAAACATAATGTTGGTCTAAGGAGAAAAGTCTACACAGTGTTCATTCCATTTATATGAACTTCAAAAACAAGTTAAATTAAACTCTAATGTAAGTAAATGCACACTTAGATGGTAAAAGAATAAAAAGAACAAGGAAATCCTACGTAATGTTTCCCATCAAAATAAGAAAGGAGAGAGGGAGGAAAGCAAAGAAGAGAGAAAGGAGAGGATGCTGTGGATGGGAATAGATGTGGGAGTAGTGCTTCTTGAGCTTTACCAGTGATCTACCTCTTGACCTGAATTGGTGATTACATGATGTTAACAGTAGTTTATACCTTAAACTGCATGTTTATGTTGCTTGCAATTTTCTACTTACATGTTTTATTTAACAATAAAAACATTTTTAAAGTGAAATATAGCAAACTCTAAAAACTTACTCTGAATTTTTTAATACCCTTTGAAAGATGTTTGTGAAATTTTAGTATAAGAATATCCTTCTTTTAGGGGCTCCTGGGTGGTGCAGTCGGTTAAGTATCCAACTCCTGGTTTTGGCTTAGGTCGTGATGGCAGGGTGGTGAGATCAAACCCACATCTGCAGCTCGGTGCCCAGCATGGAGTCTGCTTAAGACTCTTTCCCTCTCCCTCTGCCCTTCTCCTCCACTCTCACTCTCTCAAATTAAAATTAAAAAAAAAAAAAACAATATCCTTGTTTTAGAGGTCTTGAAAATTAAAAATATGAGAGGTTACCGTGTGTCAAATACATTATATCTGCATATGGAAGCTTTATCAAGTTCATTTAGCAAATTCATTCCTTTCAAAGGTTAATCAGGCCTAATGTTCTTATAAAGCTATGTCTTTGCTTTAAGATAATTTTTGCTTTGTTCACTCAAAATCGACTTTTAAATTTGAAACAATGACAAATCCATGGGTCATAAAGAACATATTCTAAAATGATGAGCCTGTTGACATTACTTCAGAGTTTAATAAAAAGTGTTAAACATCTAATTTTTTAAAATTTCTAGTATTCATTTAACTATTTCTAAATACATATATCATATATATGATATAAAAGATACACCTTTCTAAATATATATATTATATATATCAAAAAGAAAAGCATTTGCAATTGATTTTTTCTTTTTTTTTTTTTTAAAGATTTTATTTATTTATTTGACAGAGAGAGATCACAGTAGGCAGAGAGGCAGGCAGAGAGAGGGGAAGGGAAGCAGGCCCTCCGCTGAGCAGAGAGCCTGACGTGGGACTCGAACCCAGGACCCTGAGATCATGACCTGTGCTGAAGGCAGCAGCTTAACGCACTGAGCCACCCAGGCGCCCTGCAATTGATTTTCTAATAGTCATTAGGTAGATAGGTATTGAGGGAAAAAATGATCAAAGTTATATATTCTAATATATTATTATATGAATTAATCAGTTCCCCAGGGACATTTGGCAATGTATGGAGATATTTTTGGTTGGGGCAATGAAGTGGGGAGTGGTACTAATGGCATCTACTTGGTAAAGGCCAGGGATGCTGTTAAGTATTCTACAAAGCACAGGAACACCCCTGATAATAAAAAAATTATCTGGTCCCAAATGTCAATCAAGCTGAGGTTGAAAAACCCTGCAATAAATGAGCAAAGAGAGGAATTGTCCCATATTGTTAAACAAAAAAAGATTAAAATTAGTGTAGTTCCATTTTTTGTTAAAAAAAAAAGTGAGTGTATGTATAGTGTATATACATGCAAAAATGTTAACAATGGTTGGCTGGGAATGCTGAAATCTTGGAAGAATTTTATCTCTTTTTCCTTTTATTTTGCTTATCTGAAATTTCTGATTTTTTTCTATCATTAATTACATTACTTGAACCATAAGAAAAATGCAAAGTTTAGTTTCTACAAAAGAAAAACACTGGTTTTGGTATCAGAGGAACTAGATTTCAACATTGGTTGGATTTCACTGAAAGTATTACTATTTTTAACATTCTGAGAGTGTTTTCTTTGGGTAAAATGGGGACTTGATACTTCTAATATTGGCATATTGGTCCTTTTCTTTATTTTAGTTTAAATAAAAGTACACACACACACAACCCAACTCAATTCAAGAAAAACTTGAGTAAGAATTCATTTTACTACTATCTTTAATGTTTGAGGGAAAGTATATTTAGAGGGTAGGAAGATAGATGAAGGAGATTATAAAGGTAATTTCTAGGCATGTTCACAATTTAGAAGTTAGCTTCCCATTTATACCTATTTCACTTAAAATCTCTGATTTAACAATGAATTCCTTTTTTCATTCAGAATACATTAAATGAGTACCTGTAATGTACCAGACATTGTGCTAAGCACAGTGAAAACAAATCGGGGGGGGGAGACTCAGCCTATTTTCAAGGGAGTCTAATAATACACCACTGGTAATAGCACACTGTAGCAAATACAATCATAGACACATCCAAAGGATATTGTGGGAACAAAGAGGAGGAACAATTAGGTGTGTTAGCTAGTATTACTAGTATCCTTTAGCACTATGCTTACTCTTCATGTTTAGATCCATTTTTTGGTTCATAAATAAATCTAATAAAGTAATTTTCTAATCATAAGCAGGAAAGACAAAAAATAATGGACATGAATGTACAGAAGGTGCTTAAAGTAGAATTACAGTGTTGTGAGCAGCAGTGAGCAAAGGAAATTAAAGAATAAGAAGCAGAAGGTAGATGGTGGGATGATGTTGAATCAGTCTCCATCCTGTTACCATCAGATGGTTCTGAAATGCCTGGCGAGCATCTGGGGTGGAAGAGTAGGAGATGAAAGGCTCCTGAGTGGGAAGAAGAAGAATCAGTGCACAATCAATATGTGTTAGATTGGGATAAAATTCTTACAAAAATCTGCCTATATTCAATAATTGCAACTATTGAAAGTGCTAGTATTACTCTATTGTGCTAGCAGGAAGTGGTTAAGAAATAAGCATTTTGTGGAGGTAAGGAGATATTTGGGATACCAGGAACCCAATGTGCTTCATAGTGCGCGATGCTTTGAATAGCTTGTGATCAAAGAATCGAGAGGAAGAGTAAGTACATGGTTCCAAAAGAAGTCAACATCAGCTGAAGAACAGAGTGACGGGTGCAGCAGAACAGAAGCTGGAATTGAGTTTGGATCCTTGGTTTGACAGAGGATTTTTCAAGCAAGTTAGTTGTTTATACAGCAGTCCCCCCTCATCCTCTGTTTCACTTTCCACGGTTTTGGTTACCAGTGGTCAACTGTGGTCCAGAAGTAGATGATCCCCCTTCTGACATACTAGGAGGTCAGCAAGTGGCCTAACGCTATGTCACAGCCCCTCCATCACTCATCTCACTTCATCACATTACATAGGTATCATCTCATAGCATCACAGGAAAGGTGAGAACAGGACGATAAGAAACTTTAAGGGAGCGAGAAAGAGACCACAGTCAAATAACTTTTATTATAGCGCATTATTATAATTGTTCTATTTTATTATTAATTATTGTTCATGTTTTGCTGTGACTATTTTTTTTTTTCAAAATTTTATTCGAGAGAGAAAGCATGGGAGAGAGCACAAGTAGGGGTAGCCACAGAGGGAGAGGGACAAGCCAGCTCCCCGCTGAGTAGGGAAACAGCCCCAGACTTGATACCGGGATTCTGGGATCATGACCTGAGCCAAAGGCAGATGCTTAACCAACAGAGCCACCCAGGGACCCCTACTGTGACTAATTTATAAATTAAACTGTATCACAGGTATGTATGTATAGGAAAAAACCATAGTATATATATAGGGTTAGGAACTTTTATGCATCCACTGGGGTCCTACTATGGGGCTACGGAAGATAATGGGCAGGGAACACATCTGAGGAGTTCCACTGTTGGTGCTAGGCCAGTACTGGAATCCTCCAGCTCAATTCCTCACGCAACCCTATTCCGTAGGCCTAGATGAGTATCATTGGAGTCTGGCTGATTCCTCCTCATCGTTCAGGTCTCAACTGAAATAGTATTTCCTCAAGAAAGTCTTTTCTTTTCAGCCCTGTCTCCATCCCCTCCCCATGTAATGAAATAATGTTTGGTGGTTAATTAGTCAGTTCTCTCATTCATAGTCCAATCAACCTCTCATCCTTAAATAATCTTTAGAAGGGCAGAAGGGTGGCGACCTTCAGTTTTTATCGCCAAGGGGTGAGCGTTCATCTGCAGCACCTTGTAATATTGGCATAGCATGTAATCAATAAGCATTTATTGAATCAATGAATGAGCTTGTCTTAACCGTTTAACACTACTAGGCCCCCGGGAAGCACTCAACAAATAAAGAGAACTTACTGATACACACATTCATTACCTCATTTAATTTGCACAAAACCAGAGACGTATTATCCCCGGTACTGCGGTCTAGAAACCTAAGGCCGGTACGCAGCCCGCCGGGAGGTCAGGCGACCCCTGAGCAACAGCGCCGGAACGGGAGCCAGCCCTGTCCACTTCCCTGGGCGGCGGCCCCGGGCTCGCCCTCTGCGGCCTGCCATCCCCGGCGGCCTGCCCCCAGATGAAGCCCGTTTCCGCACTGGGACGGAGTCCCCTGGAGAGAGGCAACGCCGGGGTCGGAAGGAAGACCTTCCAGGGCCAGGCGGGTGGGAACCCGACTCGTGGAAGGGGACCGCTCCGCCGGAGGGTCGCATCCCGGCCTGGGGCGTCAGGTGGTCAGCGCCCAGAATGCCAGAGGTGCCGCCACTCCAAGGACCTGGAGCGCGCGGCGGAACTCCCACCGTCAAGGCTCCCCGACCCGCAACGGGGCTCGGGTCCCCGCCCGCGGCCGCTCTAGGACGCCGGAGTGGGGGGGAGGGGGCTCCTCTCTGTGGTTGGGCCTGGGAGGCCCCGCCGGGAGCCGCCTACCTGGCCGGAGTCCCGGCGAGGCGCAGGCCCGGCGTTCAACTCTGCAGCCCGCCAGCCCCGGCAGGACCTGTGAGAAGGCGGGGAGGAGAGGCGGACGCTCTGGCCTCTGTGCCCCACTCCATGAACGCGTTGTCTCTGGAAGATCTGATTTCTAAATATCTCGGAGAACAACGCGGTCAGTTTTGCCCAAAATTCCAGTCCCTTTGCTGCGTGGCAAGAAAAAACAAAACAAAACAAAACCTGCTATTTCTTAGTTTGTCTTTCTTATTCCCTTGATTTTGTTTCTAATTGTTGCTATAGAAGCTTTGATGTGGTGGAAGCAGTTTTGAGAGTTACCCTCTCTGCAGTTCCCTAAGGCTGAGTATGGCCCTGGGACCTCTTTTTCTCTCTCCAAGCAGAGCTAACAGCCTTCGAGAAAGGATGAAACAATTGCTTGACTACCCATACTGTAGCCAACTGGGTTAATTAGCTCAGACTTTGTTAAGTACACAACGATGGAGGAGAGGGAAAAAAGGGCAGCACCATAAGAACCACAAACATTAAAGATGAGGAGGCGTAGAGCCCAGGACACTAAATGCAAATGGAAATAGAGCTAAATGCTAACAAAAAGGGAGGTAAATGAAACAGCAAGGGCAATGAACTGGTACATGTATTTCCAAATGTACAATTATTGACTCAAGAAAGTCGTCATGACCAGGTTTATGAAGAATTATTGGAATACCTTGCTGGATCAGTCGGTAGAACCGATGACTCTTGATCTTAGGGTCCTGAGTTTGAGCCCCATGTTAGACGTAGAGATTACTTTTAAAAATGTATATTAAGAATTATTAGTAATTCTTAAATGTTCTGCAATTAGAAGAGTTTCTGCCTTATGAAGACAATTCATAGGATTTTAGCAAGATGATGAAGCGTGATTCCTTCACATGCTTATTCTTTGTTCAAAAGGCTTTTGTCAGTTCCCTGGGTCTTTAAGAAGTAGTCTAATTCCATTTATTTTCATAGGTGTACTCTGATAAATACTAATACCCAAATCAAATGTTTCTTTAAGTTTAAACCGGTATAGGTAGAAACATTCTTGCAGTGGATTAGCAAAGAGGTATGGATACTTTAACAAAACAGAAAAAAAGTAAAATAAAATTGATGCCCCTGACTAGTTAAAAACCCCAAGGAATTCAGTTCTGGTTGGAAAGCGTTAGAGCTATTTCAGAATACTTATTAACGAGCTTATTATATTATCCATTTTAGAAATCTGTCTTGGCAATCTTTTATTCTTAGTGGTTCCCTCTAATAACGTCCTCATTTTGTTGCTGTGTGCATAATGATGTTCTTTAGTATATCCAAGAGAGTTTTTGATGTTGGAATGTGCAATGACTCAAGTTTCACTCTAGCAGCTTGAAGGAGTGATAATGAGGTGCTCTCCTTTTTACATTTATACTCCCCTTTCAGGCGTATAATTTCATTTAAAAGTTGGTATTATTCTTCTCGATTTTCTATTCAATAATGAAATGCAAAGCAATGATTGTTCCCCTAAGAACAACTTTAAGTTTTCTGAAAGCCATGATAAGGACCTTGCAGCAAACTGTAAAGGTATCATTTGGGAATTTAACACAATATGCTCCAAACCCAGATAAAAGGAAAGGCTCTAAATTAAAATGTGTGGATGAAAATCTATAATCTGGCACTAAATCAGTGGAGATATAGTGGGTGGCAAATAGAATTGCAGGAAGAAAGTGAAGATATCTGGTTGCATATTTTATTAGAACTGCTCAAGTCCAGCTCAGCGTTGTAGGAAAAATTACTTAGATCACAAACACAGAGGGAAAAGGGTATCCGAGGGTGCGAAGCTCAATACTAAAAATAATAGTAACAGTAATTAATGTTTATGGAGCGTTTATTAAATGCCAGGCACCATGATAGACATTTTATGTGCATTATGCCATTTAATTCTTGCAACAACCCTATGAAGTTGGTGCTTTTATTATCCTCATTAAGACTTAGTTAAGTAATTTCCCCAAGGTGGGAAATTGTGGAGCATGTTCTCAAACTTAAGTTTGTCTCATTTTTAAAGCTATACAGGGACTTTTTTTTTTTTTTTAAGATTTTATTTGAGAGTGAAAGTATGAGCAGGCAAGGGGAGGGGCAGAAGGAGGGGAAGAAACAGTCTCCCTGCTGAGCGGAGAGCCCAACTCAGGACTCATCCCAGGACCCCAAGATCATGACCTGAGCCGAAGATAGACACTTAACCAACTAAGCCACTTAGGCATCCCCAAACAGGGATTTTTTGTATCAGCTGTGTTCATTTTAACTTTGCAAGATCTGATCATCCCTACTGTCTTGTCATTTTGCACAGATAGTGGTCATACTTCTTTCCTTTCAAAATCACTCCTCTTCTTCTGAATCAATAGACCTAGTTACCCAAGCACCTGTGATGACTAAGTGACTCTGGCATTTGGTTAGATCACTTGGATTCAAATAACAATACCCCCCCCCCTTTTTTAAAGATTTATTTATTTATTTGACACAGAGAGAGAGGTCACAAGTAGGCAGAGGGTCAGGGGGTGCGGGGGAAGCAGGCTCCCTGCTGAGCAGAGAGCCCATTGTGGGCCTGGGTGCCTGAGATCATGACCTGAGCCAAAAGCAGAGGCTTAACCCTCTGCCACCCAGGTGCCCCACAATATCCCTATTAATAAGCTGTGAGACTGCGAATCATGTATTTAACCTCTCTGCCTTTCTTTCTTTCTTTTTTTGCATCTGGTAATATTAAAGCCTACCCCATAGGGTTTTAATAATACTTAAGTGAGAGTGTGTATAAAAACAGTTGGTAAGTATCTGAGTACATAAGTACTCAGTTTATACTATTTTTACTGAAACCCAATAGTGCATGCGATTGCATTTTCTAACAACAGTCTATGAAGACTCGGAGGCATAGCTGGCATCCGCTGTAGGAGAAAGAAGTAAAACGTTTACTTCTTCCTGCTTTTGGAATGTGTGAGTAGTTCACTCAGGGATGGGGAAGAGGAGAGAAGTAAGAGTTTATCAGAGACTAAATACAGTCTATGACTGTATAGGAAAAGCAGTTTCTGGGTATTGTACACAATTAGTGATGGACTAAGTACTAAAGCATTCTTCCTAAATTTGAACACTCACTAATATCACTAAATACTCAGTAAAGACTCGGGCTTTCTCTCTAAGGAAAAGATTTATAAAGAATGCCTTTGTCATACCAATCAAACCTAGCTTATTAAGGTTTCTAGTAGATCTTTCTTTTTTTTAAATTTATTTATTTTAAGATTTTATTTACTTATTTGACAGAGAGAAATCACAAGTAGATGGAGAGGCAGGCAGAGAGAGAGAGAGAGAGAGAGAGAGAGAGAAGCAGGCTCCCTGCTGAGCAGAGAGCCCGATGCGGGGCTCGATTCCAGGACCCTGAGATCATGACCTGAGCCGAAGGCAAAGGCTTAATCCACTGAGCCACCCAGGTGCCCCTCTGGTAGATCTTTCTTAACACACATAATATTGATCGTCATTATTGCTGCACTGTGGTTTGAAGCCTACTTATGAACATCCAGATTCAGAAAACAAACACATATGGATGTAGTTAGTCTAAGTTTATTTTGAAAAGGATTCACGAAAGGATTTCTTTAAATTCATTATTTGTAACCTTATTTGGCATTTGAATTTTACTGTGAATAGAGTGTTATTGAAATAATAGTGAATACTTAGCGAACTCTCGCTGTTCTGTTTTTATACATATTAGTGTATTTATTGTCAAGATTACCCTTTGAAGTTGTTTGTATTATTATCTTCATGTTACAGACTGGGAAACTGAAGTACACAGTTTAAATAACCTGAGTAAGATCACCCAGCTATGATCTTACCAGAGCAGGTTGCCTCCAGAGCCAAGAGCTTTGACTTGAACATTTTCCTCAGGAAAGTGTGCCTTACTGTACATATCTATATCACAGAACCTTCCAATTTTCCATACAATTTTATGGCACATGGACTCCCTGAAGTCCGATTATAAACCCCATGATAAAACCTTCTACAAATAGTAAATATCTCTAATATATGTGTGTGTGTTCCGAAAATATAACTTACAAACAATCTGTTAGGAAATTCTTAATTTTATAAAAGTTCTCATGTTCTGAAATGGAAAACAGCGTACAAAATCCCCATACTATCTGTCCTCTTTTAGTGACCCGTAATCAGTCTTTCTGCAGCTGCTCGTAGTGGTAATCTGTGGTAGTGATTAGCACCCATCCCTTCTTTGGAGAACTGCTTTGTCCACCTAAGCTGTGTGATTCCAGCAGAAATTGCAATACACTAAGCTTCTAATATTGTCAGATTTTAGCTTGCATGTAATGTATTTGCTTCAATGACACATTGTCATCTTTTGACATTGCCTATTGCAAACATCATGCCATTGTAGCTTTGATTATTTTAATAGTATTTCTAAGTATATCTATTACATTCATTTTTCTGTTTTGTTTTTCTCTTTTGTTTTATTTTCATTTGTGTCAAGTCTTAAAAGATTGTGTTGGGCACCTGCGTGGCTCAGTCGGTTAACCTTCTGCCTTAGCTCAGGTCATGATCGCAGGGTCCTAGGATTTGAGCCCCTTGTCAGGCTCCATGCTAAGGGGAGAGTCGGCTTCTCCCTCTCCCTCTGCCCCTCCCCACTGCTCATGTGTGCTCTCTCGCATGCTCTCTCCCTTTGTCAAATAAATAAATAAAATATTTTTTAAAAAGTTAATTTTATATTAAAAGATTGTGTTTGTTTTATATTAAATATATTATATTAAAATTGTGTTTACATTAAAACATTAAAAAATATCATTTTATATTTAAAATATTTATGTTATTAAAAATATTATTGGGCTGATGGGTATAAATCAATGCCTTGGCTTATATGTCAGTTTGCTAAGGCTGCTATAACCAAATACCACAGACTGGTTCGTTTAAACAACAGAAATTTATTTTCTCACAGTTCTGGAGATAAGAAGTCCAAGATCAAGTTTTTGGCAGGTTTGGTTTCTTCTGAGGTCTTTCTCTTTGACTTGCAAATGGCTGCCTTCTTGCTGTGTCCTTACACAGTCTTTCCTCTGTGGGTATACATCCCTGATGTCTCTGTGTATGTCCAAATTTCCTCTTCTTATAAGGACACCAAGTCATATTGGATTAGGACCTCATTTTATCTTAATCATCTCTTTAATGGGCCTGTCTCTTGTCATATTTTGAGGTACTGGGCTTCAACATACAGATTTGGGGGAGACACAATTTAGCCCATAACAGCATAGCTTTTGCATTCTTGCACATTGCAATACCAAATTTATTTTCTTTCCAGAGCATATCTTGGAGCTTCTTTCTTAAAGATTGCATATGATAAAGTACTTATTAATTTTGTATATGGTACTATAGGATTCCTGGTGATTATTTAGAACTCTATCAGTTTTCAAGGTGCCTGAAAAAAGTATCCAAATCTCCTTACACACCAGTAGTTTGACAGTTTGAGAGAGAGAGAACTGAGTTCAGACCTCTTTTCCTAAAGTTTTACTACTTTTTATAGAGACAGCCATGATAAAATTATTTATTTTTTATTTTTAAGTTGTTAATGGACTTTGTTTTTGGATAAGTTTTAAAAATTGTTCTTTATTGGAGATTGCTTTATCACTACAGGTATTTCCACAAATAAAATACTGTGCTTCTTGACAGCAGAAATACTTTATGAGTAAGGATTCATACAGCAGAAAACCAGGGATTTGTTATGTAATAAATAATTGTTGGATCAAGTTGAATTATATTTTTGTTACAATTATGTGCAGTTATATTAGAATCTGTTATTTTCAACAATAACATCACCTTAAAGATACTTCCTATGGGGTACCTGGGTGGCTCAGTGGGTTAAGCTTCTGCCTTCTGCTCAGGATCAAGCCCTGCATTAGGCTCTCTGCTCAGCAGGGAGCCTGCTTCCCCACCTCTCTCTGCCTGTCTCTCTGCTTATTTGTGATCTCTCTCTCTGTCAAATAAATAAATAAAATAATAAATAATAAATTTAAAAAATCTTAAAAAAAAAAAAAGATACTTCCTAATATATCCTGTGTTCCTTTCCCTGTTTTCCATCCTAGTGTTACCATGGTAATCCAAACCAACCACCATCACCACTTCCTAGACCATGTTCACAGTCTCCTGGTTCCCCTCTTGCTCTCCTACAATTCATTTTCCACATAACAGCATGAATGATCCTTTTTCAAAAAGCAAAACTAATCATTATTAACCTGCTTTGAACAATCTGTTGGCTTCTTATTGCAGTTAGAATAAAATATGAAGTCCTGTTCTTACTGACAAAGCTGAGCTCAGTTTCCAATTTATCTCCCTGCCTCCTTTGCATAGGTTCAGTATGTTCCATTCACATTGGTTCTCTTTTTTTCTGTTCATGGGATACTATGTAATTTTTAAAATATTTATTTTTTTGAGAGAGAAAGAGTGAGCACAGGGAAGGGCAGAGGGAGAGGGAGAGAGAAACTTCAGCAAACTCCCCACTGACCGTGGAGCCCCATGTAGACTTCATCATACAACCTTGAGATCATGACCTGAGTGGAAACCAAGAGTTGGAGGCTTAAGCGACATCTAGAGGCCCCTCCCCGGGACATTTAAAATTGTTTCCATCTCAGGGCCTTTATATGGGCTATACTTTGATAATCATTGTCTAGAAGATTCTGCTTCTAGGCCTTCCCATGACTGGCTCCTTCTTCCCCTTCAAGTCCCATTTCAAGTGTCACCTTCTCAGATTCTTCATGTAATACTTAGCAGGACCATCTCTGCACCTAGTAACACATAAGCTATTTCTCATATTAATTTATTTCATTTTCTACATAATTTCAGTGTAATCTGAAAATGATCATATTTACTTAATTGTTTATCATCCTTCCCCCACTGAAATGGAAGATTTACTGCTAGTATATTTTAGAAACTTAAGAAAATACCACTTGGCAAAGTAATAAACATAAAATACAAAGTATTTATTTAAAGGTAAAATTCTCACAAAGCTATAGGAATTAAAACAAAATGGTACTGCCAAAAAAAAAGAAAATGGGGAACAGAATAGAGATCCCAGAAATAAGTCCCCACATATATGGTCATATTTAATATTTAACAGGGGATCCAAGAACACTCAATGGGGAAAGGATAGTTCTTCAACAAATGGTGTTGAGAAAACTGGAGAAACACGTGCAGAACATTGAAATTGGGCCATTATCTTATACCACTCACAAAAATTAACTCAAAATGGATTGAAGACTTACATGTAAGACCTGATTCTATAAAGTTCCTAGAAGATAACAGGGGAGAAATTCCTTGACACTGGTCTAGGGAATGATTTTTTTTTTCTCTTGGATATGACTCCAAAAGCATAAGCAACAAAATAAAAATAAACTGGTGGGGCTATATCAAACCAAAAAGATCCTTCACAGCAAAAGATACAATAAAAAAAAATGAAAAGGCAACCTATCGAATGAGAGAAAATATTTGTAAACCATATATTGGCTAAGGGGATCATATCCAAAATATATAAAGAACTCTAACAAGCCAATAACAAAAAATTCAATTAAAGGATGGCAGAGGAACTAAATAAGACATTTTTCCTAAAAAGACATTCAAGTGGTCAACAGACACATGAAAAGATGCTCAGCATCACTCATCATCAGGTAAATGCAAATCAAAACCACAATGGGATATCATCTCATACCTGTTAGAATGGCTATAATCAACAAGACGAGATAGCAAGTATTGGGAAGGATATGGAGAAAAGGGAACCCTGGCACTGTTAGTGGGAATGTAAATTGGTACAGAAACTATGGAAAACAATATGGAAGTTCCTCAAAAAATTAAAAATAGAACTATTATTTATCCAGCAACTCCATTTCTGGATATTTAGCCAAAGGAAATGAAACAGGATATTGAAGAGATATCTGTACTCCCATGTTTATTACAGCACTATTTACAATAGCCAAATTATGGAAATAGCCTAAGTGCCTGGCAATGGATGAGTGGATAAAGATGTGATTATATATTAAATATATATAAAATATTATTCAAGCCATGAAAAAGAAGAAAACCCTGCCACTTGTGACAACATGTATGGGCCTGCAGGGCATTATGCAAAGCAAGATAGACAGAGGAAAGCAAAGACTTTATGATATCATTTATATTCGCAATATAAAGAAGCCAAACTTGCAAAAACAGAGTGGAATGGTGGTTACCAGAGTTTGGGGTTAGGGGGAGTGGGGATCTATTGTTTAAGGGTGCAAACTTAGAACTAGTAAATAAATCCTGGAGAACTAATGTATAGCTCAGTAATTATAGCATAGTAATTATAGTCCACATTATGTATTATAAACTTAAAAGTTGCTAAGACTAGATCTTGATTATTCCTACCACAAAAAAGAAATGATAATTATGTGATGTGATAGAGGGCTAACAAATAGTAATGTGGTAATCGTATTGCAATATATAAAATGTATTGAGCCAATCTGTTGTTCACCTTAAATTTACACAATGTTATGTGTTAATTATAGCTCACTAAAATAAAAAAGGAAAATCCCATTAACTGCAATTAAAAAAACAATTCTCTCTTTGTGAATGAAACATAGTGATTTCTGGGGTGGGGGGGGACCAAACAAACTATAGTTTTGGCCAGGCTTGGAGAAGGAGGAGATAGACAGTATATAATTTCTATCACTCTTATTTGGAGAAGGTCTCTCAGGTTAATACTTTATGATAAATTAAAATTTTTAAATATAAGTTGTTAAAGACCTTCATTTTGTATCACTTACTCAGTTTCTTCTTAGTAGTAATCAAACTGTTACAGAGCTTGTAACAAAGCAAGTAAGGACAAACTCAATTGTTTTCCTCGAAAATGCCCCTAGGAATAAATAATGAAAAGATATTCCTGTATTTAGTTTCTTTTGATATTCTAGATATCCTTCAATGAGTGAGATGATGTAGATAAAATTGTAATCTCAAATTAGTTCTTTTTAACTTAGAATTGGAAAAGCAATGAAACACAAACTGCTGACATACATATTTTACCTGCCCCCTGTGAGACTTTTTTATCAATCCCGATTGTAAACTGTGGTTATAAACTACATGTCAGCACGAACAGATTGGCTCAGGCAAATGAACGGCTTTGTCAATATCTCTTTCTCAGTTAAGCTGATGGACCTGTGCAGGACTCCTCAGTATGAAATGAAGTTTTCCCTTTGCGTTACAAAAAGCCAGGAAAAAATGCCTCAAGGTGCTAAAATAGAAGGGTTTTTTCCTTTCTTCTTCAGCCTCTTTCTCCCAGTTTATGATGGGGAGTTTTATTTGCTAAGTAGAGAATCTTTAAATTATTAGCATGACTTTTATTGTTCATCTTTCTATTACATAATTTTATTTTATTTAATTTCTTTGACGCAGAGAGCACGCGAGCACAGGTAGGCAGAAGGAGAGGGAGAAGCAGGCTCTCCACTGAGCTGGGAGCTGGATGTGGGATTCGATCCCAGGATTCTGGGATCATAATCCGAGTTGAAGGCAGTCACTTAACCGACTGAGCCACCCAGGTGCCCCACATAATGCCAATTTTAATGCAAATATAACTGGTATGTAGAATCAGCAAAATTACAGAATTCATATTTTGTAGCTTGTACGCCAGGATGGTGAAAACTACACAAAACGAGCTCAACTTTTTAATTTCGCTTCTTGGATATGTGCACATCTAGCAACCCTCTCTAGCTTTCTCTGATAAGTGAGAAAGGGCAAGAAGGGAAATTAAATCTTTGATGTCCTGTCTCTCCCTTTTCTCCTCTGTCTTCATTTTAGTGTAAGTAGTTGGCGAACACAAGAAGTGACACAAGTGACAAAGAATCTGATACCGTTCCTTGGATGCTCCCCTTTCTTAGAATGCCAAAGCCTTCTCTCTGTGTTTGAATGACAAGCATGTTCTCTCGGGATTGTCGGTGCCTCTGTTTACTCTGTGACAGACGTAACACACTGACCTTATACTCGCTTCAGACTCGCTTAATCTTATGCATTGTGAGTCCCCTGGAACGCTGTACTCATGAGGCCCTGAGAATACTAATGAGAATAGAATGGAAAGGAACAGTGTACACACACATTGGGCACATCTTCTCTGTTTACTTCTATGCTCCACTGTCCCTTTAGACTTTATTTGCAAAACACAAGTTCAAAGATAAAAATTATTAACATTTCAAGAAGGTGGGGCGCCTGGCTGGCTGTCAATGGAGCACGTGACTCCTGATCTCCGGGTTGTGAGTTTAAGTCTTAAAAAAAATGTGATGGGAGAGCATTAAATCAAGGACAGGGCCTCTCTGAATGGACGGACCTGAACAACTATGCTGTACCTGCGCCAGCATTGTTACCTGTACCCACCTCCCTGAATGCACCCACCTTTCCTTTAATATATCTATGGGGAAACTTTGTATGTGGCAAACTTGCCATCTTAAGATCTTTGAGGGAAGCATCAAGGTTACATATTTTCCTGGACCCCTAGAATACCACTGTCCAAGGTATTAATTTTTTAAGAGCTCTTCAGTTGATCCTTAGTAAAGGAGCTGTATTAAAATTTAGCAAATCAAGTGTTCTTGACTAACAGTGTCTGAATAAATGGTCTCCACAAAAGCCAAAAGCTTTTGATTTTATTTATTTATTTATTTATAAGATTTTATTTATTTGACAGACAGAAAGGACAAGTAGGCAGAGAGGCAGGCAGAGTGAGAGGAGGAAGCAGGTTCCTGCTGAGCAGAGAGCCCAATGTGGGGCTTGATCCCAGGACCCTGGGATCATGACCTGAGCTGAAGGCAGAGGCTTTAACCCACTGAGCCACCCAGACATTCCAAAAGCTTTTGATTTTAAAAGGAAATAATAATACAACAGCATATTTGATAAGAGCTAAAAGTAAATAGGAGGATTGTTATTTCAACAAAAGAAATGAAATATGTAACTGAAAGACTCCGCATATAGACACCCCCCCCAGCCATTGATTAACTAACTGCTTCTTGGCTTTTCTGTAATCGCTCGCCCTTCCCCTGTTAGACCCCTCCCCCAGTTAATTGTTTAACCACTCCCTTGCCTTTCTGTAACCACTTGGCTTTTAGGGGGTGATACTGGTCTCCTGTTTCAACAGGATACTTTATGTGCATAGTCATGTAGGCAAGGGGGGTCGCCTAGGTACGTGGGCCTAGTCACGTAGGCAGGATGCTTCTCTGCTGAGTAATAAGGTCCAACTCCCCCTCCTCACTCCCCCTCCCCACCTTTCTCTTCGCGTGCCGGGGTCCTTCAAAGCCAATCTACAAACACCGAGTATGCCTTACATTTAAACCAGCCAATAAGAACCTTGTAACTATGTTTCTGCTTCTGTACGTATGCTTTCGCTTCCCCAAACCCCATAAAAAGGCCCTGAACAAAGGGCTGGCGCGCGAGTCTTCCTAAGACTTGATCGCCCGCAGGTACCTGTGTCAACTCAATAAACCTCGTGCTGTTTGCATCTGATCAGTGGACTCGGCTTGGTTTTTGGGTCCGGGGGTCTCCTCCTGAGAAGGGGTCCATTCCGGGGTGCTTGGAGCCCCGGGGGATCTTTCATTTGGGGGCTCGTCCGGGATACGAGACCCCCCACCCAAGGACCACCGACCCACTGTCAGGAGGTAAGCTGGCCAGCACTCTATTCGTTGTGTCTGTTCGTTGCGTCTGTGGCTGCGTCTGAACCTGTTACTTGTGAATTTGCGCATGCGTTTGGTTTGGGGTTCGATCGGATCCATTTGTATTTGGCGGGGGCCAGAAGGAGCTGACGGGCTCGGACTTCTCCCTCGCAGCCCTGGAAGACGTTCCAGAGGCGTTTGTAGTCCCGCCGGACGGGACATTTGAGTATTTGCGCATGCGTTTGGTTTGGGGTTCGATCGGATCCATTTGTATTTGGCGGGGGCCAGAAGGAGCTGACGGGCTCGGACTTCTCCCTCGCAGCCCTGGAAGACGTTCCAGAGGCGTTTGTAGTCCTCCCGGGCGGGACATTTGAGTCCTTCGGGACATTTGGGCCCTGGTGCAGCGGGGCATTTGGAGCTCAGCCTGTATCAGAGAGATACGTGGCCTTGGTTGGAGAGGGGGAATCCGGACCCCCAGGATCTCCGCTTGAGTTTTTGCTTTCGGTTTTGTACCGAAATCGCGCAGCGTCCTTCTTGTTAACTGTTTTGTGTGTCTTACTTATTGTCCTTGGTGTTTTCTTTGACTCTAAAATGGGGCAAACACTTACCACCCCCTTAAGTCTCACTTTAGGTCACTGGAGAGATTCTGAGTTTCTCCTAATAGATGTGGGGTTTCTCCCTCACTCACTTCCCATGTTAATGGCTATAACTGGAACCAACGGGTTGGTCTAACTCGAGACAGAGACCATAAGGAATATTCCCAAGCAGCTGCCGAAACTCTCTTTGTTTCGGGGAAGTTTCCCTGTGTTCTCTGGCCCGACTTGGACTGCTTAACCCCTCCCCCCTTGCTGATGGGAAAGCATGGCATCTGCTCCTCTGTTGGGGCTTATGAGCTCTAAAACCGGGAATCTTTTCTCTGCCTCCTGGCAGCACTTTGTTTCTTCTGTTTCCCCCTTATCGTATTTCTGTACCAATGTGCGTGCAGCCTGCATGACTAGCCTCTCGATCATGCACCACGGCTCCTTCTCTCTCCACTGTCAACGAGCAAGAAGAGCACCCCCTGGACCTAACACCCCACTCCAGATCTTCCCACTTGTGTCTCAGGTAAACATTTGAAATGGAGTGGGTCCAGGTGAACTGTAAATCAGTATTAGAATGAAGTTAAGTTTGTTGGTTTAACTAAGATAAGATGTGTCTTTTAAGTTATCAGCAGTAAATGTGAAACTTCGAAGTTTACTGAAGGTCAAATAAGCTCATGTTATTTGTTAAAATTTGTTAGCAAAGAGATGACTAAACTGATGGTTAATTGTCTGTCTCAAAGTTCTAATGGGTAATTGCTGAAGTAGCTTTCAAAGTCTTTGGTAACCTGAAAGTTTTAAAGTTTTGCTTGGATGACAAACGGAATTGAATTGTGGACATCTATATCTTAACCAAACAGGATAAAATGCTAAGTCGTTAATTACTGGATGTAGGTTTATGCTTTTGACTTCTTACTGCAAAGAAACTAAGAGTATTTAAATCTGCTGGTAAACTTGTTTTCCACTTAACTGATTCATAAATTTGCCACCTGAAGAATTCTGTTGTAACAGTTCACAAATGGCTAATAACTAAAGGTGTTTCTAACAATACAAAGTTCTGCTTAGTGTAACTAAGACTGATGAAAATAAAGGGAAACTATATATAGGAAAGTAGGAGATATGTAAGAAAGATTTAAGGAATGGGAATACATTTTGTTGAAGATTAGGGAAGGTAATTTTGTCCTCAATAAAATGGTTGTTTGAAAGAAAATGGCTTGGGACAAAACCTGAATGCAAAGGAAAGATGTAAAAGGTTTGTGAAGGGAAATCTTCAGAAAAGGAATTTTAGATACGGTCAGGACAGACTAAAAAGGAAGAAAAACAACCTCCAAGGTGATTTAATACTCTCCTGACCTGCCTCCACATAAATTATACTTCCAAGTAAAGTATAAGGGCCATTTGGCCTTGAGAGATTAAGGAAGAAGCCCAACCTTGAGAGACTGCGAAAACACCCGGTTGCCATCCTCCATTGCCTGTAACCATAGAAATTCACTCTAATCTGTAAAGAGTAAAAAGGGAGATTGATCACCTCCCATTAGCCAGAGATACCCAAAAGGGAGGGTATCCAACCTGTTTGAATCTGAAGAGTGCCTGACTGTGTAAATCTGTCTGTACGGCTTCACTGCTTCGGCTACGGAGTCTGAGTGGGCTGCACCCTGAGTCTCGCAGGGCGTCATATGGCAGAACGGTCATCTACTCCACGGAGTAGCCTGGTCTGGGGTTTATTTGGACAGGCCTTAGCTAAAACGCTCCTAAGTTCCTGTGGGGAATGCGAGCAGGACAGCAGGGGAAAGATCCCCCTCCCTTGTCTGCGACATCATTCATGATGGGAGAAAAACCCAGAAAACTCCTATCTTAAGACTGCACACTTAAAAATAAAATTAAAAAGGGAAAAGACACTGGTATAAAAAAAAAAAAAAAAGCTGATTTTCTTTGTTTAAAAGGACAAAGTTTTCTTAGATTAATTGATCAGATAAGAGAATGTAAATGGTTTCCTCTTTGCCAGCCCAGAAAACCCAGTCTCTATGTTTTGTTTTATCACGTGTTTAACATCCCTAATTATATTTAGGCATGTGCTTTAAAACTTTCTAAGATTTTAGCAATTGTTGACAAGATTTAAACCAATGATAAACCTTGGGTTACATTTGGGAAAATGCTATAATTATTCTAGAGATTCTATGCATTTCCTAAAGTTTTAATGTTTTGAGAGATCATCGCTTGATATTGTAATTACAGAAATGTTATGTGTCACAAAAATAACCTGATTTCCTTGCAGCTAAATTGTAAACTCCCGTGTCTCTTCAGCTCTAACCATATACATTCCGAGTTTTTGTCATTTATAATTGTTTTAATTCTCTTGTAAAATGAGTTTTATCTTAAAGGAGATTCATATAAAGGACTTCCAGGACAAATACAGATATTTGATATACTTGAAAATCCTAAAACTGAAATGGGTAAGAATTTCCAAAACTAACTAAAGGTGCATTCACCAGAATTAGTAACATGGAACTAAATGAACTAAAAGATTATAATGTTGTGTCTCTTATTTTAGACATTGCTGGTTCTCTCTAATGTTTGCTCTTCCAGACTAGGGATACTTTTTCTTAAGTTATCTGTAACTCACAGAGATGTAAAAGTGCTCAAGGCATTCAACTTTTCTCTCTATCTAAACCCTCTGAAACCAAAAGGTCTCAATAAGTATTCTTTCTTCCATGGCAATCAGTCATTTGCATAAGTTCAATAAGAATCTGTTCTCTTTGTAACAGGACAGCATTGGAAACTGGTTATTTTACCAAGGCTTTGACTGGAATGTCATAGTTGAAAAAGACATGCATAGACTCAGATATGACCAGACAGCTTTAAGGAACTAAGGTTGACTTTATGAAACCTGGAGCCATAAAGCCCCTTGGGACTATTGGCCTGATACCTTGTTTACAGAGTTCCCAGCAGCCTCACCAGGTGAGTAAAGAATGTCACTCCTTGGTAGGTGCAGAATCTCATGAAGAGGCATATGCCCAAATCGACAGGTATTGCAGGCATGCCTGATGGCAAATATGTGGCTTGGCTTCTGGCCTGGAGAGGCTACTAGAAGTTCAACCTAGAGATTCCTTATAAGAAGTTCCAGCAAAGCAGATTCTAAAAGATCTATATGATCACACTCAACTGTTCTTGCTGAGCTTATGTAAATAATGGGCCAAGTTTGTTAAAACTGGACTTGTTTCACAAGTGACTTAGTCCTGATTTGGCTATCTCTGTAAATGAGGGTTATCTTAGAAAGAAAAATTATATTTTAATAACACACCTTTATGGATATTAAATTCTAGATTCGATTGTCTTTAAATGTTTGTTTACCTAAGCTAAACAATTTGAGGTAAACTTCAGAGAAGTTACACAATAGCTTCTTTAATCAATCTTATTATCTTGTGGGTATATTAACAAGACCCCACGGCACATGATTAAACAACTGGAAAATGGGATTGATTCCCCTATAATTGTATAACTTAACTAACACCTTGTTTGTGGCTGGGATAATGAAATTGCCTAAAGGCCAGCCTATTGCACTCCATAGGATTAACTATGGACTTATAGAGATAATGGATGACCCCACTTTCTTTATGATTAGATCGGATGATGCATGGGGAACTCCCCTTATCTCTTGACAAGTTTTCTCACTTGCCAGTGATCCTCTGTAATCAGGATATTGTTAAGGCTGGACCACTCAAAGGTCTTCTTATTGGTTTCATCCCTTAGTCATATTTATCCTAGAGGCCACCTCTGTTGAGGTGCAATTGCAAACAGATGCTTTAGCGAAACCTAAAACAGCCCCTAACTAATGAGTTCACATCAGGTCCAGATTTTTCTTAGAATTCAAAGGCCACCAAAGAATGATGAAGGCCGACTAATTAAATATTGGGCTATACTTACAGATATGCCAGATGAATGACAGTTTACTGATGACAATAGTTTTCATAAAAAAAAAAAAAATAAGAAAAGCTAGGTATACTGTAGTGTTCACTAGCACTTTGCAATTGCCAAAGCCTAAGAATAAACATTAACACTGACTCCAAATATGCCTTCCTGGTACTACATGCCCATGGAGCAATTTGGAAAAAAAAAAAAAAAGGGGATTGCTGTCAAGCCATAACTCCCCAATCAAATATGGGCCTAAGTTACAAAACCCTCCTTAACTTACTAAGGATGGTGTATATCAAATCTGGGATGCATATCTGTGGCTTACACCCACGATTGGACGGCTCAGTCAGAAGGCAGTTTTATGCTGGGAACAAAGAAATCATACGAGTGATATTTGGGCAAATAACACACGATATCTAGGATGGCTATCACTAGAAATGTGTTCCCAAGTAACAGTACTCCAGGCTACTGACTGGTTTGCTACTGACTGGGCAAGGCGACCTGGCATTAGATGGCCAGCTCCAAATGGAACCCAGTGGATATGTGAAACAAACCTGTGGCCCTGGCTTCCTCCAGGGTGGATAGGTCGCTGTACCTTAGGATTTGCCTGGATTCATGGGCGCATTACTAAAACCATTACAACTCCAGCTAGTCTCCCCAACTTAAAACAAAGATGGATGCGATCTATTTTTTAAATGGTATAATCACTTAGCATCCATTTTTGTTCCATCTTTGTGACTAGAGGATGTCATGTGGCATATATGTAATTATCAAGACAGAATGTTGTGTGTACATCCCAGACTATCACAAAAGTGTCACAGGATTAATAAAGGATATGAATGCCCAGATTAAAGCTCTACAAGATCCTTCTCTCTCTCTCAGCAATTGGTTAGCTTACTGGTTTGGAGGAGGACTGTAGCCAAATCTCCTTTTTGGGCTTCTCATTCTTATCGCCTTATTAACCTTAACATGTTGCTTTGTTCGCTATTTCTCTACTTGGTGCCGAGACTCCATCGCTGCAATGACTTCACCACGACAGATGATCCTTACCATGCGCAAAGATACTTTTTCACTGTCAGCACTGGATTCAGCTGCCTCCGCCTTTCGTAACTCCCCTATACATTCCTCCACTGATCAATGTTGACCTGAGTAGGTAGGGACAGCTCTACGCCCCTATTCAGCAGGAAGAAGTTACAGAAGATAAGACCTTCCACCTTCAACCACCTTAAAGATTTAAGGGTCAAAATTGTTCAGGAGGCTGGCTGAAGAGGGAGCAGGGGCTGGCGCCTTGCACCCCCCTCTCCACCCCTCCCCTTGATAATATGTATGACATTTCACAGGCACCCCTGACTGCCCTGAAAAAAAAGAACAAATGTTTATATTGCAGAGATCACAGTCTTGTAAGGCAGGAGTCTCCCTTTGTTTGCAAATGTCCTTGAGATTTACAACAAAGAAGTTACCTTATCAATAGCCCAATTTCCAAAGACACATAACTCAGTTCCTCAAGCCCATCTGCAAGCCCTGCAGCTAGTACACCCTAACATCTGCAAGCTAGCAATGGGAACTCCAGCCAATTAGGACGTAGAAAATTACTTTGACCGCCTTCACAACCATCCCCCCCCGGGGTGACTCGGGTTAAATCCTTGGGGAAGCTATGGGGACTGAAGTCAACAAAGTATGTTAAGAACACTTATGCCCCGGGTTTCACAGACCCAGAGAGTGGACCTACTGTAGTGGGACATCCCACTTTTATAGTCGCTATTGGGGCTGCGAAACCACTGGTGACACAGCAATATCAGCTAATTCGACAGACCAGATCCCAAACTGACCTGGTACAGGACCAGAGCGAATGGATATAAGATTCTATCCATGATAAAGAAAAAGGGGGGAATGAAAGACTCCGCATATAGACACCCCCCCCAGCCATTGATTAACTAACTGCTTCTTGGCTTTTCTGTAATCGCTCGCCCTTCCCCTGTTAGACCCCTCCCCCAGTTAATTGTTTAACCACTCCCTTGCCTTTCTGTAACCACTTGGCTTTTAGGGGGTGATACTGGTCTCCTGTTTCAACAGGATACTTTATGTGCATAGTCATGTAGGCAAGGGGGGTCGCCTAGGTACGTGGGCCTAGTCACGTAGGCAGGATGCTTCTCTGCTGAGTAATAAGGTCCAACTCCCCCTCCTCACTCCCCCTCCCCACCTTTCTCTTCGCGTGCCGGGGTCCTTCAAAGCCAATCTACAAACACCGAGTATGCCTTACATTTAAACCAGCCAATAAGAACCTTGTAACTATGTTTCTGCTTCTGTACGTATGCTTTCGCTTCCCCAAACCCCATAAAAAGGCCCTGAACAAAGGGCTGGCGCGCGAGTCTTCCTAAGACTTGATCGCCCGCAGGTACCTGTGTCAACTCAATAAACCTCGTGCTGTTTGCATCTGATCAGTGGACTCGGCTTGGTTTTTGGGTCCGGGGGTCTCCTCCTGAGAAGGGGTCCATTCCGGGGTGCTTGGAGCCCCGGGGGATCTTTCATAACTTAGAATTTTTCCAATTTTAAAAAATTTCTATTACTGTATATAGACAAATACACATTCACATGTCCATGAAAGACATTATACACAGTTAAAAAATACACTCTTTCAGCCCTGCCTTCATTAGATATACCTTCCCTAGAGCTAAGTCATTAATGTGAGCACTGGGGGATCTATCTGTTAAGATGAACCCATCCATCCATCCATGGTACTTAGTACTTATTTCAGTCAATAGGGTTTCCTATCATTCCATGGTAACATACTGCAATAATGACAAATGTCTGACAAATAAATATAGATTTTTAGTTAAGAAGGGGACCAGAATATTAGTATATGTTTATTACACTAGTGTATATTTATTAGAGTATATTATTTTATAGGAAAGTAATAATGGCTGAGAAATGCTCATTCATTCATCTGCTAGTGGTCCAGACATAGGAATTCTAGCTCATCTGGTCATTGATGTTTTTGTAGAGATGAAATTTGAGTTAAGCCTGAAAGCTTTCTTTGGAAGTGAAGAGTTTTATACTAGCTACATGGCCTTTGTCAAATGTCTGATTTGAAAAAATTTCTCTGGCTTATCTTTTTATCTCCTGCCAATATCTTCCACAGAACAAAATTTCCTAATTTTTTTTCTTGTTGAACTGTAATTAACAGACAATGTTATATTCGTTCCAGGCATATAACACAGTGATCCACAATTCTGTACATTACACAGAGCTCACCATGATAAGTATAATCCCCGTCTGTCACCATACCATGTTATTAGAGTACTATTGACGGTATTTCCTATGCTGTACTTTTCAACTCCACGACTTAATTATTTTATAACTGGAAAATTATATCTCTTAATCCCCTTTATCTATTTCACCCATTCCCCCCATCTACCTCCTCTCTGACAACCACCAGTTTGTTCTCTGAATTTAAGAGTCTAGTTTTGTTTGTTTGTTTTGTTTTCTAAATTTCACATATAAATGAAATCATATGGTATTTGTCTTTTTTTCTGAATTATCTCACTTAGCATAATACCTTCTAGGTCCATCCATGTTGCCACAAATGGCAAGATCTCATTCTTTTGTATGGCTGAACAATAATCTGTTATATATACACACACACACTTTATCCATTATATATATTTTATGGGTAGACATTTGGGTTGCTTCCACATGATGGTTAGTGTATAAAATGCTGCATAGACATAAAAATGGATATACCTTTTAGTATCTTTTCACTTTCTTTGGGTAAATATCCAGTAGTGGAATTATTGGATTATATGATATTTCTATTTTTAATTTTTTGAGGAACCTCCCTGTTGTTTTCCAGAGTGGCTGCACCACTTTACATTCCTACCAACAGTGCACAGGGATCCCCTTTCTCCACATCTTTGCCAACACTTGTTATTTCTTTTTTTTTTTTTTTTTTTTTTTAAGATGCTAAACCATTTTTGGGACGCCTGGGTGGCTCAGTTGGTTGGACGACTGCCTTCGGCTCAGGGCGTGATCCTGGAGTCCCGGGATCGAGTCCCGCATCGGGCTCCCAGCTCCATGGGGAGTCTGCTTCGCTCTCTGACCTTCTCCTCGCTCGTGCTCTCTCTCACTGTCTCTCTCTCTCAAATAAATAAATAAAATCTTTAAAAAAAAAAAAAAAGATGCTAAACCATTTTTTTCCCAATTTATTTATTTTCAGAAAAACAGTATTCATTATTTTTTCACCACACCCAGTGCTCCATGCAAGCTGTGCCCTCTATAATACCCACCACCTGGTACCCCAACCTCCCAACCCCCCGCCACTTCAAACCCCTCAGATTGTTTTTCAGAGTCCATAGTCTCTCATGGTTCATCTCCCCTTCCAATTTACCCAAAAGCACATACCATCCCCAATGTCCATAACCCTACCCCCCTTCTCCCAACCCCCCTCCCCCCAGCAACCCACAGTTTGTTTTGTGAGATTAAGAGTCACTTATGGTTTGTCTCCCTCCCTAACACTTGTTATTTCTTATTTTTTTGCTCCTAGTTATTCTGAAAGGTGTGAGGTGGTATCTTCATTGAGGTTTTGATTTGCATTTGCCTGACGCTGAGCGACGCTGAGTATCTTTTCATGTGTCTGATGGGTATCTGGATATCTTCTCTGGAGAAATGTCTATTCATGTCTTCTTCATTTTCTTTTTTTTTTTTTTCCCCAAAGCTGTCATTTTTATTATTTGCATATCCACTTAGGATATTTGTATTTGGTATTCCCTTTGGAATTCTATTCCCTAGATTTTTTTTCCCTTTTTTTGGGGGGGTATTTTTTAAATTAATTTTTAAATTTTAATGCCAGTATAGTTAATATACAGTGTTATATTAGTTTCAGGTGTACAATATAGTGACTCAACAATTCCATACATTGCTTAATACTCATCATGATCAGTGTACTCTTTAATCCCCTTCACTTACTTCACCCATTCCCTTTAACTCCCACCTCTGGTAACCATCATTTTGTTCTCTAGAGTTAAGAATCTGTTCTTTGGTTTCTGAATATTTTGTTAGTGTTCAATCATATGAGATTTTTGTATTTTGTGTATTGACCCCTTATTGGATATGTGATTTGCAATTATCCACTTCCATTCACCGGGTTGCTTTTTTGTTTTACTGATGGCTTCCTTTGCTATGCAAAGCTTTTTATTTTTGGTGTAGTAGTCCCAATAATTTATTTTTACTTTTGTTTCCCTTGCCTGAGGATACGTATTCATAAATATTTCGGTAAGGGTGATGTCCAAGAGATTAATGCCTGTGTTTTCTTTTAGGAGTTTTAAGGTCTCCCATTTAGGTCTTTAATCCATTTTGGGTTTATTTTTGTCTGTAGTGTAAGAAAGTGATCCTTTTGCCTGTAAGTGTCCAGTTTTCCCAACACCATTTTTTTGAAGAGACTAGCTTTCTCCCATTGTATATTGTTGGTGAGAATGAGGAGAATTGGAACTGATAGGAATGTGAAATTGCGAAATGTGCAACCACTGTGGGGAAAGTTTGGCAGTTTCTTATAAAGTTAAATATATACTTACCATTGGGCCTAGAGATCTCAGCACCTAGGTGTTTGCTAAAGTAAAATGCAAATATATGGCCACACAATAAAACCTATGTGTGAATGTTTAGAGTAACTTTATTCATAATCACCAAAAATTGGAATAAAATTGTCCCTCAACTGGCAAATGGATAAATAATGAAATGCCTCCGTGCAATAAAATGGAAGAAACTGGTAATACACACAGTAACATTAGATCAATCTCAAATACACTATGTGAAGTGAAGGAAGTCAGAATCAAAAGGCTATATACGATGTGATTATATTTATGATATTTTTTAAAAGACAAAACTGCGGAACTGAAGAACAGATCAGTATTGTGTGGGAGGAGGGCTGACTACCAAGGGGTGACATGAAGAGATTCTGTGTGTGTTCATGGGCATGTGTGTGCATGTGTCGGCCTGCAGTTCGGAACTGTTCCACATCTTAATAATGGTGTTGGTTACGTGCCTGTGCTTAGTCAAAACTCATAGAACTGTACACCAAAAAGAGTGAATTTTACTGTATGTAAATTAAAGAGAAATTAAACTACGTGTAAAGGCATAAAGTATTCCATTGCTGACGGGGAAGAGGGAGAGGTAACAGTGAGGGGAAGAAAAGCTTAGATAGTTAAATTGCTTGTAGATTTATAAAGGGCCCTGAAGCCAAGTTCAGAAACTAGATTTACCTCTAAGACAAGGCATCTGAATGTGAGAACAACAAAAAGAAAATGATAGTTAGTTGGTTGAATCTGTTGACAGTGTGCACCATAGAACCCTAAGGAAGCAGGCAAAGAAACCAGTTAAGAACTTGAGAAGGGCTCTCGTAACGTTAAAAATCTTATATATGAATAGGAATTTATAAATGGAAAATCCATTCATTTACTCCATCTCAATGAATCCTCAAAAGAACCAGTGAGGCCAGACTTATTATTTGTGATTAATAGACCCAGAAAGGAGGGCTGAGGAAAGTTACAAAGGGAGATGTGCTGAAATTCATAATTCTGTAACTGTGAAGCTAAGACCTGAATCTTGGCCTTTTGATGCTTCCCGTTCTCTTTATTCCCTCACACCATTTTATTCATTTCCTTCCTTGCATTTATCACAATCTGTAGATTGTCTGTGAATTTGTTTTCAAGGGTACTGTCTGTCTCTCTCTCTGGACTCCAATGGAGGAGTCCTGACCCTGTGTTTCCCTGTCATATCCTCAGAACCCCCATAGTGTTTGGCACATAACAGGTGCTCAAAAAATTCCTTGAGTGAATAAGTGATTATGTCTGATATTATCCTTTTTTTTTTTTTAAGATTTTATTTATTTATTTGACAGAGACTACAAGCAGGCAGAGAGAGAGGAGGAAGCAGGCTCCCTGCTGAGCAGAGAGCCCAATGCGGGGCTTGATCCCAGGACCTTGGGATCATGGCCCAAGCCAAAGGCAGAGGCTTTTAACCCACTGAGCCACCCAGGCATCCTGGTATTATCCTTTTAAATATGTATGCCATCTGTAGTGATGGGGGCAGATATCTGCTCATTGACCTGTTCTTTAACCCAGTAGTTCTCAAATCTGGCTGGACAGCAGACTCACCTACAGATCTTTTTAAATTATTTATTTATTGTTTTTAAAATTTTTCATCAAAGCAAGACAGGTGAAGTGATATCCTAAGATTTATAACATGAAGGATCCCCAGCCCTGCTGTTACTTTTCAGTTCCCCTCACCAGCTCCCTTGCTGGACTCTTCTCTCAGCACTGGTGTTTATCCTTCCTACTATGAAGCCGACTTATAGCAGCCTTTCTTCTGTTCTCAGTGTTAGGAATTATCTGTTGATTCCTACTACAGAAGAAATAGATTTGGCTCTCTCAATTCCTTTCACTCAAGAGTTTCCCTCATCTTATTCTTTTTTTTTTCTTTTTTAAAGATTTTATTCATTTATTTGACAGAGAGAGAGAGAGCACATGCAGGGGGAGCAGGCAGAGGGAGAGGGAGAAGCAGGCTTCCCACAGAGCAAGGAGCCCAATGTGGGGTTCGATCCCAGGACCTTGGGATCATGACCTGAACCAAAGGCAGACACCCCGGGTGCCCCGCCCTCACCCTATTCTTTTTATTTTATTTTTAAAATTAGCATAGAATGTATTATTTGTTTCAGGGGTACAGGTCTGTGAATCATCCGTCTTAACAAGTTCACAACACTCACCATAGCACATACCCTCCCCACTGTCCATCACCCAGTCATCCTCTCCCTTCCAAACCCCTCCCCTCCAGCCACCCTCAGTTTGTTTCCTGAGATTAAGAGTCTCTTATGGTTTGTCTCCCTCTCTGGTTTCGTCTTGTTTCATTTTCCCCTCCCTTTCCCTATGATCCCGTCTTGTTGTTTCTCAAATTCCTCATATCAGCACCCTCACCCTATTCTTAAAATATTGTAGTACCTATAATATTATAATTTGGGGCTAAATCAACATTCAGTTCTTAGATTAGGAAGATTATGCAGTTATTTTTTTTTTAAGATTTTTATTTATTTATTTGACAGACAGAGATCATAAGTAGGCAGAGAGGTAGGCAGAGAAAGAGGGGAAAGCAGGCTCCCCGCTGAGCAGAGAACCCGATGTGGGACTCGATTCCAGAACCCTGAGATCATGACCTGAGCCGAGGCAGCGGCTTAACGCACTGAGCCACCCAGGCGCCCCTGTGCAGTTATTTTTTAGGCTGAGTCACATGCATACTATGATTACATTTTTAAAATGCAGAGTTTAATATAATTTTTTGGATAGTAATTGCATCATTTTCCATTTGCTTCATTTCTTAAATGCGTGCTCTTAAGTCATCTCCAAATTGTGCTATAATGCTCTCTTTATATATCTATAAAAACAGCTCTCTTGTAGTGAAATATGTTGAGAATTCATTGACCCCATGTTTTTTCCCTTGGAGATAATCAGTTCTGGAGACTTACCTTCTCCTGCCTTAGTCTATACTTGTTGCTTTTTAGGCCTGTCGTGCAGTTGCAGTCCTAGAAATTACTTTCACCATCATCTTGGGTATTTCTTTTCCTTTCTCTGGTGTTGATCCATGCCTTCATCTTTTTTAAAATTCCCACTTTTGGTGGAAAACATCTTTGAGTACCTCCCTGAGAAAAGGTTCCATAGGAATAAAGCTTTTTGTAATCTTGCGCGTCTGAGGACACTTTCATTTTATCTTAAACTAAATAATATTTTTTAAAATCTTATTTGAATCTTACTTTTTTATACAGCATACATTTCAAATGAATTGTTTGCTGGGAAATAATTAATAGTAACCTGTAAATTTTCATAAGATATTTATAATTGCCAGAGTTACTATTCTTGGCTAATGATTTTCATATATAACTTTTTAAACTGTTTTTAAGGTTGCTTTATTTTATCTTAGACTTTATTGGTTGGATTTGTAAGGAATTCTAGGTTGTAAATACTCTCCCTTTGGAGTTTAAAGATGTTTGTCTGTTTTCTTCTGGTTTACAGCATCATTATCGAAAAGCCCAATTCTCTTCTCTGTTATCATGCCTAATCCTCTGTATGCAGTCTTTTACTCTATCTGAAGTATTTAAGGGATTCTCTTTATCACTGCTGTTCTGACATTGCCAGATTAAATGCCTTTCTGTGAATCTTTTTTATTCATTTTGCAAGGCAATCACTAGATGGATTTCAATCTGGAAAAACACTTCTTTCATTTCTGGGAAAATGTATTTCTTTGATAATTCCACCCCTCCTCCAACCAACCTCTTCTTTTGGAACTCCAGGCTGGATGTTCTATCTCCTTGATTGGGTTCTAGGTACTTTGCCATAAATATCTTTGGGGTAGGTATCTTTGCTGCAAGCATTTTTGCCATAAATTTTTCACTGCATAACTAATTGGCCCTAAAGCAATTTTGTCATAAAGGATAAAACAATGAAAAATTAAAGAGGGACATTTAAAAGCTCATAGCAAAACACGAACAAATTAATAAAAGTATTAATTTTTTCACTCACTAAGAGAGGCATCAGTCTTCCAAATACTAAAATGCAGTATATATATATGTATGTATACTAAATGCAGTATATATGTATTTTTTGTATATATGTATATATATGTATATATGTATATATATGTATATGTATTTTTTTTTGAAGATTTTATTTCTTTATTTGACAGACAGATAGCACAAGTAGGCAGAGCGGTAGGCAGAGGGAGAAGGAGGCTCTCCAATGAGCAGGGAGCCTAACATAGGGCTTGATGCCAGGACTCTGGGGTGGTGACTTGAGCCGAAGGCAGATGCTTAACTGACTGAGCCACCCAGGTGCCCCCAAAATGCAATATTTTTAACTGAACTTTGGTTAGCACTCTGGACTCTGTATTGCATTGTGAAAGCCCTCTACACTGTTGTTTGCTCTTGGCATATCCTCACATGCTCTTTGATAGATGTTCTAAAGTTCAATGGGAAATGTGGAAGACATGCTAATGTTGTAACGCATTTCTAACTGAGCTTTGTTATTGTTGCAACTGATGTGTTACCATTTTCTAGGACAGTATGTAATCTGGCTTTACACTATTTCACACTTTCAGTAAATTTTATCACGGTATTTTCTATCAAGGCGATAAATGTAGTTGTTATTATTCACTGTTTTAAGACCACCATGTCTGCTGTATAGACCATTATGAGGCCTACCTAAGATTTATATAATATAAAAATGGGAGCTTTGTCACTGGAGAATTGAAGCAAAACTGTCAGTCAGTTATTTTATCTTTTATGACAAAACTGCCTTACAGCTAATCAGTTATGTGAGAAAATGCTTGCAGCAGTGATGATTACAGCAAAAACGTTTATGGTGAAAATACCAGACACACCTGGATTGATCCTAGATTTTCTTTTCTCTCATGTTTGTTTGTTTTTTTTTTCTCTCATGTTTTTCAACTGCTTGTCTTTTTGTTTTTCTTTGGAGACTTTGCAACTTCATTTTACTTACTTCTTTTCAACTTTAAAATTTATTTTTTAATTTCCAAAAGATTATTTTTTTTTCCTTTGAAAATTTCTTTTAAAAAAGAGCACCCTGTTTTCAATCATGAATCTTTTCTTTGTTTAAGGATATCACTAATAGTTCTCAGATTTTTGTTGTTGTTGTTGTGGGTTTTTTTGTTTGTTTTCTGCTGTGGTTACATTCAATTCCACCCCACCCCCAACCTCTGCAGATTTTGTTTGTTTCTTTTATTGTCTGGTTTTCATGACGGTGGGTTTCCTCAAAGAGTGTGGTGATCCCCAGATGTTTATTCATATTGGGTAAATTGGAAGGGGAGGTGAACCATGAGAGACTATGGACTCTGAAAAACAATCTGAGGGGTTTGAAGTGGCAGGGGGGTGGGAGGTTGGGGTATCAGGTGGTGGGTATTATAGAGGGCACGGCTTGCATGGAGCACTGGGTGTGGTGAAAAAATAATGAATACTGTTTTTCTGAAAATAAATAAATTGGAAAAAAAAAAAAAAAAGAATGAAAGAAGTTGCCTGCCTGGCTGGAACTTGTAGATTGGCAGACCTCATTTTTTTTTTTTAATTAAAAAAATTTTTTTTTATTTTTTAAGATTTTATTTATTTATTTGACAGATAGACATCACAAGTAAGCAGAGAGGCAGAGAGAGAGAGAGAGGAGGAAGCAGGCTCCCTGCTGAGCAGAGAGTCCAATGCGGGGCTTGATCCCAGGACCCTGGGACCATGACTTGAGCCAAAGGCAGAGGCTTTAACCCACTGAGCCACCCAGACGCCCCAGCAGACCTCATTTTAATGTGATTAGGCAGGTGATCGCTCTATTGGAAATCACCTTCCAGTATCCATAAAAGTATTTTTCATTAGGCAAGTCGATTTCCTTTCAAAGGAATCCTCTGATATCCTCTCTGCTGGATACAAATCTGGAAAATGCCATTATAGGAGCTAAGTGGGACAGGAATTCTCACAGTTCAGTATGCAGACCTTCAGTTTCTCCCTTCACTCCAGTGAGCAGTAGGACACCTCACCTCTATACTCAGCTAGCTATCTCCATGTCTTCAGGGCCAGAGCTTCTCCAGTTCACCCTAGCCAGGGAATATATCATCTTGTCTCTGGATTAGGTTAGGGCAATATGTTACCTAGCTGTTTGGTTGGGAAGTGATGTGAAGGTTTACCAACTCCTAATATAGATTATCAACCAGTTCTGTTGTTTTCAAGGCTTTCTTCTCATGAATGGCTTCAGAGATCCCTGGGCCTTGGATTCCTAGTGATCTGGATCTGTCTTTATGGGGTGCCAGGGAGTTTGGGGAAGGAGCAGAGATAAGTGCCTATATTTAATCCACCATGTTGACCAGATTCATTGTTCTCATTCCAAACAGATTTTCTGAACTCTTCCCAGACTTTTCAAGTTGGAACCTTTGGAGGGTAAATCGAGGAGTAGGTATTTTTATTTTTATTTTTTTTAAAGATTTTATTTATTTATTTGTCAGAGAGAGAGGAGCGAGAGTGAGCACAGGCAGACAGAGTGGCAGGTAGAGGCAGAGGGAGAAGCAGGCTCCCTGCCAAGCAAGGAGCCCGATGTGGGACTCGATCCCAGGACGCTGGGATCATGACCTGAGCCGAAGGCAGCTGCTTAACCAACTGAGCCACCCAGGCGTCCTGAGGAGTAGGTATTTTTGAAAAGGTTCTCAGGTGCTTCTGATTAAACTAGTGTACTTATTCACATTTGGAGTCATTATTCCAGCGTTCCCCTACTGCTACACATTTGACAGTTATCTTTGAAGTCCCAGTGAACTAGAAAGAAAGGAATGAGGAAAAGGAGAGGTAAATTCGGAGAAAAGGATGACGTAAAAAAGGACAGGCCTTGAGTGATCCAGGGCATTTTGGGGAGGATATGTCTTGATTGGGGATACTGACAGTCATATATCTCAATGGTGAGCCAGGCAGGGAAGCAGGGGAAACTAGATCAGAGTGCTAGAGGACAGCCAGCCTTTTGCTAGGAGGATGGTTGTGCTGGGAGATGGTGTTTTAATGGCTTTGTTATTTGAAGACAGAATAGAGATTTTCCTCCTCCAACTCTATCTCACACTTCTTTTCTGCCCTCCTTCCCTCCTTCATTTTCCTTACACACATCTGTAAAATAAAGGAAGCCATGTAGCAATTTGGAAAGCCAAGGGGAAAAACAAGGCCAAAAGAAAATCTCACATAAATGTGAACACTAGTGACAGTATTTATTCAAGAGAACATGTTTCAAAATCTAGGAAATTTATATATGTACTGAAAACAGACACTGCAACATGTATAGAATAAAGACAGTTATGATTTCCATAATGCGTGCCTCATCACGATCTCCATTTTATGAGGTTTGTGCTGGTAGATAAGTATGAATTGTGGATTAGGGTAGGCAGAGTCATAAAGCAAAGGCGATGGCAGAAAGGAGGAAAGAGAAGAACTATAGGTTAAGGAAAAGAGTGAGGGGTAGGTATGGTGACTGTTGTACTGAGATGGCACACAGCCAAGATTTCTCTTGAAGTGAATTATGAGAAACTATTAAACAGGAAAATGGGAGAGGTAAAGATAAGTGGTAGAGAAATAGGGTAAAGAAATAACATTTATTTATTTATTTATTTATTTAAAAAGATTTTATTTATTTATTTGTCAGGGATAGAGGGAGAGAGAGCGAGTGAGCACAGGCAGACAGAGAGGCAGGCAGAGGCAGAGGGAGAACCAGGCTCCCTGCCAAGCAAGGAGCCCGATGTGGGACTCGATCCCAGGACGCTGGGATCACGACCTGAGCCGAAGGCAGCCGCTTAACCAACTGAGCCACCCAGGCGTCCCAGGAAATCACTTTTAAAATAATTTTTTTACAAAGATTTATTTGTTTGTTTATTTATTTATTTAAGTGGGGAAGGGAAGGGCAAAGGAAGAGGGAGAGAGAGAATCTCAAGTAGAACCCTCCTGACCGTGGAGCCTTACATAGGGCTCCATCCCATGACCCTGAGATTATGAACTGAGCTGAAAAAGAGCTAAAAAAAAATAAAAGTCAGTCACTTGACTGAGCCACCCAGGTGCTCCTAAAATCATTTTTAATTAATTGTTGAAGGTTTGACATCCACATTATTGTATTCATTTGTCCAGGTAAGTAATATTATTAGAATAGACAAAAATTGGTATTTGGTAAAATGGAATATATACGAAGGACTTTTTTTTTTTTTATCTATAACTAGACAGTACTGTGGCATTTTAAAAAGTCATGGTAGAACTTGGTATAGATCTAAATTTTAATGATAGAAGAGTCTCTTAAATTCTATGCTAGGAGTGCCTCGGTGGCTCAGTCGTTAAGCGTCTGCCTTCAGATCAGGTCATGATCCTGGGGTCCTGGGATTGAGCCCTGTTGGGCTCCCTGCTCAGTAGGGAGCCTGCTTCTCTCTCTCCTACTCCCTCTGCTTGTATTCCCTTTCTCGCTGTGTCTCTATCAAATAAATAAATAAAATCTTAAAAAAAGAAATCCAATGCTAACAATTTCAACTAAGATACATGTCCCTCTAGGCTATGTGGGGGTGTCTAATATTTTATAAAGCCTATGGATCATGTAGACAGGAAATTATTTTCCTTTATTCTTTCATACTTTCCCTACATTTACAAGATGTAAGAAAAGTTGCACAGTATTTTTGAAATCAGATGAAATCAAGTGTTTATTAAATTTGTTGCAATGCAAAGTGATAATTAAAACAGATGGAAAATTTAAAGTGGATTTGCTGTAATTGCTTTTTTCAAAAATGCAGTATAGGTTTTTGCCACATTCATTTACTTCAAGTACATTCACTCAAACTTAAATTTCTTAGTACAATGTTTGGCATATGGCACACAGGTTTTACGTTTCTTGAGTGAATAGGTAAGAAACCAGAAAATTGCTGAGGAACTGGAAAGATTCTGTTTTCAGAGATTTGTGTTCCCTATCACACACATAAAAACATATACACACACACAATGTATATCAAGATGTTCTAGTTCACCATTAGACTTTTATTTGAAACCAATTTCTCCAAATATGTAATAATTAATTTACCAAACACATCCTTCCAGATTTAGATTCTCTTTGTATAAAGGTATAGAAATCCTCAGGTTCTTGGAAAAGACATGCCTTGGTGGAGCAATCCCCGAAGCTGTATTTTGGCTTTACATAGTGATTTAATACACAGACATTCATGGATTTCATTTATATTGACATGATATATATCACAACATTTAATATTCACAGAAAACTAATTTGTTTTACATATGCTTAGTTTATGCAGTTAGCAATCACTACAAAATACATATCAAACATTAACCTTGTTATTTCTGATTCTATTAAAATGTATTTGTAGTTCAGCAATTAGGTATCATCTAATCTGAGATCATTTTTAGAACAAATTAAAAACTAAAATATAACAACTTTCTTTACCTTCCTAGTCTCAGTATTTTGGGCATAGGTATATGAGGAAATAAAATTAAAAATAAAATCTTCTCACAACCCAGAAATCCTTTTCACAAAGGTAATGAAGGAATAAAACACAGCGTTAAACCAGCAGGTGATTAGGAAAGAGATTGTATAATTTTTTTTTTTTTTAAGATTTTATTTATTTATTTGACAGACAGAGATCACAAGTAGGTAGAGAGGCAGGCAGAGAGAGAGGGTGAAGCAGGCTTCCTGCAGAGCAGAGAGCCCGATGCGGGGCTCGATCCCAGGACCCTGGGATCATGACCTGAGTTGAAGGCAGAGGCTTTAACCCACTGAGCCACCCAGGCGCCCCAGGAAAGAGATTGTAAAGACGAAAAAAATTTCACCTCTTTGTATCGCCAAACAGATTAACAACCCATTACATAAGTTTTCAAGATAAACAATAGCCACTTCTCAAATAAGAGGCCTTGACAATACCATTTGCACACATAATTCTTCTTAATTTTATTGTGTAATTGGGGTGACCATACTGTGTTAACTGATTACCTTTATCCAGAGGAGAAACAACCTTCTCTTATCTTCATGAAAGAAGGTAGTTTTGCGGGCGCCTGGGTGGCTCAGTGGGTTAAGCCGCTGCCTTTGGCTCAGGTCATCATCTCAGGGTCCTGGGATCGAGTCCCGCGTCGGGCTCTCTGCTGGGCAGGGAGCCTGCTTCCTCCTCCTCTCTCTCTCTCTGCCTGCCTCTCTTGTGATCTCTGTCTGTCAAATAAATAAATAAAATCTTAAAAAAAAAATAAAAATAAAGAAGGTAGTTTTGCAAGTTGGAGTGATTTTCCCACTGAAGTTAGACTCTTAGTTTCCCACGGAAAGTGGGGGCTATCCCCCTTTGCTTTTAATGGCAGTATAATTGACATATTATATTGGTTTCAGGTTTACAGCATAATGATTTGGTATTTTTATATATTGCCAAATTATTATTAACTCTATTGTTAAGTAGAGTTCACATTTGGAACCATAACATAGTTACATGAATTTTTTGTTTTTGTTTTTAACTTGTGATGAGGACTTTTAAGATTTTCTACATCAGCAACTTTCAAATATTTAGAATAGTATTATTAACTATATAGTATTTTTAACTATATATATACACCATGATGTACATAGTTACATACCCATGGCGTATTTATTTTATAACTGGAAGTTTGTGCCTTTTGATTCCCCTCATCCATTTCAATCCTACTCCCAATCATCAATCTGCTCTTTGTATCTGAGTTATTTATTTATTTATTTTAAAGATTCCATATAAGGTAAGTGCCTTGGGTATTTGTCTTTCTCTGTCTGACTTTTTTCACTCAGCACAGTGTCATCAAGGTCCATCATCAAGGTTGCAAGTGACAAGCTTTTGTTCTTTTCTTCTGGCTGAATCATATCTCATTAGGTGTATGTGCATCTGTCTATCTATATAGATATTTATATCTGTATATCATATTTTCTTTATACATTTCTGGGAACTGGTATGTCTGTTGATGTTCACATTTCAGAGTGGTATCTTGATTATCTCCCAAGTTTTTTTTTTTTTTAAGATTTTTAAAAATTTATTTGACAGAGATCAAATTTTATTTGACAGAGATCACAAAGGCAGAGAGGTAGGCAGATAGAGAGCAAAGAGGAAGCAGGCTCCCTGCTGAGCAGAGAGCCCGATGTAGGGCTCGATCCCACAACCCTGGGATCATGACCTGAGCCGAAGGCAGAGGCTTTAACCCACTGAGCCACCCAGGCACCTCTACCAAGTCTTTAAAGACATTTCTGGAGTGTAAAGCTGACAAAACATTAGCTGAGGGAGACCTAACTAGTTTTTAAAAGGACGTTTATACATATACGATTCAAAGAAACAAGAATGTATTTAACAATTACAGGTTTTCTAAAGCAAATGTTGAGAAAGGAAATCTCTTCTCACATTTTTAAGAAGAATCAACTCTTATTATTATTATTATTTGTTTTTACAGCATGTTTTGCTTTCTCTTGACTTTGAAACAGTGGACAAGAAAGTCCAATTTAAGATTTATGTGTAGAGCTGTTCACTATGGTTAAACAACTAACACTGTCGGAAAAAAAGTATTCATCATTCTTCTTTGGCTTCCACATAATCCAAAATTTTAGAGGGGGAGGGTGGAGATGGAGGTTGACGTTAATTTGCCCCAGGCAAAGAATGTGGTTCAACCAATGTACAGGATACAATGCCTTAAAAAAGTCGGCTGCAGGAACACACCCTCCATTAGTGACTAATAACACCTATCATACTGTTGCAGATCACCTAGTTATCTTTGTTTAGCTCACATTACTCATTTTCCACCAAATTCTTTTGGTGAAGGACGCTTCTGAAACAGTCTCCACTGGCAGAGCAAACCAACGCGGGTTCTTCGCGCTTTCTAGACTCTGGAAGAGGTAAGGGCTTATTATTACATGGGACCACTCGTAGGACCTGCTTTAGGTTTAACAGCATCCATCCCAATTCCAGCCTTGAGTGTCTAACCTTCTTTTTAAAAAAGACAGTCTGAGGCATTGGGAATTACAGGAATGAGAAAGACACAGTTCCTGCCTTAGCCGAAAACCATTCTAAAAGTATCAATGTACAGTAAAAAGTCAATGATTCTGAGCGTAAAAGTGCGTATTCAGGGGTGTGGGGTCCGCGGCCCCAAAGCAGCTTCCGTTCTTTACGATTCAGCTCCCGGGCTCGCCCAGCACCCCGCGGGCACACTTAACATTTTAATCACGCCTCCGCCCCCACCCTCCGAATTCCTTTCTGGCTGCCGACCCGTGGGGTAGTCCCTTCCAGGCGGCCCCAGCTTATCAGCCCCTGGCCGGGCCACTTCCCGGTCGCGGCCAGGCGAGCCTCCCAAAGTTTCCTGTGACGCCGCCGTCCGCCTCCCGCCCCATCCCGCCCTCACTCCCACCCCCGCAGCCCTGGACGCCGGGTAGAGAGGAGCGGGTCACAGGGACCAGGAGGGCAGTACGAACGGGAGGACCTCGAGACCCCACCCGAGCCGGGTAGCGGACCCAGAGGGCGGCAGCTAGACGCCCACGCCTCCCCATCGCCGCGCCCGCAGCCCCAGGTCCGCGCGCGCCCACCTGGCCTGGAGCCCGAATCCCACCCCTCCGGGTCCAGGGCCAATCGGCCGCGCCCCGCCTCCTGGGAGGTGGGGGAGGAGGGGGTTGGGGGCCGGGCGGCAGCTCCCGCCTCCAGCTCGTGCCCATTGGCTGGGGCCTCGAGGGAGCCCGAAGACCGGAGTGTAGTTTGATTGGGCGCAGAGGCTCGTGACAGCTGCGCCCATTGGCTGTGGCGGCCCCCGTGACGCGGGGTGGCGACTGGCTCCCGGTTCTGAGGGGCTCCTGCTTGTCAGGTTCTAGGTAGGTGAGTTTCGCGCCGCCGGCGGCTGGCGCTGTTGCCTGGGGCAACGCCGAGGTGGGGGGGAAGTGGAGGGCAGACAAGCGGAGAACGGGGGCAACAGTCCCTGCCCGCAGGGGGGCGCCTGGGACTCAGCCCTGGCTGCGGCGGCTGCGCCGAAGGCTCTTCCTCCGCCCTCGGCCACCCCCCACTCCCGCCCCAGGCTGCAGGGTCTCCCGCCCGTCCTCCACCCGCTGCGGAGCATTACCGGTTGGGGCTCAGGCCCGGCTGTAGACCGGCCCGGCGAGGCCGGCCCCTCCCACCAACCCGGGACTGGAGGCTGAGGGGGCGGGTGCCGGCGCGAAAGGGCTGAGGCGAGCGCAGCAGCCCCGCCCCGTCGCCGGGTCGGTGGGCTGCGGGGTGTGGGGCGGAGTAAGCGCTGCTGTGGGCACCACCCGTCACGCCCGCACCCCCTTCTCCTCTAGCGCTCCTCTCCTGGCTTGGTCCTCCAGCCGGCGTGGCTAACCCCCAACCCTTAGGTGTTCCCTCAATGCCATCTCTCGGGCCCTGAAGTCTTCCTTGACGCGCGCAGCCGGTCCCCAGCCCATCTCCCAAGCATCAGCTTCCCGGCCTCCCTCTTTTATCCCCCACCTTCGATCCCTGCTCCTGGCCAGAGGTGACCCCCAGGACATAGTCAAGAGAAAAGCTATTTAAAGTGTGAAGCTCATGCAGCCGGGCAATTTCTGCTCTGTAATCTCATTGCCATTTAGGGTTGAGGAGGTGTTTCGAGGCTTAGTTTTCTGCCTCTGTCTTACTATCAACTTTCTGAAACGCTAATTTCGGTTGGTGTTGGTAGAGCTGGGCCGGGTACGTCGTGCACAAATTAACTGCGAGGTTGTCGTTTTTTACTTTGTACGTTTTTGTGATCTTGATTTTTAGTGCTGTGCAGTCCCAAATTTAGTAATTTATTAAGGCTGGTAGCCTTTCGTTTTCTTTCTTCTTAACGGTGAAAAAAAAAGGGCTTTATCTTTCTTTTTTTAATTCGTAAGTGGCTGCGTGTATTCTTAGTGCTCTCACTGTCAATTTGACACAAACTGTTCTAAAGGTGCAGTAGTACCATTTTCCTCTTTCCCAGGTATTTTAAGATAATAAAACAATTTCCCCAGCGAAGGCGCTGTGTATTAAATTGTTTTACAGAAAAATTAATAAAAAGCCAAAGCTATTTCAGTGATTAACACTTTAACCTATGGAATGGGAATAGGATTTGAAAAAACCTTGCAAAATGTAATTATTTCACGAATGTAGTGTGGTAGTCTTGGTATACCTTTATAGTCCTTAGAAAGAAATATTCAAGAAGCACTCATTTGTCAGAATGCAAAGGAAGACTGAATGTAATCTTTGGTAATCCAAGAATCATTTTGGCTAGTACTCTTGAACCAAAAGAACTATACTTCCAAAGGTACTGAGAGTATATTAAGAGAATAGGTAGGCATACTTGGAAACCTTCCCCTGTTTTTTCCCTGAAAGGCTTTTGGTCAAGATCTGTTTTTTTTCTGCACTGATGGTAGGCAGCATTAGAAACATACCCGGTAAATTATTTAGGGTCTAGTTAATGCAGCTTCTGCACTATCTTAAAGGTTGATGTCAGTAGTTTGGAAGTAATAGCTCACAGTTTTGGTAGACAAATCACTTTCATTTCATCTTCAACTATTACATTGTTATAACTCTGGTCTGTGAACTTTCAAGCTGCCATTTAATTTTCTTTTTTATTTTACCATGAAAATTTTCAAACAATGAGGTAAGTTTGAATTGTGCAGTAACTACCCAACCACCTACACAGCAGTAACAGTTCCCAGATAGCTGTTACGTATTGTAAATATTAAGGAAAAGGGGACCTGAAATGATCAAATTTGAAAACTGCATAAATATATAACATACCATAATATTGTAAGGAGCTTAATTTCGGCTTGCAGATGGAAATAGTGTTTATAAAAACTATAGTGATTTAATTTCCATGAGACTTACAAAGCAATCTTGTGAGTGAGTAGGAAGTCATGTTTGTACATCAGGGCCCAGATGAGCAAGTTGCATTTTGATAATAAGAAAAAAGAAGAAATCAAATAAACTTGTTATACAAATAAAAGCTTGTTTTAAAATTGGACTCCTATAGTAATAGATGATAGTTTTGTACTTGACTTTTGAATGAGCATCTTCTTCTGAGGACAGGTCTAAAGGACTTTTTGGATTATTCAGTGTTTTGATTATTAGTGTTTATCGATTATTCAGTGTGTCAATAATAAACTTTTTTTTGGTAGGACTAAAAAGCAAAGTAGAACTTTAGTGGGAACTTTTTTTAGTAGAGCTATTTCATGGACATTGAAGTAATTATCTAGAAACATTTAAGTCAGTATTTTGATAGGACTCAAAACTATCTTGGGTGTTGTTTCATGGTGTTTCTAGAAGAACGTTTTAACACAGAACTTTATAATGAAAGAATAATAAATGAATATAAGTTCATGTATATGTATATTTGTAATTTTTCCATACTTAGGAAATTTCTGCATCATTCGAATCCTGCTTTTTTAGTTTTAGTATACCCTAAATGTTTTTCCTCCTTAGCTCATTTATATGACTAATTTCTTAAATATTGAAATTAAGAGCTATCTATGTCTCAGAATCTATAGATCTTAGACTGTCTTTATACTATTTCTCCATATTTCATTTGACTTTGGCATGTATGGTTATGTATGGTTAATTTACCACTCTACCTGAGAGATTAAAAAGAACAAGCAGATCATAGTTTTGGAACTTCAAAAAGAATAAGATGTTTAAATATTTTTTAATTGAAGGTCCAGTTTTTTTTTTTTTTCTTTTACCCCCCCCTTTTCTTCTTTCTTTACTATTTTTATCTTTTTTATAAAAGTTAAATGCTTTAAGATCATCTAAATAGATTTTAAAGATGGGGTGCCTGGCTGGCTCAGTCAGTAGAGCATGGAACTTTTCATCTCAAGGTTATAAGTTCAAGCCCCATGTTGGGTGTAGAACTTACATTAAAACAATAACAACAGGGGCGCCTGGGTGGCTCAGTGGGTTAAAGCCTCTGCCTTCGGCTCCGGTCATGATCCCAGGGTCCTGGGATCGAGCCCCGCATCAGGCTCTCTGCTCAGCAGGGAGCCTGCTCCCTCCTCTCTCTCTGCTTGCCTCTCTGCCTATCTGTGATCTCTGTCTGTCAAACAAATAAATAAAATCTTTAAAAAAAAAAAACACAAAAAAACAATACCAACAGAGGATACCTGGGTGGCTCAGTCAGTTAAGCGGCTTCCTTCGGCTCAGGTCATGATCTCAGCGTCCTGGGATCGAGTCCCACATCAGGCTCCTTGCTCCGCAGGGAGCCTGCTTCTCCCTCTGCCTCTACCTGCCACTCTGCCTGCCTGTACTCTATCTCTCTGACAAATAAATAAATAAAATCTTAAAAAAAAAAAAAAAAACCAATAACAACAACAACAACAAAAGAGTATGGAGAAGAAAAGTCACCAATAATTCCATGATAGTTAATGCTTGGGAAAATTACTGAAACTTTTGTTTCTTCTGTAACACTCCATTGCAGTACTTTGGTCTTTATTACATTATATCTGCACCTGCACCTAAACTTGCAGTTCCAGAACTTGAAACTTGGGTACCCTAATATAAAAGAGGGTTCCACAATGGGTGTGGTACGTAAAAAATGAATTTTGGAACACTGAAAAAAAATAAAATTAAATTAAATTAAAAAAAAAAAGAGAGAGAGAAGAGGGCTCCAAGATCTGAAGGGAAAATGGAAAACAATAAAAAGAGTACAGATTAGAGTCAGAATAAGAGAAATTAGACAAGCAATTTCCCACTTTTTCTTAGTTTATAAATATAATCATAGTTCCCCATGTGAAACTGCTGTATGGCCGACAAAATATGGGACCTCTCAAGTTTTTTCTTTGTGTTCAAAATATCTAGGTCAGATGAAGTTTACTTAGTGCATTTCTGTAAAAATTTTCAGATTTCTCCATTTGGGGGCATATCAAATATTTAGCTTTATAAAATTTATTTTATAAATTTATAAAACTATAAAATTTATAAAATTGTCATGGATGACTGGGAATTATTTCTTAAATACTTATATACTTATCAAACAATGACTAATATTTGGTCTTTATATCCTCACTTATTATAAGCTTGATATCATTTCCTCCTTTTGAAGGTTTTAATTAAAATACGAATATTTTTAATGTAGGTGTTTTTTGCCAGGTTACAGGGTGTAGTGAAAGAAGATTCATTTCTTTTGGAGCTAAACTAATCTGGGTTTCAGTCACAAATCAGAATTTCCTTTTGTGGGATCTTGGGCAAGTTATGTAACCTCTTTAAATCATAGTTCCCTCATCTGTAAAATGAGGATGGTAAGATTGCCTCACCAGGTTTTTGTGAAGAATGAGACAATCTAGGTAAAATATCTGAATTTAGGAAGTTCTCAACTTTCATATTAATTTCCCTACATGGTAGCTTTAATTTTATCTCTCTTAGTATTTCTGTGTTTATTCTACCATCCTAAAAGTCCCCAAACTTTAGACTTTGGATGTTTGGTAATCTACATTAAGGAAATCGAATGACATTTGTATTTGTACAATGGAAATAATTAGTATTATCTCCTATTAGCTGTTCTTTTATAGTTCTTCAATTGCCGTGTCTCAGTAGGGGTAATTGGAAATCAACTTTTTTTTTTTTTTTTAAAAGATTTTATTTATTTATTTGACAGAGAGAGATCACAAGTAGGCAGAGAGAGAGAGAGAAAGAGGAGGAAGCAGGCTCCCTGCTGAGCAGAGAGCCCGATGTGGGACTCGATCCCAGGACCCTGAGATCACGACCTGAGCCGAAGGCAGTGGCTTAACCCACTGAGCCACCCAGGCGCCCGGAAATCAACTTTAAATGCTTTTGACCTCAAAATATGTCTAGTTTGTCTGAATTCCTGAATTATTTTTCTTTCACCTTAGATTATCATCTGTTGGTGGATGGATTCCCAAAAATCCTTTCATTTTAACCTCAATTATTAACTTAAAAGTGGTACAGAAAATCTAAATGTCACTTTCTTAAATCTTTAACTAGTATTCCTCCTTTCCTTAAACTGCATTTACTTAACCTGTATAAAACTTAAGCTTTATTTTCGGGGTAATAGTACTTAAAACTCTTATGTGAGTCTTTTCCTGCTACTACTAATGTGTATGATTATTCTTTAGGGGACTTTACATATATATCCCCATTTCAAAATGTGTATTCTATAAGTATAGGATTCTAACTCCTAAAAAACACCCACTTGTAATTTAAATGCATAGACCAGGGTGTCATGAAATAAGCACTGAGCTGAATAAAGAGTTAAGAGTTGGACCATATAGTTTTTATATCTCGTCTGGCAGTAAAACAAAATTTTGTATCTAAGTCAGTGACTCTCAATTTTTTTCCGACTCAAGGACAATATATTTATATGTATGACGTATTCTAATGTATAGTTTCCTAGCATGCTATCTGTAATTCCATCTCACCCAACCCCCATGTAAGAAAGCATATCAGAATGCAAATGACTAAGAGTGATATCATTATGGGGATAAATTTGAATCTACTCTGATGTCTCAAGGAAAGCAAGTTATTTAAGAATGTGTATAACTATTATTAGTAGTTGATAATCCTTGAGACACAGTTTATAGTACTCGTGTTGAGACCCAAGTTACTTCTACATTTTCCTGAAATGAATGCCCTTCATTTGTGAGTCTTGTAATGCTACAGAAGAAAAGACTGCTATATTAATTTTATGTAACCAATAATGAAGAGTCTTCATTTAAAAATCAAAATAACTGATAATGAGCATTTCAAAACACATGAGCAATAACTCCATGGTCTTTATTGTAGATAAAGTAGTATGGATTGTTCTAGAAATATTGAAGTTTTCCAGTATAAACTATTTTGTTTGCAGAAAAGCATTTTTGTAGTGGGACAAATGGTTTTATTTATTTATTTTAAAGAAAGATTTCATTTATTTATTTGACAGAGCAAGGAGTGGGGGAGAGAGAGACAGACCAAGTAGAGGGAACAGCAGAGGGAGAGGGAGAAGCAGATGTCGTGCTGAGCAGGGAGCCCAGCACAAGGCTCAGTCCCAGGACTCTGAGATCATGACCTGAGCCAAAGGCAGATGCTTAACCTACTCAACCACCCAGACACCATAGGACAAATGGTTTTAGGAGAAGGGGAAGCCCTTAATACTAGAATATTTATACCCTAGGTGTTTAGTATATGAAAATGGCTCTTTACACTGATTCATTCAGAAAAGTATCTTTAAAATTACATTGCTGTGCTTTTAAATAGGTCATCCAGAATGGATGTAGTATATATAATATACAGGTAGAGGTGAAAGCTTAGAAAACCGATGTTTATTGAATCCTTGACATTAGCAAGTGCTATTTCTCCAAAGTTTTGTGGATCTAGGATATAACTATCTCTATAAAATACCGATCAAATTTAATTGAAAATTTTAAGTGATCCCTTCAGACCCATAACAATTCTATTGTTAAGTAATTTTTTGCTTCTAAAATGAAGTCTAGATAATTTTGCATTACATCATTAGTATGTATTACAGAAAAGGTTTTCATTTTTTACTCTTGTGCCCTGGGGTTTGCAGAATAAGAATATTTCTGATTTGATCAGAAAGGCTGCTGCATTGTCACAAAGATGAAGAGTTATTTCTTGGACTGCAATACCTAACACTTGCTGTTTCTTGGATATGTTGTCCTTGGAGTTGAACACTTCTATAGTTCTGTCCTTCCTGCTCTTTGAGTATCCAGTTTGGCAGGACTTCCCAAGCGTCTCTTGTTAGCTGGTCCGGGCTTTATTGTTAATACCACGTTATACAAAGGAAAAGTCATTTGATTCTTAGTAGTAATCAGTTTGCATCATAACTGGATCTGTATCTTCTCTAGTAGCCATACCACTTCTTCATGAAAATGTTTATACAGTGTCTCTACCTTCTCTTGAACTATATTTCCTTCAGAATTACATGCTTTGTGTATATTTTCTTATATAGGTTAACGATTATTTCAGCTTTCATTAAGGTTTTTCAGATTTTCTAGGAGCAAAGGAAACATTCTCTAGCAACACCTGTTTTTTAGTATGCAATCTGGTTTTTTTTTTTTTTAAAGATTTTATTTATTTATTTATTTGACAGACAGAGATCACAAGTAGGCAGAGAGGCAGGCAGAGAGAGAGGGGGGAGCAGGCTTCCCTGCTGAGCAGGGAGCCCGATGTGGGACTCGATCCAAGGACCCTGGGATCATGACCCCAACCGAAGGCAGAGGCCTAACCACTGACCCACCCAGGCGCCCTGCAATCTGTGGTTTATGGTAGACTTTCTAAAGATGCAGATCCAGTCACTGTCACATTTCATATCCATTCTGAATTTACTCTAAATGTATATATTCTGGTAAGTATCATCACTTTGTGTGGCCTTTTAGCTTCCTATGTGTTGAATAAATTGGCACTACTAAAGTAGTTAAAGAGATCTAAATAATGCATTTGTCTCAGATAATTTTTAATGACAACTTGCTAGTTCACTATTCTGATTGTTTATAAAGTTATATTGGACAAAGCATACGGTCTTTTTTCATTTTTTAAAAAATATTTTACTTATTTATTTTTGAGAGAGAGAGAGAGAGAGCATGAGCAGGGGGAAGGAGCAGAGGGAGAGGGAGAGGGAGAGGGAGAAGCAGACTTCCCACTGAATAGGGAACTGGATACAGGACTTAATCTTAGGACCCCAGAATCATGACCCGAACTGAAAGCAGACGCTTAACTGACTGAGCCACCTAGGTGCCCCCTAGGATCTTTATCTAGGTTTATATATAACAGAAAGTTTTTACAAAGCAAGAAACTGATTTCTTTCTCTGACTACTGATACATACAAGTATGTATATATGTGTATAAATAACATAACATATTGTGTTAAAATTATTTGTTCATATATTTACTTTTTTTCTTCCCTCTTGAACATTTTAACCATTGAGGTAGAAACAATTTCTGTCAGTAGAAATTTTTGAGTAAATTACATGGATTCAGACACTGTTATGGGGGAGGGGCATTAACATTTGTTTGGTGCCTGCTGAAAGTGTTACACACTTTTATTTATTTTTATTATTATTTTTTTAAATATATATTTTATTTATTTATTTATTTGAGAGAGAGTGAGAGAGAGAGAGCATGAGAGAGGAGAAGGTCAGAGGGAGAAGGTCAGAAGCAGACTCCCCATGGAGCTGGGAGCCCGATGTGGGACTCGATCCTGGGACTCCGGGATCATGACCTGAGCCGAAGGCAGTCGCTTAACCAACTGAGCCACCCAGGCGCCCTGTTATACACTTTAAAAAAAAAGATTTTATTTATTTATTTGACAGAGATCACAAGTAGGCAGAGGCAGGCAGAGGAGGGGCGGGAAGCAGGCTCCCTTCTGAGCAGAGAACCTGATGCGGGGCTCGATTCAAGAACCCTGAGATCGTGACCTGAGTGGAAGGCAGAGGCTTAACCCACTGAGCCACCCAGGCGCCCCTGTTAGACACTTTTTATGCATTTGTTTGATTTTCTTAACAACTCTGTAAATTGGATACTTGTTTTTTCTTTCTTTTTTTAAGGTTTTATATACTTATTTTTCAGAGTGAGAGAGCAGGCACAAGCAGGGGGAGGGGCAAACAAGGGAGAAGTGTGCTCCCTGCTGAGCAAGGAGCCTGATGTAGGACTCGATCCTGGGACAATGGGATTATGACCTGAACCAAAGGCAGATGCTTCACCCACTGAGCCACCCAGACATCCCTAGCTTTTTTTTTCTTTTTCTTTTTAATATTTATTTATTTGTCAGAGACAGAGTGAGAGTGAGAGAGTGAGTGAGCACAAGCAGGGGAGTGGCAGGCAGAGGGAAAGGGAGAAGTAGGCTCCCTGCTCAGCATGTGGGGCTTGATCATGATCGTGGGATCATGACCTAAGCTGAAGGCAGATGCTTAATCGAATGAGCCACCCAGGTGTCCCCCTAGCTTGTTTTTTCTTTTTGTGATCTGAAACCATTGTCAGATCACATCCTATATCCTAGGAGACCCAGCTATAAAGTGTTAACTGGGTTTTGAACTTAGTTCTTTTATAGGCTAAACCTGAAATGAATGGAAATGGTAAATGTCTAAATACAGCAAACCTGGATTTGACAGCAGTTTAAACTATCTGGAAGTGATTCTAAAGGTCTGTATTGAAATATTTGCAGTTTTGCTCCAGTGAATTATTATCAGAAGTGAGATTCTCTCGTATATGCATGACCCTAGCTAATTGCCCAATGTTTACATCTCGTCTTGGCTTTGTTTTCTGCTTGAGGTTGCTGTATATTATAACTTTTGTCAAGTGATCAAACATTGTTTCTTTGTAAAAAAAAATTTCCTGAAAAAAAAAATCAGCTGTTGGAAATAAAGAAAAAGTAAATAAGTCCAAGGAAGTGGTAGATGTTAGCCAGAAAGTAGACATTTTAGAGTAGGTGTAAAAATGGTATGTTGAATCCAGTGAGTCTTTGACGTGGTTGTGAATCAGTCCACCACACCTAGGAAAACAAAACTTGACTTGTGAAGCATTGTTACTGGGTATGCCAGCTCTGTCAAAAATTCTCATGGTTTTAGACAGATTTCTTGAAAATGTCAGGGATTTTATATTCATAAATCCTGCCCCACTTCCCTTCTCTGTCACCGTTAATAATATTTGAAAGAGATCTGACTTTATAAATAGCTGCTCCTTTTTGGAAGTTAATGTAGTTCTTACAAATATCTTAAAATATTAACTTGAACAGTAGTATCCTCACTTATATGTTAGTGTAGGTGTCCTCTGAGTTTCACAGTTAATTATTACAGAAGAGTAGCTAGACCTTGGTGATGGGCTTTTTCTAAGGTTCTGATTTCTCTTTTGTAGTTTGGAGCCTGTGGTTGGATTTACCCTATGGCTGGAACTGGCATTCTAGAATCGAAGCGTCTTGGCTTAGAGACACTTGCTTTTATTATATATAGTAATACAGTTTTTGGAGGAGGGCGAAGGTGGTAAAGAAAGAGACATGTCCTCAAGTAGGTCTACATTATAAAAATAATTCAGAAAGGTTCCGTGTAACATGAGAGGTGGGTTGTACAGGAGCAGGAGAGAGAGCAGGAGGACATATGACTCTTCCTTTTTTGGTCATGCAACAAATGTTATTAGAGTACTCACTCCATGTAAGGACTTACCTTATGGCTCCAGATAATTATAAAATAAAGAGAAGTTTCATACTGTTATCCTGAAAGAGAGTATGAGGTAGTGGAAAGAGCATTCATCTTGGAACCAGACCTACCTAGGGTTGAATCACCACTACCAGTTATTTTTTGTATGAATTTAGGCAAATAATTTAATTCTTATAGCTTTAGTTTTTTTTATTTGAAAATCACCTATCAGTTTCTCTGATAAACTGATGTTAATATTAAAATTTTCAGTTCATTCTAGTTGCATGAGATCAAAACCCTACCCATACTAGCTTGGGCCACGGGCTCAAACAGGAGTGTGCTTCTTCAAATGCAGTTGGTTTTAAGGGTTTGAGCAGTGATCTCATGACATACTCAGTGGCTTTCTTTTGTGTTACAGGGACTTTCAGGTAGGTTTTCTCCATATGGCACCCTCTGATGGCTCTAGGCTTACAATCCTTCAGTTTAGCAGGCCCACTGTAAAAAAATGTTTCTCTTACCCATAGTTTTAGTATAAATACTGGGATTACATCTCATTGAAGGAATTGGGTCATGTTTCCATCCTTGATGTCTGTGGTCAGAGGGATAGCATCTGATAATAGGCCAGATCTGGATCGAGGTACAAATTGCTGGCACTGGGAGTAGGAAGTATGGTCACTTACATGGTCTGAATCATGTGGACTGAGATCACTGACAGAAAGACTGCAGTGTGACTTGACTGTGGGAAGGGGCAGTGGATGCTGGGCAAGCATAACCAGGAGATTCACTATAATCCTCCCAGTGTGCATTCATACCCTTCCATATATACGCAACCTTGAAAAAAATGCCCTCACCTGACTTAATGCAAAATTTTCACTTACAACTTCCAATACCTTTACACCAGCCCCCCAGCAAAGGAAGGCAACTCAAAGACTCATTTAAGTACTGCGTCTAACTTTAAGTCTAAGTTGGGTAATTTCTCTCAGTTCTGTTTGCATAGATAACCTTAGGGTCTAGGAACTTATGGTTAAATGATAAATATAACCAGTTGTAATAAAGCTTGTGTTCAGTGGTAGAAGAAAAATAGCATAAAGACCATAAAAACCCTCAATTAGGGAAGAGAAAAAAGAAAAACATCCCACAGAGATTTTCCATTCCATGACAAGTGCATATTTCATGATAGGTATGGGAAGGACTTTTTGCCCTGTCAGTGGAAGAAGATTTTTGATTAGCCAATATGGGTGTTTTGTTTCTGCTACCTGGGAAGGTCTTTTTTTGTTTTCTTTTCTCCTAGTTACAACCAAGATGAACATTGAGAGATTCTTGTACTGGGGACTGCATTGCCTCAATGGCTCTCTTTTGATGAGGTTTTGGGGTCACAGGAGCTATTTTAGAGGTTGAGCAGTAACAAATCTTTGTTGGGAGTTTCTTAGGCAATACAACTTTTTATAAACTTAGTGTTTTATTTATTTGTATTTGATCAACTCCTCTCAAGTACCTAAAGTCTGAATCCTAGTTCTTGAACAAATCATTGCCTGGTAGGCCTCTAAACAATTTGCCTATCACTGTAACCCAGTGTTTCCACATCATGGGGCAGTTCTTACCTCAGGGGACATTTGGCAATGTCTGGAGATATCTTTGTTTCATAATGGGAGGCTGGAACAGGGGAAGTAGGTAGATGTTGCTAGCATTGAGTAGGTAGATCCCAATAATACTGTTAAACATCCTACAATGGATAGGACAGCCTCCTAACAGAGAATTTTCCAGTTTAAAATGCCAGTAGTAGTGAGTTGAGAAACCATGTAGATCCTAGATTTCACAGTTTTCTTGTTGGCTTCTTTTTCTAGCCATTGAGATCATTGTCTCTCTGTAATAACTCAGAGCTAATTTGTTCCTGCTTCCAGGATGTGTCACAGTGGATAGTCCTTTTTTTTTTCTTTTGAAGATTGATTTATGCATTTGAGAGAGACAGAGAGAGAGAAAACATGAGTGGGGGAAGGGGCAGAGGGAGAAAGAGAATCTCAAGCAGACTCTTTGCTGAGTGCTGAGTCAGATGCAGGGCTTGATCTCCTGACCCTGAGATCACGACCTGAGCTAAAACCGGGAATCAGGTGCTTTACCGACTGAGCCACCCAGGCACCCTGTGGATGGTTCTTTATAATGAGTAAATATGCTAGGGTGCTTGGGGATGGGCCTGGAGCATTAGGCTTCTCTCATATTTTGTTTTTGTGTGGTTAAATGCTCTAATTTTAGTTTAGGGGTATTTAATTTTCATCCCTGTAAATTGCAAGATTATCAGCTGTCTTGGATTTGTAATGAAAGACTGAAAGATTTTCTTTTCTTTTTCTTTTTTTCTAAACGTTTTATTTACTTATTTGACAGAGAGACACAGCAAGAGAGGGAACACAATCAGGGGGAGTGGGAGAGGAGGAAGCAGGCTTCCTGCTAAGCGGAGAATCCGAAGCAGGGCTCAATCCCAGGATCCCGAGACCATGACCTGAGCTGAAGGCAGATGCCCAGTGACTGAGCCACCCAGGTGCCCCAAGATTTTCTTTTATTAAGAATTTACTCTGTGTGCCTGGGTGGCTCAGTTAGTTAAGTGTCTGCCTTCAACTGGGATCATGATCCCTGGGTCCTAGAATTGACCCTGTGTCAGGCTCCCTGCTTAGTGGGCAGCCTGCTTCTCCCTCTCTCTCGGCTGCTCCCTGCTGCTTGTGATCTCTCTCTCTCTCTCTGTGTCAGGGGGAAAAAAAAAGACTTCACTCAAAGTGTGCTTCTTTTTTAAATGACCTTACTGAAGGCTGTGGCATAGTTGACAATATACCAGTATCCTAACATTTTTTTTATTAAGTATCCTATCCTTAGTAGGCCCATAGTCCAGTTTACAAGAGGTGGCAGTTTGCTGGCAGCTTTGCTGATTAAGGATTGTTGACTTCTTGTCCTACAATAGAGGGATACCAAGTACCCTCCACTTTCTGCTATTGACTCAGTTCCACATTTTAGGGCTGTCACTTGTATTACCTGATTTCTGGCATAAATTTTATAATTGTCTGGTTTCTTTTATATTGTAGTCTAGAAAACTAGTTAAAAAAATTAATCCTTCCCATATCTGTAGGTGGCACTTCCATACTTTTTTTTTTTTAAAGATTTTATTTATTTATCTGATAGACAGAGATCACAAGTAGGCAGAGAGGCAGGCAGAGAGAGAGGAAGGGAAGCAGGCTCCCCACTGAGCAGAAAGCCTGATGTGGGGCTCAATTCCAGGACTCTGGGATCATGACCTGAGCTGAAGGCAGAGGCTTTAAGCCACTGAGACACCCATGCACACTCCATCCTTTTTTTTGATCAAACCCTAAACCTTGAAGTTATCTTTGACTCTTTTTCTTTTATTTCCACTACACAGTAATTCAGCATACTTTGTTGCCTTTAAAATATATATGAAATCTGACCAAGTTCTCACCCACTCTATTTGGAGTTCACTCTGATTCAACACCATCTGTCCTCTCTTCTGTGTAACTCCTAACAAGGTTCCTTGCTAGTACTTGGGCTCTCAGAAAATTAGACTCAGAATATTAGTGTCATCCTTTTAACAAGTAAGAGATAATTTCTTTCCTCAGAATCTTGCAGTGACTTCCCATGTAACTCAGAGTAGAAGTTCAAGACCCCATAATGAGCTAGTTTTTGTGGTCTTGCTCTTCCTTCTTCATGCAGGATCTTTCTCTGAACTCAGATTTTTCTATTGTCTCTATCATGGAGGCCTCCTTGCTTGGTCTTAAATAAGTGCTTCACACTTACTATTACCCTGGACTGGAATGCTCTTCTCCAGATATCCATGTGACCTCCTTCGTTATCTCCCTTAGGCCCTTGCTCAAATATCACTTTATGTTCTAAGTCTTTGATCAGCTAACATCAGTTTGTAATTGCCTCCCTCTCCCGTACTTCTTGTTACCTTTTTCTGCTTTGTTTTTTCTTTTCTTTCTTTAATTTTATTATTTTTTTAAAATTTAAGTTCGATTAGTTAATATATAGTGCATTATTGGTTTCAGAGGTAGAGTTCAGTGATTCATCAGTCTCATAATACCCAATGCTCATTACATTACACCCCCTCCTTAATGTCCATCACCCAGTTACCCCCCTACCCTTTCCCCTTCAGCAACCCTCAGTTTGTTTCCTATAATCTAGAGTCTCTTATGGTTTGTCTCCCTCTCTCATTTCATCTTATTTTATTTTTCCCTATTATATTTCGAGGAGTTGACCTATTTTTATTGATTTTGAGGGGAGTTCTCTCTGCCTCCTGGACATGAATGCCTGTTTCTTTCCTAATTAGGGAGGTTCTCAGCTTTTGTTTGTTCCAGTATACCTTCTGCTTCCCCCTCCTTTCTTTTCTCTTCTCCTAGGATCCTAGTTATTCTAGTATTTCAGTTTATGGTATCAGTTATCTCTCGAATTCTCTCCTCATGATCCAGTAGTTGTTTATCTCTCTTTTTTTCACCTTCTTTATTCTCCATCATTTGGGCTTCTATATCACTAATTCTCTTTTCAGCCTAATTTATCCTAGCAGTTAGAACCTCCAATTTTTATTGCATCTCTTTGATAGCCTTTTTAATTTCAACTTGATTAGATTTTAGATTTTAGTTATTTTATTTTTCCAGAAAGGGATTCTCTGTTGTCTTCTATGCTTTTTTCAGCTAGTATCTTTTTTTTTCCTTAAAAGATTTTATTTATTTATTTGAGATAGAGAGAGAGTGAACAAGCAAGAGAGAGAGAGAGTGCGCATGTATACCCAAGTGGGGGGAGAGGGAGAAGCAGACTCCCCACTGAGCAGGGAGCCTGATGCAAGGTTCTATCCCATGGCCTTGGGATAATGATCTGAGCTGAAGGCAGACACCCGACTGAGCTACCCAGGCATCCCTGCCCAGATAGTATCTTTATAATCATTATTTTGAATCCTAATTCCAACATGTTACTTATATCCATACTGATTAAGTCCCTGGCAGTCAGTACTGCCTCTTGTTCTCTTTTTTGAAGGGGGTTTTTCTATCTTGTTGTTCTGTTCAGAGAAAAATAGATAAATGAGAGAACAAAATACTAATATAGCAATAACGACCCCAGAGAAATATACAGTAAACAAATCAGAAGACACTTGAAACTGAAAAAGAAAAAAACTAAAAAAAAAAAAGAGAGAATATAATCAGGAGAACAGAACAGAGCAATACACTGGATCCTGTGTGTATTTTGGTCTGTTTGTTAGAAAACTGGATCCCAAAATTGAGAAGAGAAAGTTATTTATGTATAAAAATAAAATTAAATACAATGCAAGGATAGAATGTAACTGTAAAAACGAAAATTAAAAGAAAAAAAAAGAGTATAGATGAAGAGTATAGGTGAATAGAACAGAAAAACATACTATATCCGGGGTGTATTTTGGCCTTTTTGTTAGAAGAAACTACATCCCAAAATTATAAAGAAAGAAAAAAATATATTGTGTATATATATATACTCAAAAATAAAATTAACTATATTGAAAGGATAGAATATAACTGTAAAGATGAAAATTAAAAAAGACTCAAATAAAAAAAGAGATAATATCATTAGACAGGTGAAGAGAATGGAGCAATACACTAGAGTCTGGGTATATTTTGGGTCAGTTTGTTAGAAGAGACTACCTCCCCCCCCCCAAAAAAAATATATGTGTGTGTGTGTGTGTGTGTGTGTGTATGTATATACACACACACATATATGTATAATTAAATACAATGAAAGAATAGAATATAACTGTAAAAATGTAAATTAAAAAAGACTTAAAGAGTTGACAAAATAAGAAACTGGTTGAAAAGAAAACAAAAAAAAAAGAAAGACTGAAGAATCATGAGGAAAAAAACCATGCATTCTATATGCTATTTTTTCCTAGCGCTGGAGTTTTGCAGTTCTGTGTGATCCATAAACTTGGTCTTAGCTGGATGTTCTTACTGATCTTCTGGGGGAGGGGCCCATTGCCCTGATGCTTAGGTGTCTTTGCCCCAGGTAGATTTGTACCCCCATTGGCCAGGGGGCCAAGTTAAGTTCAAGTGACTCCGGATTGCTTTATGTGCCTTTTGTTCCCTGAAGGCTTTCTGTGCTGCTTCAGAAAATGAGAATGAAAATGGTGGCCTCCAGTCTCCAGCCCTGGACCTGAGAGCTTGGGGCTTCTCTCCTCCATGTGCCCTCAGGGAAAAGCAGTTAGTTATTCCTATCTCCTTGGTCTCCCTCTGTACTTCATGCTTATCCAGTCTGTGACCCAGGATTTCTATCTCAGGCTCGTGACCCCACATCAATTCTCCAAACCCTGCATACTCCTGTAAGCATGCTTCTGCCCTGCTCCTGCAGGAGGAGGGGAGGGGGTCTCCCTGTGGTTCTGCTGCTTGCTGGGGCCCTGCTCCGAGAGCAGTGGCTGGACTGTGCTGCAAGGGTTCATGGTTTATGGCGACCCCAAGCTGAGAGCCCACTCCTGGCCTTGCTGATTGCAGCCAGCTTCCCTAATCTGATGTCTGGGAACTCCGCCTGTTCTTCCTGTGACCTGAGGATCCTGAAACCACACTATTCCACTTAGGATTCTGTCCTATTTTGTTACCAGAGTGCCTTTCAGGCAGGGATGTTTCTCACCTGAGCAGACTTCTGAAAGTTCCGATGTTGTGCTCTGCTGCTATATCACTTTCCAGTAACTGGCATAGGGATGCTCCCCCTGGCTTACACAGTTTATCTTCCCATATATCGCCCCAGATTCACTTCACTTATCCATAGCCCCTACCTTGCAGAAAGTAGCCACTTTTCTATTTGTAGAGCTATAACTATTCTTTTTTTTTTTTTTTTTTTTTAGAGCTATAACTATTCTTTTCTTTGATCTCTGAGTTTGCAGGCATTCAGGGTGATTTGATAGATCTAGCTGAATTGCTGGGACCAGACAAAACTCAGGTCTCCTACTCCTCTGCCATCTTAGTGATCATTTTTTTTCTTTTTTCAGATTTATTCATTTATTTTAGAGGGAGTGGGGGCAGGTAGGGTCAGAGGGAGAGAGTCTTGGAGCAGACTCTGCACTGAGTATGGAACTTGACGTGGGGCTCAATCTCAGGACTCTGAGATCATGACCTGAACCAAAACCAAAGGTGGTACACTTAACCAACTGCACCCCCCAGGCCTTCTTCCTGCTTTTTCTTGATAGCACTTATCAGGACTTTATACTATGTATTTTATGTATTCATTTTGTGCTGTGTTTTTTCTTTAGAATATAGTCTCCATGGGGGAGGAATTTTTGTCTGAGATGTTTTGTAGGAAAGTGCATGGCACATCACTAAATAGGCTCTCAGAAAATATTTGTTGAATAAATTAATAAAAAAAGGTAATTTATTGCTGCATGTAACTATTAAGCCTGAAACACTTGTAGAACTGAAATTACCCTATAGAGGGAGAGAGATTATTCATTAAGCAAATCTCTCCAGGGGAGAATGCGAAACTGTTTTTAGGTTTAGTGCCCTCTAGAATATAAGTAAATATAAGAAAAAAAAATAAAGTAACATAAGAAATATGAGAAAAAAATATATAGGTAAATATCTTCCAGGGGAGGGAAAGAGAGGGGTTTATTTCTCCAGAGCTTATTGGAGGTCTCTGTCTTTAGGGATACATGCTCTCTAGCTTCCAAGGCTGGATATTGTGCAATTATTCTTGTAGTACCTTTTGCTCAGAAGCCTCTGATTATGCAGGAACATGGGAAGTCCAGAGAGAATTGTTTCTCAGCAGCAATTCCAAAATTCTAGAATCTACATCTATTCACCCCAGAATTCACCTGAACTCAAGTGTGATTAGTTCAAGGGACGAAATATTTTCAGAGCTTTCATTTCTCTTTCCATCTCTTGGCTTTTGTTTTTTCTGGGTTGGCTCTCTGACAAGTTGGCATCTACTGCATTCTTTCGGTTTAGCAACCTCAGCCAAACGAGAACTTTCTGATTAGTTCTGGCAACAATTTTGGGACTGAGTTTTAGTTGTCCGATTGGGTCACATATCCATTCCTGAACTCCTGCTTGGGGAAGGAAATATACTGATTATCCAGGCCTGGGTTATGTACCTGTTCTAGGAACTTTGTGCTTATTTCAGGAACCTGAGAGTGGGAATGGTTAGTGTCACTCAAACTACATGGCTTCAAAATAAGGGAAGGTAGTTCAACAGAAGAAAATTGGGATGCTGCTACCAAAAGAAGGGGAATATAACACAACACAGCTCTGTCACCCGTATGTACGTGCAACCCAAACTAGTTAAAAAACCCCCAACAACATAGAATCTTGTTATATGTGTGTGTGTGTGTGTATAATAGGTATCACTGCCTCATGCTTTTTCATCATATCATCACATCATGAACAAGAAATTTTCTGTGAAAACATGATTTTAAATGGATGTAAAATTATATTTAAATTTATCACTTCATTTTAGATATTTGGCTTACCAGAATTAAATTTTGGTTGATCACAATTGGGTGTTACCTATTAGAGAAGTAAGAGGGGTAGAGGTAGGAAAGAGTAGTATGCACCATGAGTGTGAGAGGCAAGGGAGATGCCCAAGACGTAATTTAAGACTGGATTTCAGGGTCATGTGGCTACAGGGTGGAACTGGTATGACCCTGAGAGTGAATTGCACCCTCGGCACCCCTCTTGCCTCACGAAGAGAGGCACAGTTAAGGAATAGGGACTATATTTTTACTATGATTGTGAGTTAAAGATGGTAGCCTATGTAGTTGGTGAAGTTGGTGGGGAATATTAAGGTGCATAAAAAAGTAGTTATTATGCATTTTCAACTTGTCTGTAGGACTCTTTGCTGAGTTCTGATGAGGATGGCAATATTTTTGAGATAACATAAGGAATATAATTTTTATTCATAGTTTTGTACTAGTTTGAAGAAAGTAATGTTCCATTTAGAAATGCCACCAAGGAAGTTGTTACTTATTTTTAACCCAAACTATTTCAATATCATATGGAAAATTGTTTTTTTTTTCATTGAAAAATAAAAATTATAGAAACAAGTTGTGTTGGAGAATGACAAATAACAGATGGGTGCTTTGACTAGCTTCCTTGAGAAAGACACTTGACACTGCACTGCTCAATGTTTGGCATGTAATCTTATTTGAATAGTTATCTTTCTTGTTCTTAGGTCTTTGAAAATAACTGTTTCTGTATCACAGTGAAAGGCCAGAATATGAAATTCTAGGTATTCTTAGCTTTCTTTGCTGATAGAGGAGTGGCTAAAAATACTTCAAATTAAATGGAGTGTCCTGGGGGTTCCTGAGTGGTTCAGTGGGTTAAAGCCTCTGCCTTCGGCTCAGGTCATGATCCCAGCTCCTGGGATCGAGCCCCGCATCGGGCTCTCTGCTCCGCAGGGAGCCTGCTTCCTCCCCGCCCCCCCACCTCTCTGCCTGCCTCTCTGCCTACTTGTGATCTCTGTCAAATAAATAAATAAAATCTTTAAAAAAAAAAAGGAGTGTCCTGTAATTTTGGGGTCTGTCTCTGGGGTAGAATCTGTAACATATATAATATGTACATTTATGTATGCGCTCATATGTTTTGTTCTTTGGAGATCTTTATAAGTAATATTGTTTATTAGCTCTACAGGGCTTAACTGAAGATAAGCTATTGACAGCAGCATGATTAAAATTTTCATATTTAAGTATCATTTAAAGTCATAAATTTTATCATTTAATGTAGAAACTCTTGTCAAAGCCCTACTTTACACCAACGTGTACAAGTCAGGGAAAACCATAATTTACTTTGGAAATAAATTCATTCAGTACTCACTTGTTTGGTGGCTACAGTGTTCCGGGGATTGTATAAGATGCTGGCTATATTAAGATGATAATCCCTGTTCTCAATCATGTCAGAGTTTAATGGAAGAAGAGGAATGTAATAATACTCTTATTACATGTAGATTAAATTTCCAACCAGTTCTAGCTTTGGGAACCTTGCCACATCTACAGCAGAACATATGCTTGTGTAGGGGACCAAGAAGGAACCTTTTTGGAAATGAATAAAAAGCTTAGAAGAGTAGGAGACTTGGAAGGTATTCCTGACATACTTTGTTTGGCCAATTTCCTGACCAGAGGAAGGAATTATCTTACTGATAACCTCCATGAAGTGTCCTTTGATTCTTGAGAAAGCCAAGGAAGTGGGGGAAATGACAGGAAATAGAATAGGCAAACATTCTTATAACCAAGAAGTCAGGATTAGAAATACAAGGGCCTGAGGCAGAAAATGAGACCTGGTGACAGAGCTGTAAATGACATATATTGACATTAGTAATAAAGAAGAGAGCCAGTGACCAAGAAGCACCTTAGCAATTCTCCTAGTGACAAAAATTGAGAGAACAGTGACAGAGGAGTTAGGCTTTGGCATGCTAAGAGGTATTAGAGAAAATGCCTGTTTGCTGGGAGACTTTTTGGCAAATCTTCCCAGACTTTGAGAGTTTTTTTTACATATTTAATTACTTCTTTAGGCTGTGATAATATTTTAACAAATGTAGTTACTTGCCTCTTTTGATATGCTTCAAACTTGAAATGAGTTTTATGCTCTGAAAAATGGAGAAAAACACAAATTATTTATTCAAAACTGAGGGAATAGATTAGGGGAGAAGGTAAGATGCATTATACCTTGAGAAAGTTGTGGAAAGAAATAGGAGAGAGTAAGCAGGGGATAGAAGAGTTAGGTAAATATAGCATTCTTATTTTTAATGGGGTGACTCTGATATATTGTCACAATTGATTTCCGATAGCAGCCTGCTATACTCCATGTGTACGTTTTTACTTTTTCTCTGTAGTTAACGTTTCTGACTCCTTGAATTTCTTCTTGCAGCTCATGTTTTTCTGGCCAGACCTGTGGTTATTCCCGTGAGACTTCACTGCACATTTTCTGAAGTGTCTTCCTCATCCCTAATGTGTAATCCTTCAACATGGACCTGCTACTTTAGCTAAGATACGACCAGCGATGAATAGTAGTCAGGTAGGATTACTTTAGTCTTCTTAGTGAATTACTAAAAACAAACTGTGAAACAGTTTTGACTTGTCTTGATTTTGTAGTGTTTATATTAGATTATTCTACCTGCACAATCATATCATATTTGTGTTACGTATTTTCTGCTTGTCATTTATCCTGCTGAATTCTGTCTCATTTGAGATGTAATTAATGTTTTTTTCAAATAGCATTTATAATCAGCAGAATGCTGATCCATAACCCCTTCCAGCCTGTGTGTCCCCTAGTCCTGTATTTTCAACCACGTGGCACCAAACTCAGTATATATTATTTTCTTCTCAGTCACTCCTCCTCTGGCTTCTGTATTTCCATTAATAGCATTATTAGTCCCATTGTTTAGTACAGTCATATATTCATTCACTGTTTCACTCATTGTTTGCTGTACATCAATAGACTTCTACTATGTATTAGACAGTTTGCTGCTTCTGGGGATATGATGATGAATGAGCTGGATATTCCATCCTTATAGCCATATTTTAAAGTAGGGGGAAGGTTTAAAAAGAAACCAACAAAATAGTTATGAATTGTAATAAACTTTTTTGATGGAAACCAAACAAGCAGATGGTTTGGGGATAATGAGGTAGGAGCTACTTTATTTTTATTTTTATTTTTTTTTTTAAAGATTTTATTTATTTGACAGAGAGAAATCACAAGTAGGCAGAGAGGCAGGCAGAGAGAGAGGAGGAAGCAGGCCCCCAGCGGAGCAGAGAGCCCGACATGGGGCTCGATCCCAGGACCCTGGGATCACGACCTGAGCCAAAGGCAGAGGCTTTAACCCACTGAGCCATCCAGGCACCCCAGGAGCTACTTTAGATACGGTGGTCACAAAACTGATATTCAAGATGAACATATATATGAGAAGAGGTTGTTTTAAGAGTAGGTGATGTGTGTGTATGTGTGTGTGGTATTTTTGATGGGAAAAGCATTCTCATTAGAAGGACTAGTGGAGTCAGAGAAAGACAAATACTGTGTATACTTATGTATAAATTCTTTTTTTTTTTTTTTAAAGATTATTTATTTATTTGATGGAGAGAGATCACAAGTAGACAGAGAGGCAGTCAGAGAGAGAGGGAAGCAGTCTCCCTGGTGAGCACAGAGCCCCATGTGGGACTCTATCCCAGGACCCTGAGATCATGACCGGAGCCGAAGGCAGAGGCTTAACCCACTGAGCCACCCAGACGCCCACTTATGTATGAATTCTTAAAAAGACCAACTCATAGAAATAGAGTAGAATGGTGGTTGCCAGGAGCTGAGGAGTAGGGGAAATGGGAAGATGCTGGTTAAAGGGTACAAACTCTCAGCATTAAGATTAAATAAGATCTGGGGATCTGATGCACAACTTGGTAACTATAATTTACAGTACTGTATTATGTACTTAAAATTTGTTGAGAGTAATTTTTTTTTTTTAAAGATTTTATTTATTTATTTGAGAGACAGATCAGAAGTAGGCAGAGAAGCAGGCAGAGGGAGAGGAGGAAGCAGGGTCCCCACTGAGCAGAGAGCCCGACGTGGGACTCGATCCCAGGACCCTGGGATCATGACCTGAGCCGAAGGCAGAGGCTTTAACCCACTGAGCCACCCAGGCGCCCCTGTTGAGAGTAATTCTTAAATGTTATCACCACATTCTCACATACACACAGTTATAATTACCTGAAGAGATGGAGATGTTAACTAATCTTATTGGGGTAACCATTTTGTAATATATGCATAGAGCCAGTCATCACATTGTATGCCTTAAAACTTACACATGTTATATGTCAATAATATCATAATAAACCTGGAGGCAGTAGAGAGAGAGAAGGAATAGTGGGTACAAAGACTTTGGGGGCAGGAAAGTTTAGTGAGTTTGAGGAATAGAAAAAAACGCCAGTGTGGCTGACTTAGTGAAAGAGGCAGAGTTGGGTAGGAAGAGGTTATAGAAATGTGCAGGGCTTTGACAGGTTTGGTAGGAAGCTTGTATTTTATTCTAGGTTATATCATCATTTCACCTGCTATGCGAGGAATGGACTGGCCAGCTGAAAGTGAAAACTGGCAGTTTTAGGAACTGAGGTGAGATAGTGATGGCCTGAGAAGGTGCTAGCAACATGAGACAGAGAGATGAATGGATTTGAAATGTATCTGAATCAGAATTTATGGGACTTTGAATAGTTTGGGTGTGGAAACAGAACATTCTCAAGGTTGACTTTAAGATTTTTGTGTTTTGAGCAACTGGGTGGATGCTGGCCTCATGCCCAAAAACCTTTTAGAAAACTTTCTCATTACGTTAAAGATTGGTTAGTTCACCAAAAGGGCAATTAATTATAATGTTAGAAATGATGTTAGTGCTGGAAATAAAACCATCTAGCAAATTTGTAATATGTTCTGGTTAATACTTTGTTTTGCTTTCCCCCTGGAATTTAATTTATGTGACTTTTTGCCTTTTGTTTTTATTTTTATTTTATTAAATTTTCTTTTATTTGATTATAAGTGTTACAGCAGTTCCTGATGTACAACAGAATGATTCAACAAGTTTATATATTATGCTATGACCAGCACAAGTGTAGCTACTACGATCTGTCAGCACACAGTGCTATTATAAGATCATTGGGCGCCTGGGTGGCTCAGTGGGTTAAGCCGCTGCCTTCGGCTCAGGTCATGATCTCAGGGTTCTGGGATCGAGTCCCGCATCGGGCTCTCTGCTCAGAAGGGAGCCTGCTTCCTCCTCTCTCTCTCTCTCTCTGTCTGCCTCTCTGCCTACTTGTGATCTCTCTCTGTCAAATAAATAAAATAAAATATTTAAAAAAAAAAAAAGATCATTGACTGTATTCCTTGTGTGGTACCTTTTAATTTATATGACTTTTAATTAATTATGAATTTAATTTCATTTGACTTTAGAATCTTCTTAGAAGTGAAAATAATTGGTTATACTTTGTACTGATTTTATTTATTTTTGAGTGTGTGCACGTATGTGAGTAGAAGGAGGAGCAGAGGGGAAAGTGCAGACGGCGAGGGGCAGAGGGGGATAGAGAAAAAACCTCAAGCAGACTCCAGATTGAGTGTGCAGCCAGATGTCGGGTTTGATCCCAGGACTCTGAGATCACAACCTGAGGTGAAACCAAGAGTCAGACGCTGACTCAACTGAGCTACCCAGGCAACCCTATTTTGATATTGAATTCTAAATCTTCTCTCCTGTGCTTCCTTTTTAAAAAGAGATGTCTTTAAAAATTTTAAGTCTGTCTGAAACATTCTGAGACTGTTACCCAAAATTCTGGTATATCATTTTATTGTTACTTTATCTTGCAAATTCTGAAGCATCCTATTTGTAGATGTATATCATACTGTGTTCACTCGAAGACATGCAGCTTATCTAAACTCTTAGGAGATTCACTTATTATGGTTTTTCTTTTTGTAGCTTCATCATAGTATATTCATATTTTACCTCTTAGGTTAGGTATTTTATGTGCAAACTGAAATTGAATAGATATTAAATCTTTTCGATTCTGTGCTACTTATTTCTTTTAAGTTAATTTTTTAGTCCTATCTTTTTTTTTTAATGAGGAATTTAAAAAATATTTTCTCAAAATAGAGGAATTACTATTTATTGTCTGTGTTCCATATGACAGGCATTTGGCTAGCTGTTTTAAATACTTTATTTTATCCTTAGAATAGTCCGGTGTGTTTCTCCACTTTGCATATAGTTATCTTTTGGATTCTAGAACTGAGAAGAAGTAGTAGAATAATAGAACTCTGTGGATGGAAGGACCTTGAAGTCATCTATTTCTTCCTCTTTCAGCTGATGCATAAAGAAGTTCTGTGACCTGCCCAGAATCACACAAGCTGATTTTCACTTTTGCTGAGACTAGTGCTGCTTGCACTCATGTTTCATTCCAGCCGGCCTCCTCTCATGCCTTCTATCTTCCCATCCCTTTACCATCTCATTATGATAAAGTTCAGTGCTATATAACACTGAAAAATGTAGGACAGTAAACACCCATATTACCTTTCATCTGTAGTCATTCAGTGTTCACATTTTGGCACATTTTCCTCTTCATATATATGCATATTTTAAAGATTTATATTTATTATATGTATGTATTTTAAAGATTTGGGAGAATGTTCGCATGTGCACAAGCAGGGGCAGGGCAAAGGGAGAGGAGCTCAAGCTGACTCTGCACTGAGGCTGATTCCGACTCTGGGCTAGATCCCAGGACCCTGTGATCATGACCTGAGTCAAAATCAAGAGCCGACCGCTTAACCTCCAGAGCCACCCAGGTGTCCCTATTTATATATTTTTCAAGTTATTTGAAACTATATTGAGCGTATGATAATATCTAGTTTTTATCATGTGTATCCTAAGAACATGGACAATTTTCTGCATGGTCCTAATATCAATATCACATATAGGAAAATTAACATTAATTTAAGAATACCTTAATTAATGGTCCTTATTCAGATCTTCCCAATTTTCCCTAAAATTTTTTCTTGAGATTTCTGGATCCAGGATTCAATCAGGTTTCATGCATTGCATTTGATTCTTATATATCTTTATTTTCTTTTGATTTTGAGCAATCCCTCTTGTTTTTCATGATTTATGTTTTCTTTAAGAGATACAGTTTGTGTATACTTCGTGTCTCTCTTGGGAATTGCCTGGTTTCTTCGAACATTACTCATCTAAAACTTATTTGCAGTTTGCTTCTTTCTTTCCATTTCTCTGAGGTTGCTGGAGATAAAATTGTTTATTCCAAGCTTTTTTCTTTTTCTTTTTTTTAAACTATCATTCCAACATTAAATGGACATTGGCTGAGGTTTTTACATTTGATTGCATTAAATTAAGGATAAGAAAACAAGGAGATCTGTGTTGCATTTGATCCACTCACACCAGTCAGTTATTGGAATTCATTTAGGATGACAGAAGTCTAGGAGCACCTGGGTGGCTCAGTGGGTTAAGCCTCTGCCTTCGTCTCAGGTCATGGTCTCAGGGTCCTGGGATTGAGCCCCTTGTCAGGCTCTCTACTCGGCAGGGAGCCTGTTTCCCCCTCTCTCTCCACCTGCCTCTCCGCCTACTTGTGATCTCTCTCTCTCTTTCTGTCAAATAAATAAAATCTTTAAAAAAATGACAGAAATCTGAAGGATTGCCTCTACTATCCACCATTACCCACCCTCACCTTCTAACCAGGTGGTTATACTTAGGAATGTATATTTAGTCTTCATGAACATTACAAAGCAGCAACAGTCCAAGGTTTTGTCTTTTAAAAATGCCCAGTTTCAAGCAGAAAGCAGATTAAATGCAAATGATATATAAGCATGTTTGTAGAGACAGCCAGAACTAGGCACAATGAGGAAAGATTTAAGTACCTGCTCTCTCTGGTACTTGTGTAGAGCTGGCATTCAGTGAGTATTCTCCTTCTTTCCTTGCTTGCTTTTGAGTTTTACAGATTTGGTTGGTTTTCTTTAAGCATCATATGGCATTTAGGAACAAGTGATGTTTTGTGGGGAAGCAGTAAGAAGTAATAATTTACCAGCATTTTTAAAGAAGGGAGAGTGATATTTTAGCTGAGAGGATAGAAGAAAGTGTCTGTGAGGAAGGGACTACTCATGGTAGTTTAAGGAAGTCTACGAAGCTTTTACTTCTTTTTGCTCAGCCAGGTTTAGATTATACTCTGTGCTTCTACTATACTTTGTACAGGGATTCCTGTAGCAATTACTGCTGTGTGTTAGAACTGCTTTCCTTAATAAGCTCCCTGAGGCTGTGACCAGTAATTTTTTTTTTTTTTTTTTAAATATCTTTGTATACCCAGGACCTCACTCGGTGCCTGGCATATTATAAACATTGAATAAATACTATTGGATGAATAAATGAATGAATGAATGAATGAATGGAAGACTTTTACTAAGACCTAGTGCAAAAGGACAGATTCCTTTGCTGGGCCACCACAGTAATGGCTGGATGTGGTTTGATCAATTCAGTGTTGAGGTGCTCAGTTAGAGCTGGAATTCTTTCAGGAGCCTAGAAGAGGGATAGAGATGAAGCCAGAGCACTCTATGAGTGAGAATATAATTGGAAGATTTTTTGGAGAAGTAGCTATCATGATGTAAGCATCTTTGTCAATTTTCTAAATAAAATAAATATATTTGAAAGAGAATTTTTTTTTTACTATTAATCATTCCATCTGTGAAATTAGATTTTTACTAATATTCAGTTTTAAAATGTTTGTTGAGGGGGCGCCTGGGTGGCTCAGTCAGTTAAGCATCTGACTCTTTGTTTTGATGCAGGTCATGATCTCATGGGTCATGGGATTGAGCTTAGCATCGGGCTCTGTGCTCAGTGGGGGCTCTGCTTGAAGATTGTCTCCTTTGTCCCTTCCCTGACACATCTGCGTGCTCTCTCTCTAATAAATAAATAAGTCTTAAAAAAAAGTTTGTTGGGAAGTCTTTTTTTTTTTCTTATATATTTTTTTGCATTATAAAACAAATACCTGCTTATGATAAATATACAGACTAGAAATACATAAAATAGAAAGTGATGTTCTTCTTGCCATTCCAGGTTTCAGTCTTCAGAAGTAGCTAATGTTAACAGTTTGACTTATAGAATTTGGACTTAAAAAAAAATATATATATATATATATATATATATATATATATATATATAAAACACACATGTTTATGTTTGTATAATTTTAGAAACAGGATCATTGATGTGCATGTTCTGAAATTTGCTTTTCCTGCTTGTCCTTTGAATTTTACCTATGCTCCATATAATTCCAAAATTTATTGGCTATGTAGGAAGACAGAAATAGCAGGAGAGAATAATAGCCTAAAACCAGAGTAATTGAATGTATAAGGACGATAAAATTTAAGGAGCTCAGAATAAGAAAAAACCTGCTAGTTTTTATTAGTATAATTGCTGTTAATTTAGAAGTACTTCTTTTTGACTTGTTTAACCTAAATGAAGTTATAAAAATAGTCATTTTTCATATGACGCATTGTAGAATAAATACAAAGAGAGTGAAACTTGAAGATTTATTGAGTACATGAATATGTGGTCATGAATATAACACACTGTCATTTCTGAGTGCTATGATAACAAAGAGTAGAGGCCAAGAAGCCTGCCTGGAGGAGGTGATCTGAACACAATCCCAAAGTACTGATTAGCTAAGCTTTTTTAAAAAAATGGCTAGAGGAAATGAAGAAGGATTGATTCAGAGCTGAAGGCTATTAAGAGAAATGCCATATCAAGACAGAAGGTCAAGGGAAGTCAGCTAATTTAGTAAGTGTAGGGAAAGAAGTATGGGGGTTACATGCCCCAGTTTGCCTGGGGCAGTCCAGGTTTATATCTGTTGTCCTAGACTAATAAAGAGTAGCACCCCATTTTACTCTTAAAAATATCCACTTCTGGATGATCAGTGGCATACCTTAAAAGGGAGAGAATATGGGGGTCCTGAAGCATTTTAGGAAATATAGTTCAGTCAGTGGATGGCTAGACATCTCTGTGAGGTTGGAGAGTACGTATAGTAAGTAACAGCTGTACCAGAGAGATGGTAATTAGTAGGTTATGGCCTAAAACTAGAATATTAAAATTTACCATTGCAGAGATGAAACAGTTTAGGATTTAGGCTATGGGCAATAGCAGTGGATAGTTGAAATGAAGTTGTATTGACTGGATCTTGGAGAAGAGAGGCTGCAGATGTTAAAATCTCCATGGATGAAGATAAGAATTGAATTAGAGAATAAGATTTGGAGGCAGGTAGAGACTGAAAGATTTGGAGACAACAGAGGTAAGTGGGATAGGACTTGTTAAAGCTGAATAGGAAGAAATTTTTGAATGAGATTGGAAGAGCAGTGATTTGGACATGGCACTAAGGAATCAGGATAATGTTACCCATCCTTCTACCCCTTCAGCCCCATGGCTATGGGTTGTACCATGTAGGGAAGGTGTGGCCTCCACCTGTGAGCATTATGTTTATGGGGATCTAGTTTTCAGATAGAGTAAGCAGTTGAAAGGTAGAGATATATATTTTTTTAATTTTTATTTTTTTAAAGATTTTGTTTATTTTATTTGACAGACGGATATCATACAAGGAGGCAGAGAGGCAGGCAGAGAGAGAGGGTGAAGCAGACTCCCTGCTGAGAAGGGAGCCTGATGCGGGGCTCGATCCCAGGACGCTGGGATCATGACCTGAGCCAAAGGCAGAGGTTTAACCCACTGAGCCACCCAGGCAACCTGAAAGGTAGAGATTTAGGGAAATTTATTTACAAACTGAGTGGAATTCTAGAAGAACAATTTGGAAAGATATGACTTTAGAGAAAGCATAGAGTAGGTGTGGAGATTAGGCCTTGCCTTTTCAGTAAAGCTAAATTATAAAAAGAAGCCAACAATGGAACTGACTTTCCTCTACGTTCTCATGAAGTTTGTCTAATCTGGGTTTTCTGAGAGGCTGTGTCATTGCAGGGTAGAAACCGGCTTTGTCTTAGTTCATTTGGATTATAATTTATGAAACCTTCATGGTTGCTATTCTGCTACTATATGACTTTAATGAACCTATTTGAAAGTACTCGTGTGGATTTAGAAATTATTTTGACTTCTTCCTGTTCTGCTGTTCTCTTTGAAGGGAAAAAAAATTGTTTGACCTTAATTGAAACACTAATCTCTTTTATAATAATTGATGACTTAGGAAGAGTAAAAGGTTAAGAGGTATCTAGATTATGGTTATATTTCTAGAATTTAGACCACCCGGGGTAGTATGCATTGTATCTGTACTTAATCTTTTTAACTCATGTTCCCCTGTTTTCCTTCAGATTAACAATGTTTCACTGACATGTCCCACATTTTCCTTCCTGTATAACCTTGCTTATGTTTAAATTTCTACTTGGAAAGTAACCCTCCTTCATCACTTGCTCTTCCATGTCCTGTCTTGTGTGGAGCTGCTGTCTTTCTCATGCTTTATTAGTAATGACTACTTCTTTTTTTAAACAAGAATTTAATTTTTTATTTTTTATAAACATATATTTTTATCCCCAGGGGTACAGGTCTGTGAATCGCCAGGTTTACACACTTCACAGCACTCACCAAAGCACATACCCTCCCCAATGTTCATAACCCCACCCCCCTTCTCCCAACCTCCCTCCCCCCAGCAACCCTCAGTTTGTTTGTGAGATTAAGAGTCACTTATGGTTTGTCTCCCTCCCAATCCCATCTTGTTTCATTTATTCTTCTCCTACCCACTTAAGCCCCATGTTGCATCACCACTTCCTCATATCAGGGAGATCATATGATAGTTGTCTTTCTCTGCTTGACTTATTTCGCTAAGCATGATACGCTCTAGTTCCATCCACATTGTTGCAAATGGCAAGATTTCATTTCTTTTGATGGCTGCATAGTATTCCATTGTGTATATATACCACATCTTCTTGATCCATTCATCTGTTGATGGACATCTAGGTTCTTTCCATAGTTTGGCTATTGTGGACATTGCTGCCATAAACATTCGGGTGCACGTGCCCCTTTGGATCACTACGTTTGTATCTTTAGGGTAAATACCCAGTAGTGCAATTGCTGGGTCATAGGGCAGTTCTATTTTCAACATTTTGAGGAACCTCCATGCTGTTTTCCAGAGTGGTTGCACCAGCTTGCATTCCCACCAACAGTGTAGGAGGGTTCCCCTTTCTCCGCATCCTCGCCAGCATCTGTCATTTCCTGACTTGTTGATTTTAGCCATTCTGACTGGTGTGAGGTGATATCTCATTGTGGTTTTGATTTGTATTTCCCTGATGCCGAGTGATATGGAGCACTTTTTCCTGTGTCTGTTGGCCATCTGGATGTCTTCTTTGCAGAAACGTCTGTTCCCGTTCTCTGCCTATATCTTGATTGGATTATTTGTTCTTTGGGTGTTGAGTTTGTTAAGTTCTTTATAGATTTTGGACACTAGTCCTTTATCTGATATATCGTTTGCAACTATCTTCTCCCATTCTGTCAGTTGTCTTTTGATTTTGTTAACTGTTTCCTTTGCTGTGCAAAAGCTTTTGATCTTGATGAAATCCCAATAGTTTATTTTTGCCCTTGCTTCCCTTGCCTTTGGCAATGTTCCCAGGAAGATGTTGTTGCTGCTGAGGTTGAAGAGGTTGCTGCCTGTGTTCTCCTCAAGGATTTTGATGGATTCCTTTCTCACATTGAGGTCCTTCATCCATTTGGAGTCTATTTTCATGTGTGGTGTAAGGAAATGGTCCAATTTCATTATTCTGCATGTGGCTGTCCAATTTTCCCAACACCATTTATTAAAGAGGCTGTCTTTTTTCCACTGGACATTCTTTCCTGCTTTGTCGAAGATTAGTTGACCATAGAGTTGAGGGTCTATTTCTGGGCTCTCTATTCTGTTCCATTGATCTATGTGTCTGTTTTTGTGCCAGTACCATGCTGTCTTGATGATGACAGCTTTGTAATAGAGCTTGAAGTCCGGAATTGTGATGCCACCAACTTTGGCTTTCTTTTTCAATATCCCTTTGGGTATTCGAGGTCTTTTCTGGTTCCATATAAATTTTAAAATTATTTGTTCCATTTCTTTGAAAACGATGGATGGTACTTTGATAGGAATTGCATTAAATGTGTAGATTGCTTTAGATAGCATAGACATTTTCACAATATTTATTCTTCCAATCCAGGAGCATGGAACATTTTTCCATTTCTTTGTGTCTTCCTCAATTTCTTTCATGAGTACTTTATAGTTTTCTGAGTATAGATTCTTTGCCTCTTTGGTTAGGTTTATTCCTAGGTATCTTATGGTTTTGGGTGCAATTGTAAATGGGATTGACTCCTTAATTTCTCTTTCTTCTGTCCTGTTGTTGGTGTAGAGAAATGCAACTGATTTCTGTGCATTGATTTTATATCCTGACACTTTACTGAATTCCTGTACAAGTTCTAGCAGTTTTGGAGTGGAGTCTTTTGGGTTTTCCACATAGAGTATCATATCATCTACGAAGAGTGATAATTTGACTTCTTCTTTGCCGATTTGGATGCCTTTAATTTTCTTTTGTTGTCTGATTGCTGAGGCTAGGACTTCAAGTACTATGTTGAATAGCAGTGGTGATAATGGACATCCCTGCCGTGTTCCTGACCTTAGCGGAAAAGCTTTCAGTTTTTCTCCATTGAGAATGATATTTGCGGTGGGTTTTTCATAGATGGCTTTGATGATATTGAGGTATGTGCCCTCTATGCCTACACTTTGAAGAGTTTTGATCAGGAAGGGATGCTGTACTTTGTCAAATGCTTTTTCAGCATCTATTGAGAGTATCATATGGTTCTTGTTTTTTCTTTTATTGGTGTGTTGTATTACATTGACTGATTTGCGGATGTTGAACCAACCTTGCAGCCCTGGGATAAATCCCACTTGGTCGTGGTGAATAATCCTTTTAATGTACTGTTGAATCCTATTGGCTAGTATTTTGGTGAGAATTTTCACATCTGTGTTCATCAAGGATATTGGTCTATAGCTCTCTTTTTGGATGGGATCCTTGTCTGGTTTTGGGATCAAGGTGATGCTGGCCTCATAAAATGAGTTTGGAAGTTTTCCTTCCATTTCTATTTTTTGGAACAGTTTCAGGAGAATAGGAATTAGTTCTTCTTTAAATGTTTGGTAGAATTCCCCCGGGAAGTAGTCTGGCCCTGGGCTTTTGTTTGTTTGGAGTTTTTTTTTTTTAAAGATTTTATTTATTTATTTGACAGGCAGAGATCACAAGTAGGCAGCGAAGCAGGCAGAGAGAGAGAGAGTGAGGAGGAAGCTGGCTCCCTGCCGAGCAGAGAGCCCGATGTGGGACTCGATCCCAGGGCCCTGGGATCATGACCTGAGCCGAAGGCAGAGGCTTTAACCCACTGAGCCACCCAGGCGCCCCTCCTTACTGGTTATAGGTCTGTTCAGGCTTTCTATTTCTTCCTGGTTCAGTTGTGGTAGTTTATATGTTTCTAGGAATGCATCCATTTCTTCCAGATTGTCAAATTTGTTGGCGTAGAGTTGCTCATAGTATGTTCTTATAATAGTTTGTATTTCTTTGGTGTTAGTTGTGATCTCTCCTCTTCCATTCATGATTTTATTTATTTGGGTTCTTTCTCTTTTCTTCTTGATAAGTCTGGCCAGGGGTTTATCAATTTTATTAATTCTTTCAAAGAACCAGCTCCTAGTTTCGTTGATTTGTTCTATTGTTTTTTTGGTTTCTATTTCATTGATTTCTGCTCTGATCTTTATGATTTCTCTTCTCCTGCTGGGTTTAGGGTTTCTTTCTTGTTCTTTCTCCAGCTCCTTTAGGTGTAGGGTTAGGTTGTGTACCTGAGACCTTTCTTGTTTCTTGAGAAAGGCTTGTGCCGCTATATATTTTCCTCTCAGGACTGCCTTTGTTGTGTCCCACAGATTTTCAACCGCTGTATTTTCATTATCATTTGTTTCCATAATTTTTTTCAGTTCTTCTTTAATTTCCCGGTTGACCCATTCATTCTTTAGAAGGATGCTGATTAGTCTCCATGTCTTTGGGTTCTTTCCAAACTTCCTCTTGTGGTTGAGTTCTAGCTTCAGAGCATTGTGGTCTGAAAATATGCAGGGAATGATCCCAATCTTTTGATACCGGTTGAGTCCTGATTTAGGACCGAGGATGTGATCTATTCTGGAGAATGTTCCATGTGCTAAACAACAAATTTATTTAAACAAGAAGATGCTTGACTTGAAGGGAAACTATCTAGGATTCATTTCTTTAAGAGTAATTTATCCCTACTTAAAGACAGATTGCCTTACATGTAGCAGCTACATACAAAATGTTATAAAATTGTCCTTGGTCTTATAATGATAAATGAAAAGCATTAAAATTCTCCAATTAAACAAGGTATGCAAGGATTTTTATGTTGTTCTTTTTTTGTTAAACAATGAGAGCAAAATAACTTACTGGAATATAAAGATAAGTGTTGACTGAGCATGCCATTAATGGAGAGAGGGGGTATTTTCCCCCGTTGCTTCTCTATTTGGTGACAACCAAACATATGTTGACCATTTAGTTAAAAAGTAGCACATTAAAAAAATTTAAAAAAGCACATGACCATTTAGTTAAAAAGAAAAGCTTGTGCACATACACATTTACTTTATGTACAATAAAGGAACGGGGAAGGGAAAAATGAAAGAATAGAGGAAACTATACTGTAGTAGTCAGGATGTGGTGGAACCATATTGTGGCTTTCTATTTGAGAATGTCTCTTGGTCTGGAAGAACAGAGTTCTGGAGTAAAGTAGCAGGTTCCCTTTTTAGTAGACACCTCTTCTCTGCTGCTGGAACATATCAGTTGTGTCTTCATCCTCTATTTCCAACGGTGCAGTTCTGTTTCATTGACCGGCTGCCCATCAAATCAGAATCTAATCTGCCTCATTGACAAACCCGTTCATTAGTTTATTAAGGTGTATGCCTTTTAATCTTTTTTGTTTTGTGATGAGTACTTTATTTTTTAATTATTACTTATTTTATTTTATTTTTTCAGTGTTCCAAGATTCATTGTTTACACATCATACCCAGTGCTGCCTGCAATATGTGCCCTCTTTAATACCCACCTCCAGGCTCACCCAACTCCCTAACCCCCTTCTTTCCATAACTCTCAGTTTGTTTCTCAGAGTCCATAGTCTCTCATGCTTTGTCCCTCCCTCTGATTTACCCCAATTCACTTTTCCTTTCCTTCTCCTAAAGTCCTCCATGTTATTCCATATGTTCCACAAGTATGTGAAACCATATGATAATTGACTCTCTCTGCTTGACTTATTTCACTCTAAACTGCACCATAGAACCATCCTGCCCTGCCACCTTCAAATTAATATGATCGTTGTTCTCAGTCTGGACCCCTTCTTTTTAATAAGTGTCTCCAAACCCAGGCACATTGTATACTTTATCTCACTAATGTTCATAACAACCGTGCAAAGTAGGTTTTAATATCCCAATTTTAAGGATAAGGAAATTGGGCTTCCAGAAGGTTAGTTAAAATGTAGTTATACAGCTCTTAAATGGTGGAGTTAGCATTTTAACCCAGGACTGTCTGTTCCCAAAGCCACCTCCTACATGTATGTTTGCAGATAGACCCATGTGCATGTACTCCTTTCATAACTACCCTCCAGGGTTGTTGGAAATGTTCTCTCTCTTTTCTTTTTAATTAAAAAAAAATGCTTTCCAGCTTTCTTGAGGTACTTTTGACATCTAATGTTGGGTGTTTTCAGGTGCACTATGTGATACATGTATATTATTGTGACGTGATGTTCTCTTCTTAATAAAGGCTTTTTGAGCTCCCAACTGAGCTGTGCTCTTTCCTTTTTCTGTGTCTTTGTAGCACTTTATCCCTCATGCTTTATATTCTGTGACACCTTCCTTCATGACTTCTAGAAAGATGTATGCTTCTTCTGTATCCCCACCGAGTTTGTAACACATTTATATTTGTGAACCAGTTGAATTATATGACATCTGTATGTTTACATGTTTGTCATCTTTGGTAAATTGTGTGCTTTTGAGACCAAGCCTATAATCTTATGGGTCTTGATATTCCTGGCACTGAGAAATATGTCTGACACGTAGATGTTCAATACATGTGGCTGAATGAATTTTGAATGAATTGTATCATTGTTACCTATGAAGTTGTCTATTTATTCTTAATGTACTATAAGTATTTAAAAGTAGTAATCCAAATTTTATTTATCTTTGTACCCCTAACAGTATCTCTGCATGGTAACTCAATAAATACTTGTTGATTTATATTAATACTTTAAAACAGAGAAAAAAATTCTGTTAATAATTCTGCTCTCTCCATTTCAGGTCAGTACTTCAAATACATTTTTGAAATTAAAAAAAACAGTTCATTTAAAAACAAGCATATTCTTCATTTGTTAAAGATTGTATGGTGTTCCTTCTCAGTGGAATACTATCACCCATTAATGTTGTTCCAGTAGGCTGGCTGGACAATCCAGGGCTATTTCAGTTGAATTAACTTTTATTTTAAATTAAACTAAAAGCAACACTTTCAAATGCATGAGAGGAGTTTTAAATATTGAATCTGTAAGGTGGCCAAGGTAGCATATATTAACTGGTAATGAATGATGTTGTCTTTGTAGTTAAACTTTGGTGACTGTTCATTCCTGCCTGTTTAACTGGTTATGAAAAAAACACTTCACTTTGTATTCAGATGACCTCAGTTTTTTGGTTTGTAATCTTGGTTATTACTTGCGTACTTGGTGGCTTTTTATGACTTTGTTTCTGTCTTGCTGCAGGCAGCTTAATAGTTTGTTCAAATAGAGTCACTATTTCTGATTTCTTTCAGTATTGAAGGATATGAAAGGTAAGAAATGCCATTAGATAATTGTATTTGTGCTTTGACTGATTAATGATTTTATAGTCTTTATTAATGAACAAACATATAGTAATAAAGTAATTTGAACCGTAAACTGATTTTGATGGTTTTTATTAGTCAAGGACTATAAATTCAAACTCATTGAATTTCTTGCCAGCTTGTGAAAATATCTTTTGGGGGAATAATGAAATATTTCCCATTTCTATTACAGTTATTATTCACTTATTTGCAGATTTTTAAAAAAATTAGCCTACCTTCGTGGTATATTTGAATTTCTTTGTCAGCGTTAAAGGAAATAACTAAATAGACATTTTTGACCACAAGACATCATCTGTGTTAAAATAAATCATCCTTACTTGAAAGAGAATATTCAATACCCAACAACTTTCTTTATGCTATATAAAAACAATATTTACATCTGTATTCTCAGAGAATGTAAAAGTTGCCAGTTGTGGAGCCAAAAGTTGAAAAATAGGAGACATTTTACAATAAATACTTGCATATATCCTTATACTTATAAGAAATACAATGAGAATTCTATTATTTTACTAAGGAAACTAGTTACCAGTTTTATATTTTGCTATTTAATAAATGCCATTTTAAAAAACAATTTATTTATTTATTTAATATATATATATAGAGAGAGAGAGAGAGCGAGAGCGTGTGAGTGCACAGTAGGTGGGGTGGTAGGCAAAGGGAGAGGCAGAAACAGACTCCCCGTGGAGCAGGGAGCCTGATGTGAGGCTCAATCCCATGACCTGAGGTGAACGCAGATACTTAACTGACTGAGCCACCCAGGTGCCCCAATAAATTCCATTTTTGTTTAAAAGTTTGTATAGATTTCGGAGTGACTGGGTGACTCAGTGGGTTAAAGCCTCTGCCTTCAGCTCAGGTCATGATCCCAGGGTCCTGGGATCGAGCCCCACATTGGGCTGTCTGCTCTGCAGGGGGCCTGCTTCCTCTTCTCTCTGTGCCTGCCTCTCTGCCTACTTGTGATCTCTGTCTGTCAAATAAATAAATAAAATCTTCAAAAAAAAAAAAAAGTATGTGTAGATTTCTTTTATACAATGTCAACTTCTAACTTTTGAAAATGTAGCAATTTTAATGGTTATTTTCAACTTTTTAATAACTCTGGTAACTTGAAAACTCACCATAACTCCCTTGATTCTTAATAACAAGCCAAATAAAACAAATTTAAATAAACCTAAATAGTCAATAATAGTTCATTAGTTTCATTATTTTCACTTTTTAGAAGATGCCATTTAAAAGTAGGCGTCTTTGCTAATAACATGCATGCATTTTTGTATAATACTGTTTTTATCTGATTTGTACTTACTGTCTACTCAATTATAGCTATTTTTATTTTAAAAGTTCATTTATAGATCTTTCAAAAAATGAGTTTGCTCTTGCAATTATTTGCAGTAAATTGAATGCCTGCTGTATCCTGGGTAGTAACTTAAGCCCCTGTGATGTAAAGATGAAAAATATGTGCTATTTCAGAGTTTAATGGGAGAAATATATTTCAACAAATAGCTAACATATACCATGAGAAGTGTTCTGTTAATCACAGATACTTAGGTGATGCCTGAGATCTGAGGAAAGGGAACACGTAAATCAGCCGTGGTGGTTATGATTGTGGGGTTAGTCAGAGAAGCCTTCACAGAGAATACTACTTTAAAGTTTAGCTGTTGATAATTCTTTAGATAGACAAGGGAGGAAAAGAGTTTGGACTGAAGGAACATCTTCAAAGACACAGACTAAATTTAAGGAGCCATAAGTAGTAAGGTGCGGTACTATTGCTGAGGGTGGGAGGTTATCTGGGGCCTGCTTTGATTATCAGGCAAAGGAGTTAGAATTTGAACCTGTATGTTAGGGTTGTAAAATTAATACCTGGTATTATTATTATTATTATTACTTTTAAAGATTTTTATTTATTTATTTGACAGAGATCACAAGTAGGCAGAGAGAGAGGAGGAAGCAGGCTCCCTGCTGAGCAGAGAGCCTGATGCGGGGCTCAATCCCAGGACGCTGGGTTCATGACCTGAGCCAAAGGCAGAGGCTTAACCCACTGAGCCACCTAGGCGCCCCAATACCTGGTATTATTAAGACTAAAGAATGAAGGGGTGCCTGGGTGGCTTAGCGGGTTAAGCCTCTGCCTTTGGCTCAGGTCATATCTCAGGATCCTGGGATCGAGCTGTGCATCAGGCTCTCTGCTCAGCAGGGAGCCTGCTTCCTCCTCTCTCTGCCTACTTGTGATCTCTGTCAAATAAAAAAAAGAAAAGACTAAAGAATAAGGACTCCGAGGTAGGGACTGTGGAGCATAAGAGAATGCATGTACAGTGCTTGGGGCTGTGTACCTAATTCATTTAATAGATATTTATTGCAGCTGTATGCAATAAAGTTTTAAGTTTTAAGCAGTGGAGATACACTGGGGGAGCAGAACAGAGTGCTTCCCTGACTGATTGGAACTTACATTACATATCAGTCTATGATATAATAGCCCCTCTGACCTACCATTCTGCGTTTATGTCTCTCTCTGTAATTTTTGGCTGCAGCGTAACTAACTGAATGCTTCCCTTGCCATTTTTTTCATCTTCCATAGGGTTAACATAGGCAGCTCTTTTGTATTATTTCTGGAAGAATGTAGCTGAATTTGTAATGCCTCTCCACATCTTGTTCTTCCTCAGAGCTATAGTTTGAGATCTGGACATAACTTTTTTTCAAATTGGAATTTCTCTAGAGGTAACTGTAGACAACATACAGTTGTATGAAATAACAATCCCTGGTACATTTTGTTCAGTTTCACCCAATGATAACATTTTGCAAAACCAAATATAAAATGACGACCGGTATATTAATATTGACACATTCTACCAATGTTATTTATAAAAATATGAATTTTAATTATACACAGTTTTAATTATATTCATTTGTTGTGTGTATATTAAGTCCTATAAAATTTTATTACCAGTCTAGGCTCATGTATCCACTACTATCATCAAGGTATCAAGTAGTTCCAATACAATAGAATCCCATGTGTTCCCCTGTTATAACCACACTTGATTTCCTTCCCTGTTCTGTAAGCCCTAAACCCTGCTGACCCTTCCTCTGTCCTTTTTCCAAAATTTTGTCATTTCAAGAATATTACATAAATGGAATCATACAGATGTAAATTTTTGGAATTTCCTTTTTTCATTCAGCAGGACTCTTGGAAATTCATCCAAGTGGTTGCCTATATTGATAGTTTGTTCCTTTTTACTGTGGATAGAATTCCATGGTATGTGTTCACTCATTGAAGGATCTCTGGGCTGATACCTGTTTTTGGCTATTATGAATAAATCTGCTATGAACATTTGTTACAAGTTTTTGTATGAAGATATGTTTCATTTCTCTGGCATAAGTGTCCAAGATTGCAATTGCTGGGTCATAATGTAGTTGAATGTTTAGTTTTATCAGAAACCAGAGCAGATGTACTGTTTTGTACCAGCAACAAATGAGTGATCTGTTTTTTCCCATATTACCACAGCCATTTGGTTTTGTCATTATATTTTACTTTAGCCATTCTGATAAGTGGGTAATGATATCTCATTGTAGCTTTTAAAATGATTTTATTTATTTATTTATTTACAATATTATTTATTTATTTGTCAGAGAGAGAGAGAGAGCACAAGCAGGTGGATTGGCAGGCAGAGGGAGAAGCAGGCTTCCCGCTGAGAAAGGTGCCTGATGCGGGGCTCAATCCCAGGACCCTGGGATCATGACCTGAGCTGAAGGCAGATGCTTAACTGACTGAGCCACCCAGGCATCCCTTATTTTCAGTTATTTTTTAAGTAGGTTTCATGCCCAACGTGGGGCTCGAACTCATGACCCTGAGGTCAAGAATCACATGTTTGATCAGTGAGCCAGCTAGGCATCCCTTTCGTTGTAGTTTTAATTGCATTTCCCTGATGGCTAATTATGTTGAATATCTTTTCATGTGCTTATTTGCCATTTTTATATCCTTTTCTGTGAAATGTCTGTTCATGTCTTTTGCTCATTTTCTAGTTCGATTTTTGGTTCTTGTTAACTGTTGAATTTGAGAGATTTTTCTATATTCTATATACTGGTCTTCTGTCAGATACGTCTTGCAAATATTTTCTCATAGTCTGTCGGTTGTCTTTTTATCCTGTTCACATGGCATTTCACAAGCAAAAGTTTTTACTTTTGATGAAACCCAATTTATTGACTTTTCTTTTTTATGAATTATGTTTTTGTGTCAAGGCTAAGACCTTTGCCTAGCTTTACTTTTTTTTCCTAGAAGTTTTATGTTTATATTCAAGTTCATGATCCTTTTTTTCCCCTTTTTTGAGAGAGAGAGAGAGCACACGTGTGTACGTGTGTGCACACACACAGGAGACCTGGTGGAGTACGGAGGGGCAGAGGAAGGGGCAGAGAAAGAATTCTAAGCAGTCTCCATACCCAGTGCAAGCTCAGAGATCATGACCTGAGCCAAAATCAAGAGCCAGACACTTAACTGACTGAGCCATTCAGGTTCCCCAGTTTATGATCCTTTTGAGTTAATTTTTGTGTAAGTTGTTAGGTCAAGATTGTCTCTGGCTCTCTCTATCTTTTTTTTCTTGGCCTATAGCTATCCATCTGCTTCAGTACCACTGAATTGCCTTTGGACCTTGTCAAGAAGCAGTTGAGTGTATTTGTGTGGATCTATTTCTGGGTTTCCTATTCTGTTCCATTGATCTGTTGTTTATACCCTCCCAAGATCACACTGTCTTGATTTCTGTGACTTTATATTAGCTTTTTCCCCAAGATGGACATACTTCTTTGAGTAATCTTTCAGCCCCACTGTCTTTTTCCTCTCTTTCCAGAACTCTGATGATATAAATGTTGGATCTTTTGTTATTGTCCCACAGGTCTCCAAGGCTTTATTCTTTATTGTCAGTCTATTTTCTCTCTTGTTTGGATTGGTTGAAATCTTTTGCTCTGTCCTTATATTCACTGATTGTATCGTCTTTGATCTCCATTCTTCTATTAAGCTTATCTAGTGAGTTTTTTTATTCCTGTTAGTGCATATTTTAGTTCTGTAATTTTCATTTGGTTATTTTTATAACTTCTGTTTCTTAGCTTAGATTTTCTTTTTTTACATTTGTTTTTAAGAGAATTTATAACTGATGAAGCATTTTTAAGATAGCTGGTTTAAAATGCTTTTTAGGTAATTTCAACATCTAATTCATCTCAGAGTTGATATTAGTTGATTGTCTTTTCTCATTCAAGCTGTGATTTTTCTTGGTTCTTAATATGAGGTGATTTTCAGTTGAATCTTAGGTATTTTATCTATTAATGTCTGAGACCCTGGGATCTATTTCAATGTTTTATATTCACAGGAAGTCCCTCTGTTTGGGTTTTGCATGCAGACCTTTTGGCCTATTTTTATGGGCTGTGGTTTCAATGACAGTTAATTGTCAGAGTCTTTGTGCTGTTATTTTGGTTTGCTTTGCTTGTCTGATGTAACTAGGGCTCCCACTAGTTCCTGCTAGTGCTGCTTGACAGAGCAGAAGATTTTTTTCTCAGGGTGAGCTACTAAGCATCTGTTGGTAGAAAAGGGCTAAGGTCGAATTTCCCTACTGTGCCCCCTAGCTGTCCTGATGTCTCTGAGCAGGAGAGGAAAGTCTTGGAGAACAGCAGCTTCGGCTGGGTTCCTTTTGTTGGTTTTGCCTGCCTGCTCTGGTATCTCTGGTGGGGAAGGAGGTCCTCAGACCTGTGAGGACATAGTTTCCTGACCTGATAGCCGTCTCTATTGCTGGTTCTTCCTGCCTCATTCAGTTTCTGTTGGCAGGAAAGGGGATTCTCTAGGCCTAGCAGGTAAGGAGAGTGTTTCTCCTGGCTGTTTATTTCTGGTGGGACTCATAAATAATTTCTCTTTTGTTGGTGTCTGGCTCTCTGTTGTCAAAGGGCCTCCTATTCGATCCTGAGGGAGTTAACCTCCATATATGGGCTGCCTTTTGTTACTAGATGGGAGGTTCAGAAAATTCAGGTCTCGGTGACCTCCTGTTGGGTGAGGAGAGCATGAGACACTTGGCCTATGTGGTGTTCTTCTAGTCCTAGGGCCAAAGGAGGTTGCCTTTGATCAACCCTTCACAGTTCTTCTTTGGTAGTCTCTTGTGCCATTTCTTGTGTTTATAGTTGTGTTTTATGCGATGGAGCTGGAAGAAGGGTCTGTATCATCTTATCTGGACCAGAAGCTGGGTTTTACTTTTTATTCTTTTTTTAAAAAGATTTTATTTATTTATTTGTCAGAGAGAGAGAGAGAGAGAAGAGAGAGAGAGAGAGAGTGTGTACAGGCAGCCAGAGTGGCAGGCAGAAGCAGAGGGAGAAGCAGGCTCCTTGGAGCCTGATGGGGGACTTAATCCCAGGACGCCGGGATCATGACCCAAGCTGAAGGCAGCTGCTTAACCAACTGAGCCACCGAGGCGTCCCTGGGTTTTACTTTTAATTTTGATTTCTTTGTTGTATGGACTTGGAGGTAGTAGGGTGATATTGGCTGGGGCTGAGTTTGACCTTGTTTGGAGGCCAGAGATTTACTTTCTCTTATGACATTCCATTAAACATCTTGTATTTCTGGATTTAATTTCATCTACCAATTCTTCACAGAGCCTGGAATATTGCAAGCCAAGGCTTCCCTGTCTACATTTTATAACATCCTATCCTGCTGCAGAGAGGCTTCTCTCTTCAGACATTTTCTTGACTTTCCCTAGGTTGGCCTACTAACTATACCTGCTTCTTTTCATATTGGAGCATCCAGTGTGAATTCTCAGGATTTTGTTTAACTCTGATTCCTCAGAAAGTCTTCTGGAAGTTGGGGTATTGTTGGGCACATTTCCATAGTACCTAGAGCCCCAGAATTTTCTCTTTCTTTTCTTTGAAACCATGCTGTGAATGTTGTAGCATAAAGATGGTATTTACTCTACTGATAATATATTTAAATTTTTGCTTTTTCTTAAAAACATTTTTTGTTCTTTTTGTTATGCCCAAGTTTTCATGTCTGAGAGACCACCAAGGAGCCAATACCAATGCAATCATATGAGGGTTTATTTGACAAGCTTAAGCTTGGGCCCAAGTATACCCGGTGCAGTGGAGTAGGGACTTGGACCCTGAGGTCCAAGTTAAGGTCCCTGTTAAGGCAGGGGTTTTTATGGGTCATTACAAGAGGCTGGGTGGGGGGAGGAGGAGAAGTTTCAGACTTTTCTGCAGTAAGCTGATTAGTTGTTGCCGGGGTGTTACAGGGTGGGGTACTTTCTTAGAACTAAAGCAGGTTGGGGGTCCCTGGAACGAAAGTAAAGTAGGGGAAAGTTCAGCCCTTGGTCACAGGGGCCTGAGATGGCTTCCGAAGCTAAGATGGCTGTACTTGTGCTAATGCTAAACGCGAGGTGGGATGGCCTTAATTTTCTCAGCCTCCACACTTTTCATTAGTTATTGGTGGTAGGAGCTTCTGAGATACTACTTCACTATACTAAATTTATCCCCAAATTCCATTAATGACTTTTTTTTTTTTTATGTTTTCACATCTTCTGATAACATTTGGTATTGTAAATACCTTCTTTTTCATCCTGGCATCCATAACTTTACCAAATGTCTTTTACTTTTTCTCTAAAGGAGCTTTGTATTCTCATTCTTCCAATTCTATTGGTATTGCCAACATTTCTTATTAAAGCCTTGAAGTTGTCTTTGGATCATCTGTCTCTCTTTTGTTTTCTAAATTTTTTAAAAAAAGATTTTGTTTATTTATTTGCAGAGAGAGAGGTCACCAGGAGGCAGAGAGGCAGGCAGAGAGAGTGAGGGAAGCAGGTTCCATGCTGAGCAGAGAGCTCGATGCAGGGCTTGATCCCAGGACCCTGGGATCATGACCTGAGCCGAAGGCAGAGGTTTAACCCACTGAGCCACCCAGGCACCCCTTGTTTTCTAAATTTATACACCATGTCAAGGATCCTTCTTTTTAATTCTCACTGATACTGTCGATTATAGATTCTCATTTTTCAAGTTGTATATTGCTAGGACTTACTTGTTTGTCTTATGTCTCATTTATGTTTTTTTCCTCTCTTCAAGCTATTTTATCTCTAGCTTTCAGATTAAAACCTATCTCTATGTCCCTCTTTCTATTTTAATTGCTGTAACATACAGATAGAAAAGTACATGAATCACAGGTGCTCAGATGAAATTTCACAAACTGAACGTACGTATGTAACTAGTACCAGTAAATTAATCATTTAAAAAAAAATCACGTTCGTGATCATGTTGTTTTGCCTTAAAAACCAATCAGCTCAAGGAGTTTGATCCTTATTAGTTTCCTGTATAGTGAAATAAAGCAGATAAATTGGTATGGCATCTCCCACTGCTTGCCATGTATAGGTTGATTTTGGAGACATTTTTTCTTTGCTTTACCTCATCTTTACTTTTTTTTGGTCTCATACTGCTCCTATTTCCTGGAATACATTTCCTCTTTGACTTGTTACAATCTACAAATCATGGTTATTTTCCACCCCTATCTCAACTCTTGCTATTTCTAGGAAACTTTACTGGGCTGGTCTAGCTTTCATTATTTTTTTTTTCCTCTTCAAAAATTCTTTAATTAATATATTTTTAGAATAGGTAATATCAGTTTATTCACTTAGCACAAAATTCAAATGTACAAAAGGATATATAGTGAAAAGTTCCTCTCCTGCTCCAGTGCCCCAGCCACTATGTGTTCTTTGGGAAATATTTTTTGTATTCATAAGAAAAATTAATTTCTATTATTCTTCCTTTTTTATACAGTGTAAGCATACCAAGTTCTGTGTCTTACTTTTTTCAGTTAGAAGTTTTTAATGACAGTTACAGATCAATACACAAAAGATTTTCTTATTTTTTATTAGGACTGAATGATTTTCCGCTGAATGAATATACTGGAATCAGATCTACCATATTATGATTGTGAAGGTTGGACAGTGAACACATTCACATAGACTGTAATTTGAATGGTGGTCCCTAGAATTTTTAAGTTAGAATCATATGCAGCAGCCTTGATTGTAATTTACCTAGTCAGTTTCTTTTGATGGATATTTCTGCTTTTCTTTTTTGTATTGTTATCTTAAACACTACTGAAACAAATAGTCTTATTTATATCATTTGTCTTTAGGATATCATTCCCTTAATTCCTAAAGTATTTACAAGCTCTACCAATTTAACAGTTAGACAAGGTCTTAATTTATTATGGAGTTGTTTTAAAAGTTTTTATCATTTTCATTCCTTGAGAATTGGTAACATAAATGAAATTATTTTATATTTATAGACCTAGAATACTGGTGTGTATAAATATACCTTTTTTTTAAAAAAGATTTTATTTATTTATTTGACAGACAGAGATCACAAGTAGGCAGAGAGGCAGACAGAGAGAGAGAGGAGGAAGCAGGCTCCCTGCTGAGCAGAGAGCCCGATGTGGGACTCGATCCCAGGACCCTGAGATCATGACCCGAGCCGAAGGCAGCGGCTTAACCCACTGAGCAACCCAGGCGCCCCTATAAATATACCTTTAGGATGGCCTGGAGGGTTTCTCTTATAGCTGCCAGATTCTATTTCCTTTTTTATCCTTTTGAGCTCTTCATAATCCTTTTGAAGTTCCTGGTAATGGAAGAAAAAAATATTATCAAAGTTTAGTTCAGAGGTAGGTGTATTTAGAAGCAGAAGTGATATTTATCCCAAGTTTTGGAATAAAATGAACCACAATCTCATATATAGTCTTTGAAAGAAAGGAAAATGTTTCACATTTCTTTGGCCTCAAAAATTACTCCTTATTTTTCCACTGAAAGCATGGGATAAGACAGAATGTATCTTGACTGAGATTTAGATGAGCTGTAGGTAAAATAACAGAAAAATGTCCATTGTAAATTTTTGTGTCCTATAAAGATACAATATATCCAAGTAAAGATTTTATTTTTTTTATTTCTTTTATTCATTTATTTTTTAAAAGATTTTATTTATTTACTTGACAGAAAGAGAGATCACAAGTAGGCAGAGAGGCAGGCAGAGAGAGAGAAGGAAGCAGGCTCCCCACCCAGCTGAGAGCCTGATGCGGGGCTAGATCCTAGGACCCCGAGATCATGACCTGAGCCAAAGGCAGAGTGTGACCCGCTGAGCCACCCAGGTGCCCCTTCAAGTAAAGATTTTAAGGCTGCTACATCCAAAGTCAAAAAACTGGAATTATCCTATTGATATTAAAGTGAATAAGTCAATTACTTTATATTGGCTTAATTATGTTAATTATGTTAAGGTTGCTACTTTGGGAACTTTGATGGTGTACAGTTTTCCAGAACCTTTTTTCTCTCTTCTTCTTGCTTGATAGATCACAGAACTGGCCAGTTTTCTGTTGGGGGAAAAATTGTAATTTGTTCTCTGTTTGGAAAACCCACATTTTTACCATCTCTTTAGATGTTACCACTGAGGTTAGAAACATAAATCTCTTCTCATTTTTCTCTATAGCTTGGAAGATCTCCCTGAATTAACAAGAAAGTGACTTCTGGTATGGCTAAGCCAGAACTAAAAATAAGGGGTGTGTTTCATCATTTCTTCTATTGGGCCCTGAAAAATTGATTGCCTGAAATTTTAGTGGTCTGGAGAGCAGAATAAATACTATCATAGTTTTTGGGATTTATAGCAAACAAGCTGGGTATTTGGGGGGAAATTTCTGAGAACTGACCTTTAGATGATCATAAGTTATACTGTAGTGATTTTTTAAGCAACTTTATTGAGATATAATTCACATACTGAAGAATTCACCGACTTAAACTGTATATATAGTTCAGTGGCTTTTATTTTGTTCACAGAGTTGTGCAACCATTACCACAATCTATTTTAGAACAGTTTTATTGCCCCAAAATGAAATCCAGTATCCAATGTCAGTTACTCCTCATTTCTTCCCAAATTTGCCAGCCACAGGCAACTACTATTCTACTTTATATCTGTACATTGTGGACATTTCATATAAAGAGATTATATCAAGAGATCATTGTGTCTAGGTTTCTTTTACTTAGCATAATGCTTACAAGGTTCATCCATGTTTTAGCTTCTATCTATACTTTGTTCCTTTTCCTTGCTAATATTATATTGTATGTATATGTCATATTTTATTTATCCATTCATCAGTGAATGGATATTTAGATTATTTCCGCTTTGTAACTATTATGAACAATTCTGCTAGAATATTGATGTACAAGTGTTGTGTGGGCATATGTTTTCATTCCTCTTGGATTTGTAACCAAGAGTGGAATTTCTGGGTTATATCATTGCTCTGTGTTTAACTTTGAGGAACAGCCCCATGTTACATTTCCACCAGCAGCGTATTAGGGTTCTAATTTCTTCACAGTCTCCAACACTTGGTACTATCTGTCTTTTGATTAAAGACATCCTAGTGGTGTGATGTGGTATCTCATTGTGATTTTAATTGGTATTTTCCTAATGGCTAATGATACTGAACATCTTTTTGTGTGCTTATTGGACATTTGTAACTCTTGTTTGGAGAATGTCTATTGCCCATTTAAATTGGTTTGTCTTATAATTATTAATATTATATTTTAGATTTTGTTTATTTATTTGTCAGAGAGAGAAAGTGACAGAGTGGCAGGCAGAGGGAGAAGCAGGCTCCCCACTGAGTAAGGAGCCCGATGAGGGACTCAGTCCCTGGACCCTGGGATTAGACCTGAGCTTGAAGGCAGATACTTAACTGACTGAGCCACCTGGGCATCGCACGTTTGTCTTTTTACTATTGAGTTGTAAGAATTATATATTCCAGATGAAAGTCTCTTATCAGATAAGTATTTGCAAATATTTTCTCCCATTCTGTGCTTTTTTCACTTTCTTAACAATGACCTTTGAAGTACAGAAGTTTTAAATTTTGATTAAATGCAATTTATGTACTTTAATTTTGTTGCTTTTGCTTATGGTGTCTTATCTAAGAAACCATTTCCTGAGCCATGGTCACAGAGATTTACTATTGTGTTTTCTTCTGAGAGTTTTATAGTTTCAGTTATAGCTTAGTTATAGATATAGTTAATTCTTTGAGTATGGCCTAAGGAAGACATCCTGCTTCATTCTTTTGCATGTGGAAACCCAGTTGTCCCAGCACCATCAGTTGAAAGACTTTTACCCTTATAGAAAGTCATAAATAGGAGGAGTCACATCTGGACCCTCTCTTCTACTCCATTGATCTCTCTGTTTGTCTATGTGCCAGTACCACATTGTCTTGATAATTGTACCTATTCATTAGGTTTTTGAAATCAAAAGTCTGAGTCTTACAGCCTTGTTCTTCTTTTTCAAGATTTTTTTTAAGATTAGCTTTTCAAATTATGTAAAAAAAAATCCATATGTTAATATGGATTAAGTTCAGTCTGTAGATCAAATTAGAGAAAATTGCTTTCTTAATAATATTAAGTCTTTTGGATCCATTAACATCAATCTTTCTGTTTATTGAACTCCTCAATTTCTTTCAACAACACTTTGTAGTTTTAAGAGTATAGGTTTTTAATTTATTTTATAAAATTTATTCCTAAATATTTTAGTCTTTTTGATGTGGTTGTATCTAGAATTGTTTTTTAATTTCATTTTCAGGTTGATCATTGCTAGTGTATAGAAATTTAATTGATTTTTGTATATTGATCTGTAATCTAACTGTAATCTGTAATCTAACTAAGCTCATTTATTAATGCTAATACTTCTTTTTATTGCATTCCTTAGGATTTTATATATACAGTCTCATGTCCTCTGCAAATACAGTTTCACTTCTTTCTTTTTCAGTTCCCATGGAGATTTTTTCATTTGTTTCATTGTATTGACTAGAACCTCCTTTACAATGTTCAGTAGAAGTAGAGAGAGTGGACATCCTCTTCTTGTTTGACATTGGGGTGAAAGCATTCAGTTGTAGTGATTTTTTTTAACCCTAAAAAGAATAGGCCACCACTTTGCTTTGAAGACAAATTTCCTTTTTTTTTTTTTTTTATTTTTTTTTTAAAGATTTTATTTATTTATTTGACAGAGAGAGATTACAAGTAGGCAGAGAGGCAGGCAGAGAGAGAGAGGAGGAAGCAGGCTCCCTGCCGAGCAGAGAGCCCGATGCGGGACTCGATCTCAGGACCCTGAGATCATGACCTGAGCCGAAAGCAGCGGCTTAACCCACTGAGCCACCCAGGCGCCCCGACAAATTTCCTTTTGATTTAAGATCTTTTTCCCTTCTGTTTACATACACAGATATGTGCTGATTAGAAGGCTCACAGTGCAGTGTGGAGGATAAGACAGTGCCTTACAAAAATGGGGTTTGGGAGTGACCTGAAGAATTCACATGAAGCTGTGCTAAAACTGCAAGACTGGGAATTACGGTTACTGGAAACAGTGAAGAAATTTATGGCCCTGAGAATAAAAAGTGATAAAGAATATGCATCTACTTTACAGAACCTTTGTAATCAAGTTGATAAAGAAAGCACTGTTCAAATGAATTATGTCAGCAAAGTATCCAAGGTAAGGAGAAAAATTTCATTATTTATTGTATATAGCATCATAATTGTGCTTAGGACAAGTAGATAATACTGTTGAAGGAGCATACCCAAATTAGCATTCTAAAGCAGTGCTTCAAAATCTTGCCGATTATCAGAATCTCATGGGGGAAAGTTTCAAAAATTATACATTTTTGTGCCCTACCTCCTGTCTGAGTCAGTAGGTCTGAAATTTTTGAATTTTGAAATAAAAAAAAATTAATGTCTAGATTACTGTAATGACTTTGGTTTGAGAGCCATTTTTACTAATTTTATTATTACCCTATTTCCTTGAGTCTCTTGAGACCTGCTATTTTCTTTTGACACAAACTTTCATTATAACCCATCTTCTCTGAATTCTGTGACTCATTGTATACTGAATCACATGGAATATTTTAACAAATAATGTTCTTTGCTATCATTCATTTTACTAAAATAATAATATACTGATGAGTTAGTCACACAAAAATTCTTTGAATAAACAATATGTTTTTTTTAACTGTAAGCTTATAAAAATAAAAAATTAAAAATTAAGTACCATAAAAATAAAGGACAAATTGCACTGTTAATTGCTCTTTGATGGCATTAAAGATGAAATATTACATAACTTAATAGTTCTTGGATTTCTGCTCTATTTATTTCCATTGTCTTACTTAAATATCACATTTCATTGTACTTATTCAAAATTAAGGGAAATTTTCCTTGTTTTACTATGGAAAGTCAAAAAAAATTAGTGTGTTTCTTTTACCAACATGTCTTATAAATGATTTGAGTAAATTTTAGAGGATACTGTTTACTATGGAATGTGTATGTGGTGTGTATGATCAGGTAAGGATCTGTGATTTCATTGAGAACTCCTTAATGTTAATATCTTTAACTTCCTTTCCTAGGCCACTCACATTCTCCAAAAAGAAATTCTTTAGTCTCTAGTCTGACGGTGGGGTCACTAGACATAGCAAATAAAAATATAGGACATCAGTTAAATTTTGCATGCAGTATTTGGGACACTGTACACTAAGAATTATTTATTGTTTATCTGAAATTCAGATTTATCTTGTCCTGTGTTTGGTTTGACTACACTGTTAAGTTACAAGACCTGATAGGGAAAGTAGGTTGAGTGTACTGAGTTATACTTTAGTTAATCCTTCTGTTTTTGGTAAGCAGCCTGATGTCTCTTAGTCCAAAGTTCCAGTTTCTTCTGAACCGGGGAAGAACAGTTGTGTTTATGTGGGCTGAGCAATAGAAATGAGAGTTCTTTCTGCTCCTTATATAGACTTTGAATCAATTCCTCTGTTTCAGTAATGTCTCCTCTTCTTTCATATGGTTTTCTCCAGTTTCTGAGGTTTACAGGAGTGATAGGTCTGATCCTGTAAATTGGCCTTTTCTTTTTTTTTTAATTGAGAAATAATTGATATACATACATCACTGTATATAAGTTTAAGGTATGCAGCGTGATGGGTTGTAAGGACCTATTCAGCCAGAGCGGCCGCACCCAGGCTGAACTGCCATTTTGTTGTAAAACTTAAATTGATTTTGCTCTCCACCCCCCTCCCCCAGGGGAACTTATTTAAAAGCAAGTCCAGGAAACCAGTCCCAGGTAACAAAAGTCCAAATACAAGGGTGGGTCAGGCCAGGTGGAGGTATTCAATCAGTGGGGGTGCATACTGTCTCCTAGCTACCAAGGAGTATGGGCCCTGCCCTTTGGGCACCTTTTGGGCGCCAATTCTGAACTAGGTGATAGGGTGGTTCAAATGTCTGCTAGGGTAAATTGTAATTCAGTTGGTCGCCTAGCATCACTGTGGAGTTTCCTGTGTGTGTTATAATCTCATTGGCCACCTGGGTGTGGCCAGGACAAACCACATGGCCTTTGCTCTATAAAAGTTAGTCTGGAAAACAGGGAGGGGTTGCCCTCTCTGTAGGGGCGGCCCTGACTGGTCTATTTGACGGTCTGTCTGATTCCTGATGCTTGGCGTGAAATAAAGCTTTTCTTGACCTTTGCTTTGTATCAGTCTTGCTCCTTTATAATCATGGACCCATTATTGGGGTACCCAATTTTTGGGGGACCCAACAGTTTGATTCACACATATTATGAAATGATTACTACATAGGTATAGTTATCATCCATCATTTCATGTAGATACAATAAAAAGAAAAGAAAAATTCCTTTTTGTGATGAGAACTCTTAGGATTTCCCTCTTAACTTTTATGTGTATCATACAGTGATGTTAATTATAGCCATCATGTTGTACATTACACATCTGGTACTTACCGATCTTTTAAGTAGAAATTTGTACCTTTTGATTACCATCTTCCCCTACATGGCCTTTTTTTCTTGACCTACCCTTTGCAGAACATTTATTGTGGAGGCCGAGAAAAACTAAGGCCATCCCACCTCAGGTTTAACTTTAGCATAAGTACAGCCTTCTCAGACCCTGTGTCCAAGGGCTGAAGTTTACCCTACTTTACTATAGTTTCAGGAAGCCCCACCCTACTTTAGTTCTAAGGACTCCCACCCTACTCTAGGAAGCCTCACCCTACTTTAGTTGCAGAGACCCCCACCCTGCTTTAGTAAGAGGAACCCATAAATAGCCCTGCCTTAACTAAGCTCAGGGTCCAAGTACCTACTCCACCGCATCCAGTATACTTGGGCCCAAGCTTAAGCATGTCACCTTGGGGTCCAAGTCCCTACTCCACTGTGTTGGGTATACTTGGGCCCAAGCTTAAGCTTGTCGAAAAAACCCTGTGTGATTGCATTGGTGTTGGCTCCGTGGTGGTCTCTCTGATGCGAAAACTTGGGCACAACATTAGGTTTCAACAGTTCTTGAGATGCTAATAAGTTACCATTTACCTACTTTTAATTGTCTTAAGTTTTGTTGACATGTCTTATCTGTGGTTGTCCCCTTTTCTATTTTCTTTGTTATTGTGAATTTATACTTTAAGCAACTACATTATATTTTAGTGGTATTTTGGAAAGAAGTGGAGAAATAGCCAGGTGTTCTATTTACCACGTTTAATTGGGATTACACTCTTTAGAAAAGTAAGATAATGAAAGTAACAAGAAATAGGACTAGTAGGTATAGAATATTGAAGATTTATGAGGTCGGGTCAGTGGAGGAATCATCAGTGTAGACACTGAAGTGTCAAGTATTTTGGTGAAGGATAGGTGGAGACAAATGCTAAAATAATTAAGGAAGTCAGGTAAGTTTTTGGATTGTGAAGAGGGCTAGGGAAAGTGATAAAGTTTGGGAGGGATGGTTTAAGGGGGCAGGATTGCCTTTCAAAGAGGAAGTGTTGAAAGGTGAGTGGACAATGGTTGGAAACCCAAAGAAAAACAAGGAATTTGTCAGCCTTTCCTCTTAACGCTGAAAAGTCGTCATTTATTCTACCTAAAACAAGTTCAGTATATCAGTTTTTTTCTCTAGGGTGTTGTGTTTTTGGTGTTGCATCTAAAAAAAAAAAAAAAAACAAACCCCACAGTTGCCTGACCAAAATTTGCAGAGTTTCTCCTGTGTTTGCATCTAGAAGTTTTATAGTTCCGCTTTACATTTAGGCTTATGATTCATTTTTAGTTAATTTTTGATAAGGGGCAAGGTATGATTAAAGTTTGTTTTTGCAAACAGATATCCATTTATTCTAGCAGCATTTGTTGAAAAGATTAAACTTTCTTCTTTGCCTCTTTGTCGAAAATCAATTGACTATAATTTGTAAGCCTATCTCTACATACTTTATAATGTCCATTTGTGTTTTTGTCTACCCTGACACTGATAACTTCTTATTTTTATTGTTTTATAGTAAGCACAAAGTCAGTAGTGTAATTTTTCTGTTTTTTTTTTCTTTCAAAACAATTTTGGCTATTTTAGTTCCTTTGCACTTCCATATGAATTTTATATATTCATTTATTTTAAAAATATTTTATTTATTCATGAGAGAGAGAGCAGCAGAGGGAGAAGGCAGAGGGAGAGAGAGAGAGAAGAGGCAGAGAGAGAAGCAGATTCCCCGAGGATCAAGGAGCACCATTTGTGACTTGATCCCAGGACTCTGGGATCGTGACCTGAGCAGAAGGCAGACACTTAACCGACTTGAGCCATCCAGGCGCCCTCATATGCATTTTAGAATTAGCTTGTTAATTCCTATTTTAAAAAAGCTACTGGATTGTGATTGGAATGCCCTGACTATATAGATAAATTTCAGGAAAATGTATATCTTAACAGTATTGGGTCTTCCAGTCTGTAAACATGGTATGTATTTTCTTTAATTTTTCTGAATAGTCTTTCAGTATACAGGTCTTTCAGATTTATGTACATTATGTATTTTTTGATACTCTTCTGAATAGTATTTTTTTTAAAAGGTTTTATTTATTTATTTGACAGAGAGAGATCACAAGTAGGCAGAGAGGCAGGCAGAGAGAGAGGTGGAAGCAGGCTTCCTGCTGACCAGAAAGCCCGATGTCAGGCTCGATCCCAGGACCCTGAGATCATGACCTGAGCCAAAGGCAGAGGCTTAACCCACTGAGCCACCCAGGTGCCCCTAAATAGTATTTTTAAAAAATTTTAGTTTCTCACTATTCATTTTTATTATGTATACTAATCTCGTAAACTAAACTTTGTGAAACTCTCTTATTTGTAGCTTTTTTGTAGATTCCCTTGGATTTTCTACACGGGTGATTTTGTCTTCTGTGAACAAAGACAATTCCTTTTTCTTTTCCATTTGGATGTCTTTTATTTGCTTTTCTTTCATTTTTGTACTGGTTAGAACCTCTAGCAGAAACCCTGGATGGACATATAGAAAATAGATATCCATGTCTTGTTGCTTATCTTAGGGGAAACACATTTAGTCTTTCACCATTAAGTATGCTGTTAGCTTTAAGTTTTTTGTAGATCTTTTATAAGCTTGTGGAAGCTTCTATTCTTATTTAGCTCAGAGTTTTTTTCATGCACTGATGTTGGGTTTTGTCAAGTGGTTTATCTTTTTCTGCTTAGATAATTGTACTGTTTTTTCTTTTCAGTTTGATAATATATTGAAATATGTTCATTGATTTTTAGATGTTTCAGATGTTAAAACAATCTTGTATTCCTGGATTAAACTCCACCTAGTTTTATATATTGCCCATTTAAAAGAAAAATCTTTGGATTCAGTCTGCTAAAAAATTTTTTTTTTAAATTCTTTTCTTAGTTTTACTGAGGTATATTGGTCTGCAGGTGTCTTTCTTGTAATGTTGTAGCAAAACCCTGTTTTGGTATCAGGGTGATGCTGGCTTCATAGGACAGTTGGAAAGTATTTTCTCTTTAGTTTTCTGGCAATATTTGTGTAGAATTCGTTTTGTTTCTTACTTAGATGTTTGATAGAATTCACCAATGAAATCATCAGGGCCTAAAGTTTACTTCAAGACAAGATTTTTAATTATACATTTAATGTGTAATATAGTGGGCTCTTAAGATAGTCTTTTTTCTTCCTGAGTGAACTTTGGTATGTTGTGCTTTTCAAGGAATTTGTTCACTTTTGTCTAAGATATCAAATTTTTTGTTGTTTATTATTTTGCATTATTGTCCTTTGAATACATTTTTTCATTCCTGATACTGGCGGTTTTTGTCATCTGTCTTTTTTTCCTCATCAGACACACTAGAGGTTTATCAACTTTACTGATATTATCTTAGAATTACCCTTTGATTTCATTGACTTTCTATTTTCTGTCGCATTGATTTCTCCTCTGAAATCTATTAATTTTCCCCACTTAATTGGGGTTTTATTTCCCCTGATTTAATAAGTAGAAACAGATTATTGATTTAAGATCTATCTTCTTTTGTAATATAAGCTTATAGTTTTCTTAATTTTCTCTGAGTATGGTTTTAGCTGAATCCTAGAACTTTTTATATGCTATCTATTTTCATTTTCTTTCAGCTCAGGATATGTTTTAACTTTTTTTTTTAATTTCTTTTTTGACCCATGTATTCTTTCAAAGTCTCATACTTAATTTCCAAATATTTGGGGCATTTTTTTCCCTCAAAGACATTTCTGCTGTTGATTTTGAACTTAGTTCCATTGTTTTACAAGAGCCTATTTTGTCCTGTTAAATTTATGAATACTTGTTTCATGGCCCAAAATATGGTTTGTAACTGTTTCATGTACACTTGATTCCTGTTGTTGTTGGGTGAAGTGTTCTATAAGTGACAGGTTAAGATGGTTGATAGTGGTGTTCAAGTCTTTTATTTCTTTACTCATTTTTGTCTTCCTATTCTCTCAATTATTGAAAGATGAGTATTGAAATCTCTGATTATAATTGTGAATTTGTCTATTTCTCTTTGCAGTTTCATCAGTTTTTACTTCATGTATTGTGAATTTTCTATTATTAGGTACATAAATGCTTAGAATTGTTATGGGTTTATTTTGACAAATTAATTAACTTGTGTATTAGGTGACTGATTTTTTGAAGATTTTAAAATTCTTATGAATTGACTCATTTTTCATTTATGACATTACCTTCTTTATCCCTTATACAATTATTTACTATGAAATCTACTCTGATATTAGTAGGACCACTTCAGTTTTCTTTTGGTTAATGTTAGCAAATTATGTGTTTTTCATCCTATTTGGTTGTTATATTTAAAGTGGGTTTCTTGTAGGTAGTATGTGGTTGGGTCTTGCTTTGTTTCCTAATATGACATCACTGCCATTTAATTGGTGTGTTTAGACTGTTTCCATTTAATGTGATTTTTTATATGGTCAGGTTTTAATCTATCAGTTTGCTGTTTGTTTTCTTTTTGCTCAGTCTGCTTTTTCTGTGTTCTTATTTTCCTTTTTTCTCTTATTTTGGATTGAGGTTTTTTATGATTCTGTTTTTACCTACATTGCTGGGTTATCAGCTATAATTGTTTATTGTGTTATTTTAGTGGTTGCTTTCGGGTTCATAGGATACATCTTTAACTTACTATACAATTATATTTTAGTCATATATAGTCATATATATATAGTCATATATATATAGTCATATGTATATCATCTGTGATAATATACTTGTAATGGTATACTTTCATTTCACCTGCCTATACCTTATGCTATTATTGTTATGCTTTTTAATTCTACTTGTGTTATAAATCCCACAATATATTATTATTATATTGCTGTGAATTGTTGATTATCTTTTGAATAATTTAAATAATAACAACCTAAGTCTTTATATTTACCCATTGAGCTACAACTCACAGTACTCTTCATTTCTTTGTAGATCCAGGTTTCTATCTGGCATTATTATTATTTTTTTTTTCTGCTTGGACTTCCCTTAATATTTCTTATATTAGAAGTCTGCTGGTAATTTATTTTTTCTGGTTTTGTAAATGTGAAAATATCTTTAGGCTGTGTTTGTTTTTGAAAAGTATTTTTGCTATATACAAATTTCTAGTTTGGTGCTTTTTTCTTTTAATATTTCAAAGATGTTTTATTGTTATCTACATTGTTTCTGATAAAATAATTGTGCCTAATGTTTTTTCCTCTGGCTTGCTTAAGATTTTTTTCTTTATCACTGATTTAAAACAATCTGTTTTATGCCTCTGTGTAATTTTTTTTTATTTTTCTTGTGCTGGGGGTTTGTTGACCTTCTTTTATCTGTGGACATATAGATATTCTCATCAACTTTAAAAAAATATCAGCCATTATTTTTTTCAAAAAAATATTTTAGTCCTTCCTGTTTTCTTTCCTTTGGGGACTCTAATTATATACATATTGACTGAAGTTAAACTACATTTTACTGATGCTCTATTTTTCTGTTTCATTGTGGTCACTTTCTATTGTTGTGTCTTCCATTTCATTAATCTTATTTTATGTAATGTCTAATCTGTCATTAATTTTATTTAGTCTGTTCTTCATGTCAGAAGAACATGCTTCTGGTACCCTTTCATAACCCTATCAATGAATTTAATTCTCACTCTCTCCCGACCTCTCTTTTTCCAGCAATGTCACTTCATCCCTCCTTCTTCTTCTTCCTTTGGCAATACTACTTACTCTCTTGCCACAATTTAAATTTAAATATGTCTTTGTGGGACACCTGGGTTGTTCACTTGGTTAAGCGACTGACTCTTGGTTTCGGCTCAGGTCATGATCTCAGGGGTTGTGAGATCCACCCTGTGTTAGGTTCTCCAATCAAAAGGGAGTCTGCTTGAAGATTCTCACCCTCTCCCCCTACTCATGGGTGTGTGTGTACTCTCTCTCTTTCTCATAAATAAATAAGTCTTTTACAAATATGCCTGTTTGTTCTTATTCCTTTATCTTCTCATACCTGTCCAAACCCAGCTCTTCCTTCTGCCCCACACCTGTGCTTTAGGGTAGAGAATTGGAGAGAAGGAATGAGAAACTGAGTAGCTGAGCCATTTCTGTGTGGAAAATGAACAAGTCATAAATAAATGAATTATTTTTAATAGTTCAATTTGAATCTTTTTTTGTATCTTCCATGTGTCTACTTAATATTCTTTCCTTGAATGTCTTACAATGTAGTTAAAGTAACTGTTTTATTCTTCTTGGCTTTTATAATCTTTCTTACTTCTAGGTCAATTTTGATTGAATGATTTTTTTTTTCTCCTCATTTTTCTCCTGCATCTTTATGCTTGGTAATCTCTGATTTGATGCCAGGCATTGTGGATTTTACTTTTTTAGGTTCTGAATATTTTCATAGTTTAAAAAATATTCTTGAGCTTAGTTTTGGGATTGGTGACAGTTAATTACTTGGAGACAGTTTGATCTTTTTGGCTTTTACTGAGCCAACCCAGGCATCCCTGGCTCTTACTTTTACATTTGTTAAGTACTTGTAGTCTAGGGTGAGTTTATCTCCTCTACTGAGGCAGCATCATTCTCAGTACTTAAATGATGCTCCTGATATGAGGTTTTACATTGTGGTTATTGGGACCTGGCACAGTTCCATGGTCTTGTGTGAGCTGTAGACTGTGTTCCCTTATAATTACTTTGAGTGGGTTATTCCCTTGGTATAGGGTAATTTCCTCACACCCTTGGGCCGATCAGTACTTAGCTAAACAATCAAGGGGAATCTTGCAGATCTTCTGAGTTTTAGTGCTGCTCTCTCCTCTGAACTACTCTGTTCTTGTCCCTTCTCCAGGACAAGAATTTTGTCCCTGGAGAGAGGGCAACCTTACTATCTTGTTGCTCTGTGCTTTGAACTCAGTCTCTTTAACTTGCAGGTATTACTGAATTTCGTGTGGCTCTTCCTCTTCGGATTTTTTTCTCCATTCAGTGAGCTGAGATAACCTTAGGGCTCAGTTTGTTGATCTGTAGTCTCTCTCAGGGTTTACTGTCCTTCATTGCCTGATGTCCAGTGGCTTGAATGCTGTTGTTTCATATATTTTGTCACTTTTTGGTAGCTTTATGCAGCTGTGTAAAGAAATGCCCGTTTCACTATCTTGAGTGGAATCAGAAGTCTTGCAGCTAGTGGCTTTTATCTCTTTATTCTTTGGCTCAGGTCATGATCCCGGCGCCCTGGGATTGAGTCCCGCATTGGGCTCCTTGCTCGGCGGGGAGCCTGCTTCTCCCTCTGCCTCTGCCTGCCATTCTGTCTGTTTGTGCTCGCTCTCTCCTTCTCTCTCTCTGACAAATAAAAAAAAAAAAAATTAAAAAAAAATTAAAGCGTACAGCTGAGTTTCAAGAGTAAAACAAAGATATCCCTGTACCCTCTACTCTATTTCCTTGTTAACATTTTGTTTTATATACTCTACAGTTTGTTTTCTCTCTCAATATAATTATATATTACTTTTTTTTCCTGAACAATTTGTGAGTTAGTTGAAGACATCATATCCTTTCATTCTTAAATGTTTATTTAAGTATTTTTAAAGAACATACCTGCAGTATAATCAAATTTGGGAAATTTAGCATTATTACCATGCTATTATAAAAAATATGTTCCATACTCGACTTTTGTCATTTGTGCCAATAATGAGCTTTTTTGGGAATTTTTTCTTTTTTTGCCCTGATTCAAGATCTAATCCAGAATCATTCATTTCATTTAGTTGTTTTGTCTCTTAGGTTCCATTAATCTAGAACATGAGTGTAAGAAATCATACTTTGTGCTTTGGTAAATTCTTTCTTTCTTCTTCCTCTTCCTTTTTCTTTTTTAACTGAAAGTTATTTTGAAGTATGTACATTCTGTCTTTAATCCTGAGGGCATGGTTTTTGTGTACTTTTATTTTTCCCTTTTTGTTGTTTGTATTGCTTTTGGTGAAATATTGGGAGATAGAAGCTTTGGTAGCCATCTTTGCTTTCAATTACCTAGACTGTTTCCCTATCATTTTTGAACACTTCTTTACTTCCTGGCATATTAAGATATCCCAGGCTCATCTTGAATGTTCCTTTCCCAGTTCTGAAATAAACCCTTTCTCCTAGGAATCCTGGTTCCTTCTATCAGAGATAATATTTAGATATTCAACCAAATTACTGTGTATGAAATTTTGTGTCTCACGGTATTTTGCAATCACAAATAATGATGCAACAAATAACTTTGTTACATATGTATTTTTGAATATTATGACTATCTTCAGGGTAAATTCCTGGAAATGAGATTTCTAGGTCAAAGTATAAATGTGCATGTCATTTTGTTATGTATTGCCATTGTAATTATGAATTTATTTTATAGATCTTGTACAGTTTTGTATACCCACTATATCTAAGAATGCCATTTCTACTTAATCTGGGCAACAGAGTACGTTGTCAGACTTTTGAAATTTTGTTAGTCTGGTATGTAAAAAATGATTTCTAGTATAGTTTTAATTTATACTTCTCTAATTATGAGTGAAAATAAACATATTTTCATATGTTTAACAGCTATTTTATTTTGAGACGTTGTAAGGTGAATTTTCTTTGTATTTTTTTATTCATTTAAAATTACACCTGTCAGAAATAAAAGATACTATGATGGCAAAAGAAGTAAAATTGTCTCCATTTGCATATGATACAATCTTATATATTGACATCCCTAAAGACTCCACAAAAAACTGTTAGGACTAATAAATTCAGTAAAGTTACAGGATACAGAAAACAGGTGTTTTTATGTACTAATAATGAACTATCTGAAAGAGAAATAAAGCAACATCCCAATTTATAATAGCATCAAAAAAATTCTTAGGAATAATTTCACCAAGGAGGTGAAAGATCTATACACTGAAAAGTTATAAGACATTGGTAAAAGAAATTGAAGAAGACACAAATAAATGGAAAGATATTCTGTGGTAATGGATTGGAAGAATTAATATTGTTAAAATGTTCTTATTCTCCAAAGCCATCTATAGAATCAAGGCTGTCCCTATCAAAATTCCAATGGGATTTCCCACACAAATAGAGAAAAGAATCCTAAATTTGAATGGAACCACAAAGGCCGTGAGTAGCCAAAGTTATCTTGAATAAGAATCAAGCTGAATGTATCAAATTACTGATTTCAAACTTATTATAAACATTTAACAATCAGAACAGTATGATATAGCATAAAAACAGACATGTAGACCAATAAAACAGAATTGAGAGCTTGGAAATAAGTCCATGTTGTATATAGTCAACTAATATTTGACAAGAGAGCCAAGAGTAATAGTCTCTTTAATAAATAGTGTTGGGAAACTGGATATTCATACAAGAGAATGAAATTGAACCTCTCTCCAAAAGTGCAGGCAGCAAAAGCAAAAATAAAAAGATTCTGCACAGCAGGAAGCATTCAGCAAAATGAATAGATAATCTTAGGAATGGGAGAAAATATTTGCCAAATATCTATCTGATAAGGAGCTAATATTCAAAATATTGGGAACTCCTACAACTCAATAGCAAACAAAAACAAAAACAGACCCCCCCCCCAATGGTGGAGAATCTGAGTACAGTTTCTCAAGGAGCACATAACAAATAGCCAGCAGACTCATGAAAAAATAATATCACTAATCATCAAGGGAATGCAAGTCAAAACCACAATGAGATGTTTCCTCATAACTATTAGAATGGCTATTATCAAAGAGAGAAAAGATAACAAGTGTTGGCAAAGCTGTGGAGAAGAGAGAGTTCTTGTATACTGTTGCTGAAAATGAACATTGGTAATGCTACTTTGAAAAACAGTATGGAGATACCTCCAATAATTAAAAATAGACTACCATATGATCCAGCAATCCCACTTCTGGATATAGATCTCAAGGAAATGAAATCGTTATCGTGAAGAGATACTTTCACTGTTGTGTTCATTGCAGTATTATTTATAATAGTCAAGATATGAAAATAATCTAAACATCCATCAATGGTTGAATAGATAAAGAAAATGTGGTTTATATACACAGTGGAATATTATTCAGTCATGAAAAGAAGAAAATCCTTCCTTTCACGACAACAGGGTGGACTTGAGTTCATTATGATAAATAAGTCAACTCATAGAAATAGAGATTGGAATGGTGATTGTCAGAAACTGGGAGGTGGTGGAGGCAGGAGAGAAATGAGGAGATGTTGATCAGCAGGTACAAACTCCCAGTTATAAGATGAATAATCTCTGGGGATGTAATGTACAGCATGTGACTATACTTAACAGTACAGTATTATATACTTGAAAGTTGTTAAGGGAGTAGATCTTAAAAGTGTATCACCACAAGAAAAAAGGACAATCATGTGAGGGGGTGGAGGTATTAACTGACTTTACTGTAATAATCACTTTGCAATATATACATGTATCAAATCATTATGTTGTACACTTTAAACTTGCATATGTTTTGTTATTAGTATCTCAATAAAGCTGAACAAAAATGAGTAAATATACAATTACATCTGCCAGAATACAGTCAGCTCTCTTCTGAAATAGTGTAGTGATACAGATAATTCTCAGCACAACTTATTGAAGAGAAATATTGGTTTACCTTTTGAATACAAAGTGGACTAAATATTGGCTATGTTCCATATACTACATGGTAATTAAAAGTAATGGATGGGACGCCTGGGTGGCGCAGTTGGTTGGACGACTGCCTCCGGCTCAGGGCGTGATCCTGGAGTCCCGGGATCGAGTCCCACATCAGGCTCCCAGCTCCATGGGGAGTCTGCTTCTCCCTCTGACCTTCTCCTCGCTCATGCTCTCTCTCACTGTCTCTCTCTCTCAAATAAATAAATAAAATCTAAAAAAAAAAAAAAAGTAATGGAAACTGCTTTTTGATGAACCAGCTTTATTATTTAGTAGTCACATAATAAGTATATATTGTAACTAGAAATCTGTATAACTAGATTTTCAACTGTATGTATTTTAAGACAGTAATTCTTAAGCCTGACTGTGGAGTCAATTCTGCTATAAAGCCTGCTTTAAAAACATGAATTTGTTCCAATGCAATGATATATTGGGGAACAATTTGAACATAATCTGATTTTGTATTTGTTCATGCACAAATCTGGAAGAAGTGCTAGGTGAATACCAAAGACTACCTAGATGAATTGAGCTGTTTAGGAATGCATCAAACTTGGGGCACCTGGGTGGCTCAATGGGTTGGGGCCTCTGCCTTCGGCTCGGGTCATGGTCTCAGGGTCCTGGGATCGAGCCCCACATCGGGCTCTCTGCTCAGCGGGGCACCTTCCTCCTCCTCTCTCTCTCTGCCTGCCTCTCTGCCTACTTGTGATCTCTGTCTGTCAAATAAATAAATAAAATATTTAAAAAAAAAAAAAAGGAATGCATCAAGCTTACACAGGCGCACTCTTTCATCATTTATAGGCTACCTGTGTTCATCTGTTGGGTTATGAGCCACACCCATCCTGTGGTCTTGCAACTTTCTGTCTAAATTTAGATAACTCTTTCTACTATTTTACAAAAACTCAGAAGTTGCAACCCTTCTGACACCTACTTTTGATAAGCAAACCTCAGGTCTTTTCGAGATAAAGTGCCATGTCTTTTTTAGTACTTATGAGTTCTTAACCACTTCATCTATGTAAAACCCTGCAAAGATTTTCTTAGTTTCTGTCTTTTTTAAAAAAATGTGTCCCTGATAAATTTTTTGACTGTTGTAATCTAACACTTTTTAAAAATAAAATAAGCACTGTGATTTTCAGTGTATTTTGCATAACACAGTGATTATTAAGGACACAAATGTTTTTGTACATTAGAGCTTTAAAATACTGATGCCAGCACCCCATTCAGAAACCTATTGGGTCAGAATCACTGGTCATGGGATTCAAGATTTGGTATTTTAAGAAGGCTGCCAGGTGATTCTTATTGCAGGCAGAATTGGGAACCACTAGCCTGGGTAAACCAGGAAGTTTTGAAGGAAACTCAAGGACAGACTCTTTTGAATAGGTAGTACTTTGCACTTGAAATTCAGTCTTTGAAATCCTCAGTTTTAGGGAAATTTAATGACTTGTCTTCTAGATTTCTGTGTCTCATAAAGACTCAGAAATTCCAAAAACATTCTTATGAATTCAAACTTTGAATAAAAACTGTTGGTTCAGGGGCGCCTGGGTGGCTCAGTGGGTTAAGCCGCTGCCTTCGGCTCAGGTCATGATCTCAGAGTCCTGGGATCGAGTCCCGCATCGGGCTCTCTGCTCAGCAGGGAGCCTGCTTCCTCCTCTCTCTCTGCCTGCCTCTCTGCCTACTTGTGATCTCTCTCTGTCAAATAAATAAATAAAATCTTAAAAAAAAAAAAAAACTGTTGGTTCAGAGAACCATTTATTTTGAATTATTGTGTGACACAGAAACTATACATTCTTCTTGGAATTTTGTTGTTGTATTTAAAAAATATTCAAGCAGGAAAGAAAGCAAGTAGTTGGAAGATACAGTCTGTACAGAGAAAACGTATTTATAACAACTATTATTTAGGTATTTTTCAGGTTTGAGTCATTTTGTTGATTATTTTCAGTGCTTTACTGTAATTATAGCTGCAGTAGTTGTGTGTTCTTTGACTCATTGTCCAGGATAAATACTTTTTGATATAATGAACTCAGAACTTTAAATTACTACCTGTTTATGGAATACTGATTTATCTCACCACACATCTGCTAGTTCAGAGGTGGAAGCATGATTTTCTTTTCTAAAAGATATAATTTTTTCCCTGTATATAGTTTTCATTTTCCAGAATTTGAGTGTAGTGTTTACTTTTTTTAATATTGGGTATTCATCCAATAACTTGTACTATTTACCTCTATTGGTTTCCTAAGATTGAAATAGGCATTTTAGGATTCATGTTTAATTATTTTGGAAATCTGTGATGCTCTGTAGTGTATGCAGTGCAGTGTATGGTCTCTTTGTTTTAGGGGGTGGAATGATAGGGGAGCATAAAAGTTCTATAAATGAAATCATTATTCCTTTTTCACTGTGAAATAAGAGATGCATTTATTTCTAGGAATTACTTTTGGTCATAAAACAACAACATAAAATCACATTTAGGGATGTGGAAAATCTTTTGAAAAATACATTTCAGGTAGAAACAGTATTTTATAATGTAATATTATTTTTAAATTAACATATATTGTATTATTAGCCCCAAGGGTACAGGTCTTTGATCACCAGGTTTACACACTTCACAGCACTCACCATAGCACGTACCCTCTTCAATGTCCATAACCCCACCACCTTCTCCCTCCCGCCCTCCCCCTAGCAACCCTCAGTTTGTTTGTGAGATTAAGAGTCTCTTATGGTTTGTCTCCCTCCCGATCCCATCTTGTTTCATTTATTCTTTTCCTACCTCTCAAACCCCCCACATTGCATCTCCTCATATCAGGGAGATCATATGATAGTTGTCTTTCTCTGATTGACTTATTTCGCTCAGCATAATACCCTCTTGTTCCATCCATGTCGTCGCAAATGGCAAGATTTCATTTCTTTTGATGGCTGCATAGTATTCCATTGTATATATATACCACATCTTCTTTATCCATTCATCTGTTGATGGACATCTAGGTTCTTTCCATAGTTTGGCTATTGTGGACTTATAATGTAATATTAATATTCAGTTTACAACTTAGGATTCTAAAAGATGATCTAAACTTAAAAGTCTCAAATCAGTAATTTTGTTCCCTTGGGGATAGGGAAATGTGTATTATATGTATATTTCTCTTAAACTGGTGCTATTTCTTTCTTTCTTTCTTTCTTTCTTTCTTTCACCAGCATATAGTGGTACTATTTCTAATTATGCAGTGTGGTGCTGGTTTTGGTTAGAAAGAAGAAGATGCTGATTTATTTCTTAATTGTTCTGCTTAGGGAAGTTTGAAGTTTAGGTCATTATTCTAGTTAGAAACCAAAATATAGTGCAAGGCCACTTTTATTTTTACTTTCATATCAAGAATGACTCACTAATCCTGGCCTAGAAGGACTTACTCACTTTAGATATTACTCATGCTGCAAAATAGGTAGCCTAAAGGAGTAGATTAGATTTTCTACAAGGAAAAATCTACTTATTTATTTATTTATTTATTTTTAAAGATTTTATTTATTTTTCTGACAGAGAGATCACAAGGAGGCAGAGAGGCAGGCAGCCAAGAGTGGGGAAGCAGGCTCCCTGCTGAGCAGAGAGCCTGATGCAGGGCTCGATCCCAGGACCCTGAAACTATGACCTGAGCTGAAGGCAGAGGCTTAACTCACTGAGCCACCCAGGCACCCAGGAAAATCTAATTTAATGATAAGGTACTAAATAGGGATTAATTAAAGATTACTATATAATTTGTAACCAGTTTATAAAGTACTCTCATTAGTTTAGTTTGATAGTTATTCTTGATATGCATGTTTTTTGGGTGTATAGGAAAAGATGAAAATAATCTTTTGATGCAGGTGTCTTTAGGATCCCATACTTCTGTATCCTCCAGCATCATAGGTAGCACATTAAGAGATAGGCTTATGTGACCTTGGCAGATTATTTAATTTCTCTCTCACCATTTATAAGATGAAGATATTGCTTCAAAGTGTTGATGTGAGGGGTATGTAAGAGAAAGTGTGAAGTGTGGACATAGAGGAAGCAGATATTAAAGAGAAGGAGCAGAGGGTCATCTAGACAAGCAGGGTTAGACTCAATAGGGGTGACGATTAGGGAGAAAGAATGGAGACCATCAACTCCTCCTCTTGGTTCTGTGTTACACAGTATGTGAGAGAAGAACACATCATTTATTGGACAGAGATTTAGAAAAAGAGAGGGTCCTAAGTATATAGGCTGGTTTATAACTTCTGGGAGCAAATGCCGAGGTTCAACTTTTTTCCCCAAAGGTTTATGGGGGGAGGGGTTAAAAAATTCGATTGAGCAGTAACTGGAAGGATTGGTTGGATTTGGGGAGAAAAGGGAATGCTGCTTTTAAAGAAATGTTAAGCTGAAAGAGGCAATCAAGGAGATTTGGGGGATATAGGAAGTAGAGAATAATAAAACAACTGCCTTAGAACTTGGATGGAAGTGAGAATGGGATGCAACATGGTGGTGAACAAACAGGCTTATCTCACTGACGCTGGAGGGGAGTAGGTTAACATCTCCAGAAGCCTTAGGGTAATTTATTGTTTTCTTTAAAACACCCAAATCGGTTAGCCCATCATTAACAAAAATCTGCTAGAACTGGGTCCACAAAGTAATCTTCTGTGGACATGATTTATAAAACTCAAGTTGCTTATGAGGATAACAGTATAGAGGGAAGTAGCTAAGTAGTGAAAAATCGCAGGGTGCCAGAGTCGGAGGAGACTGCAGGGGTCTTTAACTCAGCAACTAACTTTTGGTAGGAGAAATTGCCAAGGTGATATGATATACTTCAGAAGGGCAAAGGTAACTCTGGCCTGTTCCCTTTTGTTCTTCCTTAGAAGAACAAGAATTGTGGCTTTGTAAGCCCAATAGCAAAAGCAAATGAGGGACATTGAATCCAGAAAAGCTGGAAGAAAAAGTAGCAGGAAAGAAAAGGTAATGTAGTTTCCTTCTGGGTCTGATCTGTGTTTAGATATCTAGATTTACTCTTTGTAATAGCAATAGTAATATTTTGGTAGCCATGTGATTTCTGGAAATGGTTATTTTCTGAGACTGGGCGATGAGTGAGCTAATGTGGCTCAGTATATATGGTACCAGTCTTTGGAACCCAACTATTGATTTCAATTAATTGATTATTTTGATTTTATTTTATCTTAAAAATATTTATTTAATTTTTTTTTGTTACCTAATATTTATTATTTGTTTTGGTTATTGCATTAGTGTTTGGTAACTAAGCCCTTGAAATAACAAGGGCTTAAAAGTTTCAACCCTTCCATTTTAGAAGGACCAATTAAATAGAGAGGCTGAAATTCCCCCTGCTGTTCTATATGCCACAACATATACTCTGCAGGGAAGGAGACTAGTGTATTCCTGCTTGATTCATGGGGGAAGAAATTGTAAATGTTGTAAGAAAAAAATAAGATATCCAGGAACTCATCAAATGAATTATAAAATTGACAGGGTTTGTATATTTAATCATCTTATTTTGTGAAAATTATTACACTGTCATTATGAAGTATTTGAATGTTCCTAAGCTATTTGCTTCAAATATAGTACTGATAGTGTAGTTTTCTTTTCATGCTTCTTGTGCTTGGATTCATTGAGCTTCTTGAATCTGTGGGTTTTTTGGTTTTCGTTGAGTTTTGAAAGTTTTCAGGCATTATTTCTTCAAATACTTTTCCTATCCCTCCTCTGTCTCCTTGGTGTTTTCTAATCACACATATATTAGGTGTCTAAAAGGTGTTCTGCAGCTCAGTGATGTTCCATTTATTTATCTCTACATTCTTTTTTTCTCTTAGTTTCATTTTTGATAGTTTATATATGTTTCATTGAGTTTTGTTAGGGAGCGCAGTTAAGTTACATGGAAAGAGCCTGATCCTTTGGATCTTGATTATAAGATTTGTTAGGTAGGGTCAGAGTAGCGTCAACTCTGGGGCTAATGATTCCCCACTAACAGGGCTCTACCTAGTGCCCCATGAATTATGAGTTTTTCGGGTGGCTGGTGGAAACAGACGCTATTCCTAATCCTATACAAACAGCGGAACTGTTGTTCCCTGTTATCTTTTCAGCCATTTTTTCCCCTCCAGTTCATGTAGCTTCTTCATGGGCACTCTGCTGAATATCAGAATAAGGGTCACTGCGAATCTCCAGGCTTCTCACTCCATCCTCCTCTAGTCTGTGCCATGAACTCTAGCTGCCTGTTCTCAGACTCTCAGCTCTGACTTCTCAGCTCAGGGATTCTGCTCACATTTCCTTTGGTTTCTCCTCCTTGTGCTGCAGCCTCTCAAGTCAGTAAGTCAGGGCAATTGTAGGACTCATCTTGTTTGTTTTCTTTCTTTCAGTGATCACGTCATGTCCTTCATTGCCTGATATCCAGTATCTTGGAAACTGTTATTTCTTATATTTTGTCCATCTTTTTTCTCCTTCAGGTAGAAGCATAAATTTGTCTTGTTACACCACCTTGACTGATTTTATTTTAAAATATTTTCCTAATGACATTTTATTTTTTCTTCTGGTAAGGTATAATTAGCGTTTATGAAATCAGAGTATTTATTTAGAATTCAAGATAATTCATATCAGGTGAGGTTTTGCATTATTATTAAAAGAAAAGAAAGAAACATACAGACAGTGTGAAGCCCAGAGTTTTTTCTTTGGCCTTTTAATTTACCACCTGTAGTGGCTGTGTCACTCCCCTGCTTAAAATTCTCTAATTGGACATTGTAATTAGCATAAAGTCCAACTTTTCACTCTGACATTTAAGTTTATGCTTGTTTTGAACTTACACTCCGATTTTCTCTTTGCACGTCCCTTTGGAAAGACTTCCAGGCAGAAAACAGGCAATTTCAGGTCTTTTTCTTCTCTTTGGGATTCCAGTTCTTTGCTGCCTGTGGTGCTGTTACCTGATAACAGTTTCGTATATTATGCTCAGTTTTCTTGTTGTTTTAGTGGGAAGATGAACTTGATTCCAGTTACTATGTCAAGGCTGGAAGAAGTGCCTTACTTTAATTATTCTTTTCTCTCCTCTTTCTAGCATTCTTCCTATCACAAAGGAATCATGGACAATGATTTCTGGTTTCCTTCAGCTCATTGCTGTGTATCTGCTAATATGAATGGTTAATTTGTAAATTATAAACTACTAATACATATAAATACATTATTGAAAAATAATACTAATACATACAAGTACTAATAACTGGTAGGATCTGTACTTCGAATTTCATATCTGTCTACTACTGTAAATTAAGATAACTTCTTATCTTAAAGTTAAGTGGATGCCTCAATGGAATAAAGTTCTTTCTGTGGAAACAGTCAAACATTTAATTTAAAAAATTAACTTAGACTTTATTTCCCCAAAATAAGCTAAACTATCAAATTTTTACCTTCTTTATGGAAAAGCTGCTAGTATTTTCTATTATCTTTAACTGGCTATTGTTTTATATTTTCTCACACTATCAAGTAATGATTAATGAAGTAACTCATCTTGTGCTATTATTATTTTACTTTTTTTAAAAAGTTTTTAATTTAAATAATCTCTGTACCCCACATGGGTCTTGAACGTACAACCCTGAAATCCAAGAGTCACATGCTCCGCTGAGCCATCCAGGAAGGAGCCCCTATATTATTTTACTTTAGATATTATTTTGGCTTCTAGTGTGATGAATGTTTCCTGTTATGCATGAGAGCTGCAATTTAATTTCATGGAAGCATCTGTACTAAATTTGGAGTGATACATTCAAGGCTGGTGTTTCATATTTTAGTAGGCTCTATATTTGGAAGTGCTATTGTAGTGTTAGGTCACAGTGTATGTGTTTTGAACAGCTTGTGGATGGAATTTGAAATGAAACATGAATCTTTTTGGTTTTGATTAGTTCTAATATTTCAATTTTTACAAGGCAATTCAGGTTTGAAGACAAAAATATCGTTTGTTATCTTTTCTACATTTTGCAAATAGCTTCCTTTATTTTTATTCTCTGTATATTTTTTATGAATACACCCACGAGATGTTTGTTCATCTTATAGAAATAGCATTGTACTCTATAAACTATTTTGCAAAGTTTGACTTTTTAGACTCATTATATACCTTGGGCTTTCACATTTCACATGAAGTTATCTTAATTTTTAATGGCTGCATTTCATTATAATTTATTGCTTTGATTTCTTATTGATGGACTCTTTTTGCTATTAAAACTGTGATAAATGTCCTTGAAAATATAATCAATATACCTGTGCAAATCTTTTGTGTGGTATAAATTCCAAGAAGTAGATTTTCTGGGTATGAAGTTTTGCGCACTTAATATTTCAGTAATTTACTTTCTACTCCATTAACAATGTGTTAGTGAACCTGTTTCCCAAACTCTTACCTATAGAAAGTACTGTTTTATTTAATTTTGTCAACCTGATACATGAAAAATAATAATTCCAAATGGCTTCATTTGTGTTTTTTTAATTAAAATGGGTAAACATCTCTCTTTAAAATATTTTTACTCATATTCTCTCTTTTAGAGGCATTTTGGAAACAGTGTTAATAACATTGTTGACATTAAGTGGCCTTGTTTGTCTTTGACTTTTATGGGAATACTTCTACATATGACTAGTAGGTATGCATTTTTGAAATGTCCCGAAATTGGCTATCTTTTTTTAAGAAAAAAACAAGTTATTTTTCTTTTAATGGACTTTTGTCCATAATAGGACTTTTGTCCTATTAATATTTTGTTTAAAATTTTGCATTGACATTTATAAGAGAATTTATTTTTGTAGTATCTTTGCCACTTTCTGATGTCTGTGTTATGGTGACTTTAGGAACTTTTTTTTCTCATTTCTTTGAAACATTTTAGGTAGTATCAAATGTATCTAATTCATATATTTGGAATTATAGCAGAACATTTTGAGCTTTGTACTTTATTAGTGATTTTTTTTGATAATTGGTTCATGATAATCATGGAATTCATAGTTATTGGTGTCTTTGAATTTGCTCTCTGTTAATGTGAGGATTCAGTTAGGGAAACAGAATCCATACCAGAATCCATACCAGAAATGTTTTATTTCTTTTCTTCATTTCTTTGTTTCAACAGATAGGATTTGATTTGGAGAAATATGTTTTAAAGATTGGGGTAGGAAGAATGGGCAAAATAGGCAAAGGAAAATAAGAGGTACAGACTTCCAGTTATAAAATAAAATAGTTGGGACACCTGAGTAGCTCTGTCGTTAAGCATTCACCGTTGGCTCAGGTCATGATCCCAGTGTCCTGGGATAGAGCCCCGCATCTGGCTCCCTGCTCATTGGGAAGCCTGCTTCTCTCTCTCCCACTCCCCTTGCTTGTGTTAACCTCTCCACTATCTGTCTCTCTGTCAGATAAATAAATGAAATCTTAAAAAAATTAAAAATAAATAAGTCATGGTGATTTAAAATACAGCATAGGTAATATAGTCAATAATGTAATTGATAACCTTATATGGTGACAGATGGAAACTATACTTGTGGGAATCATGTCTTAATGTATAGAAAGTTAAATCTGAAAATCTGTTATATATCTGAAACTAATATAATATATGTCAACTATATGTCAATTAAACAAATAAATATTTAAAAAATAAATTAACAAAAAATAAAAACAATAAATTAACAAAAGACCGATTAATAGGAGAAAAACATTTTTTTCTCAAAGATTTTGTAGTTTTGTCTTAATCTTTGGTTGTTTCTCATTTCCTAGACTTAATTTTAGATACTTTCTTTTTTTCCATTATTGTCAGCTCTCCCAATGATGTTATTAACATTATTTTTCTCTGATTGTTTTTATTTTTGACTAATACTTTTTGTTTTTTTTTTCAATTCCCTCTTTGTATTTTCATTAGGTTTTACATTGTTCTTCCTTTCCCATCTTCTAAAATTGAATATTTAATAGCTTTAGTTTTTCTTACTTAGAAATGGAAGTGTAAAGACTGAATCTTTCAGCAAATTGAGCTGTATATCAGAGATTTTGATAGTATTTTACTTGCTGTTATTTCCTAGGCCTTATGTTAGTTTTAAAAACTTTACTTCCTGGTCTATGCTATTTTTAGGAATGATTTAATTTTTTTCCTTAAAAAATTCTGTCAATGATATTTTTCCTTAATTTTTTCCATGTAAGAGGCTAGCTAAAGAGTATAGTTAGTATGAACTATTTTCTATTTTTGAAGTTTATAAAATTTTTTATAGCCCAATATTATGTAATTCTTAAAAAATTCCATAGATTCTTTAAAAATAGATATCTGCTCTACTGATAGTGTATAGATTTTTAAATATAACCATAAATCAGAAATGTAAGTAATTATTAAATTACTTATTCAGATACTCTGTATTATTTATTTTTTAAATTTATTTGCCACAGGTAGAGATAAATATGTTTAATTATCCCAATTACTTTTGATTTCTCATTTCATTTTCCACTGTTTTGCTTTGTGTGTTTTGATGTACTATTTTCTAGAATGGAAAGGTTCATGGCAGTTATATATTCATTGTGATTGATACTCTTTTACATCATAATGTGCCCTAATTTGTTTTTAATTTTCAAATTCAATTCAAAATTCAAATAGAATTCAATTTTAAATCATTTGAACAGAATAACTACTGAATCTTTTTTTTTTTTAAAGATTTTTATTTATTAATTTGACAGACAGAGATCACAAGTAGGCAGAGAGGCAGGCAGAGAGAGGGGAGGAAGCAGGCTCCCTGCGGAGCAGAGAGCCTGATGTGGGGCTCGATCCCAGGACTCTGAGATCATGATCTGAGCCGAAGACAGATGCTTAACCCACTAAGCCACCCAGATGCCCCAAGAATGACTACTGAATCTTATTGTTCATATTTTTCTGGGGGATTTTTACTTGTCTTTTTGTTGTGTTATTTTATTTTACTGGTGTTATTGCCTATTGCTTATTTATTGCTTATCGTAAAGCTTCCCCCTCTGATTTGATAATGTTTTCCTTTTCACACATGTTTAACAGATGATGTTTAACAGATGTGTTCAGTATAATTTTTATTTTGCAACTTATTTTTAATTGTGAGTAATTTTTTGTTTCTTTTGTTATCCCTTTTTTTAATGGACAATGTTAAGGTTCCTCAAAAATTACTTTTGGTAATTTAGAAGGTCTGTATCATATTTTTTCCTAAACATTCACTTACTTAACTCTTTAACTTACGAAACTTAAGAATTTTTAAACTTGTCTGTATTTCTTTGTTTACAAACTTTAGGAATAAAGCTGTCTGTTGACTCTTCTATTTGAAAAGTTAGGAAGTGGACACAATTACACTTTTCTTGCCAAGTTCTCATTTCTGATTCTTGGTAGTATCCTTTAGGATTTTTGTCTACTTTTTATAGTTATGTTATTACTGCATTCACATTTTGTAGCTCATCTCTTAGTAGTTATGGTATTTATATTCTGTTTTATAAACTTAACCACAGTGGTTTTGTTTTCATGTTGTATTATTTGTTCTTTGCCTATGATTAATTTTTTCCAAAGTTAAACTTCAGATATTTTCATTTTTTAATAATTCTTATCTGGATCAGTGACTGACTATTGATGATACCCTTTTATGGGGAACATTATTAACAGAATTATTATCCTTAAGCTGTATTTCATATAATAAAGCACTTAGAATGCCTGCTAGTGGCCTACAGTATTTTATTAGGCTACAAAGAATAATCTTGCCCCAATTTTTCTAATCAACACATAATTTATCTATGCACTGACCATTCCTGTGCCATAACCAAAGAGCCATATCTGCAAAGTGCTCTGCTAGTGTTATCGCAAATGTTGAAGTACATTTTTACTTTTGTGTTTGTCAAGCAGCTGTTAATATTTTACTCTCTTCTTTATAACAAATATTCTAGCCACCTATCTAATTCAAGTTATATATCACCCACATTTTTTGCCCACTCACACATTCCTTTTAGGCAGGTTTCACGTTGCATTATGTCTACTCTTATCCCTCTCTTTTGTCAGTTGAAGATAGGCCTGTTAATTTTCCTTCCCTGTCATAATTGGCATTACTACCACACTATCTAATTCTAGTTTTAAACAAAAAAGTCTTTTAATGGCATATGGCATATATTTAATTCATGGTTTTATTTTATATTTATGCCTCCCTCCCTCCCTTCCTTTCTTCTTTCAAAGAATATTGAGTAGCTATTGTTTTTTTTTTAAAAGATTTTATTTATTTTTTTGACAGAGAGAGATCACAAGTAGGCAGAGAAGCAGGCAGAGAGAGGGGGAAGCAGGCTCCCTGCTGAGCAGAGAGCCTGATGTGTGGCTCCATCCCAGGACCCTGAGATCATGACCTGAGCCAAAGGCAGAGGCTTAACCCACTGAGCCACCCAGGCGCCCCTTGAGTAGCTATTGTTTAAGGCATCACAGTAAATACCTAAATTAGTGCAGAAAGAGACATGGTGCTGTCCTAATGGAGCTTCCATTCTAGTTGGGGAGACAGAAAAAAACCAACAAGTATGCATACAGTTTAATAGTTGTTTTAAGTGCTGAGAAAGAATAGCAAGGATTAGATCTGCCTGAGATTTTGTTGCTTCCTCAAGGAAGAGAGGGATCTTGCCGTGTGAAGGAGAAGATGAGCCTTCAGGAAGAGTGAATGTTCAGGAAACTGAAGGAAAAACAATGGTTCTGTAATTTATTTAGCTGGGTAGAGAATGGCAACTATGAAGTTGAAGGATGGACAGAGGATAGATGATCTGAGACAAATAGGTCTTAGAAAGAAATTTGGATTTTCTTTAAATGAAAAGGAAAGGCAATGTAGGGTTTTATGTTAGAGAATTATATTTTCTTTTTCTACTTTAAGGGCAGTGGGTTAGAGAGGAGCATGAGTAGAAGAATGGACACCAGTTTGGAGGTATTCTAATAGTTTAAGCCAGGGTTAGTGATAACCTCCAAAATGGTTGGCAGTGGAGATGGAAAGAAGTGAGTGGATTTGTGGTAGACTTTGAAGGGAGAATCAGAAAGACTTGCTGATGGATTGTTGGGGAAGTGTGACCTGAACTTAAGAGGAGCAGAGACCTTTTTAGGAAGAGAATTAGTAGTATTAGTATTTTGGGATTGGGATAAAGCCAGGTTTTTGTTAAAGCTAGAATATAAATGGAAAGTCCTGATAAGAAGTATAAGTAGTTTTCTAATAATAGAGCAGGACTTTTTGAGGGTACGGGATTCTTTGAGAGAGTATCCTGGATCAGATTAGGAAATATTGAGGGCAATATAAGGTTGATAATTAGGGTCATGATACATACCTTGGAAGGCTTGGACTTCCCACAGTGACTACAGTAAACAGGGCTTTTAGGCAGGATGAGATGTGCCCTTCTGGGAGGAGGAAGCCAAGGCCATATTAGTTGTGTCATCTTTAGTGTTAGCTTTCAAGAAGGCTTCTCTCCTAGGCTGCAAAGATTCTAACACAGAATTTCAAAAATTTGTTGCTACAAAGAACTTAGAGAATATTTATTTTTTGAAGGTAGGTAATGAAATACTGATTCCTCTCACTTTTTTCCCCTTTTCTTTTCTTTCTTTCTTTCTTTTTTTTGGGGGGGGGTAGCCTTAACATTCTGTACATGCTATAGAATGTTTTCCCAATGTTATGTTTTTTAGTGGGATATATAAATATATATATATGTATATATATATAAAATATAAATATAAAATGAAAAAGACAAAAGTATAAGAGTTATTAGGACATTTAGTTTGTTTTTAATCCATGTTTATATAGTTTTGTTTTTTTTTTTTTTTTAAAGATTTTAAAAAGAGAGGCAGGCAGAGAGAGAGAGGAGGAAGCAGGCTCCCTGCTGAGCAGAGAGCCCGATGTGGGACTCGATCCCAGGACCCTGAGATCATGACCTGAGCCGAAGGCAGCGGCTTAACCCACTGAGCCACCCAGGCACCCTATATAGTTTTGTTTTTCACTGTTTTCATCTTGGTTAAATTTTATTTTTTAATTAATTAATTAATTATATAAAGATTTTGTTTATTCATTTGAGAGAGAGCTAAAGAGAACACAAATGGAGTGGAGGGGTACAGAGGGAGGGAGAAGTAGGCTCCCAGCTGATCAGAGAGCTTGACTGTGGGCTGGATCCCAGGATCCCGTGATCATAACTGGAGCCAAAGGCAGACACTTAGTGACTGAGCCATCCAGGTGCCCCTAAATTTTATATTTTAATGGTAGAGGTACATCCATTTTAAGTTGCTTTGTGCTATATAGAGCATATTATTAGTTAGATTTTTGAATTTCAAAGTAAGTATGATGATTCATACGCCACATTTTATTCCATGTTTATAATAGCATTTCACAACTACAATGGCCCTTGTCCCTAAACAAATGTTAACTTTTAAAAAAGGTTAACTTTTAAAAAAAGGTATGTTGAAGTGTATCAAAAACAGATTATCAAGTTAGACCCTGGTGAGTTCTGACTGTGATTAAGAATTTGCTTCTTTTTGGCTATTATTTTGATTTGGGTGCTTACTCAGATTTTTAAAATTAACATAATGTATTATTTTCCCTGGGGTACAGGTTTCTGAATCATCAGGCTTACACATTTCACAGCACTCACCATAGCACATACCCTCCCCAATGTCCATAACCCAGCCACCCTATCCCTAACCCTCTTCCCCACAGCAACCCTCAGTTTGTTTCCTGAGATTAAGAGTCTCTTATAGTTTGTCTCCCTTTCCATCCCATTTCATTTTTTATTACTAAAAATATAAATAAATATAAATATAAATATAAATAAGTAAATAAAAAATAAATGCTTGTTTTTTCCTTCCCTATCCCTCATGGCCCCTAGCCCTACCTCTCAAATCCCTCTTATCAGAGAGATCATATGATAATTGTCTTTCTCTGATTGATTTATTTCGTTCTACATAATACCCTCTAGTTGCATCTGCTTATTCAATTTTAATTTAGGACCCTTTTGGAACATTAACAATGAAGAATAATTCTGTTCATTCACAGAGCAAAAGTAATAGCATAGAAAATTATTCCTATCTTCAGTAAATGTCTGACATCATATCTTATCTATTTTTTTTCTTATCTATTTTTTAATCTTTAACATGGATCTTTCCTGACCATGGAAAACCTCGAATTGTTTCTGAATAGAATTTTGAAGACCTATAGTGAAGGTATTCCTCAGTTACTTATTTTAGTATCTAGAAACTAGAATATCTAATAACAAATGACTTGTTCTTCTAGCAGTATCCATATGCCCGCTTGTCTCATACCCGACATTACATGTGTCTGCTTTAATGAAGTATGTTGTGCTGGAAAAACCTTTGAGAGCTAATGGTATTTACTAAGAAATGAGAATAGATAGAAATACAGGGATTACCAGTATTTAAGACATAAGCAGCAAAAAAGAAGCAGGTACAAATATTGAGAAGGGATTTTTAGGAAGAGGAGAAGACAAGTTGGTATGTGGGAATATGAGAAGGCATGCAAACTGAAAAAGAGTTTCAGGAAGAAGTGAGTCAGCAGAACCAGATCAAATGCTAAGAATAAAGGTGATTAAATTTCTGTTGAATTTGACTGTTAGGGAATGGTGACCTTACTGAGGCAGTAGTATGGTGTGGCAGAAGCATATATCATATGTTGACAAATAGACAAGAAGTGGTAAAATGATGACTGCAGGTGTGGACTCTCAAAGAGCCCAATATCTTTCATAGAATATTACATAGTCTCTGATTACTAAATTTTGAAGTATTTGTACTTGCAGTTGAAGATGTTAAATATGAACCATTCATAGCTGTTGCACAATTGCCAGAAACCTGGAATTTTATATTAATGTAATAATTTGTGTAAAACTAAATATCCTGAATACTTACAGCACAGTAAAATGGAAATCTTTAATACAGGTGCTAATTTTATTTCTTTATTTTTTTCAAAAGTCTTGGCTACTTATGATTCAGCAGACGGAACAGCTTAGTAGAATAATGAAGACACATGCAGAGGACCTAAATTCTGGACCCTTACACAGGCTCACCATGATGATCAAAGACAAACAGCAGGTGAAGAAAAGTTTTGTAGGTGTTCATCAGCAGATAGAGGCAGAGATGATCAAGGTTAGTCTTTCTACTCTGGAATTCTTTCGTTAATGTGATTTTCAAATTCACGATATTATTTTACCTTGTTTGACTTTAAAAATTGTTTGTTCATCATTTTATGATGAGAAATAGGTTTTGGGGTCTCTAATAAGTACTATTTTATTCTTACTGAATATAAAACATAATTGATTATAAGATATACTGTTACTTTATGTTCTCTGAAAGAAAAAGAATGCTGCCAATTAAACTATGATGCAGTGCTTTCTTATCACTTAGAATTTGTATTTTTTACTTACTGAAATAGCTCTTCTAGGTTTTATTATTTTTATTATTTTTACTCTGCATATAATAAAAAAGAAAATCTGGACAAAGTAAGATAAGATAATTTTAAAATTTTCTTCCCGAGTTTGTCCCTTCTGGATAACTTCTTACAGTGTTTTTTTATTATAAAAATTTCTAATGTACAAAAGAAGAGAGAATAGTAAAACAGACTCCTATTGACTGATCCACTCACATAGTCAATTTTTTTTTTATCTATATTCATGTACTTTTTCTAATACACTGGGTCATTTTAAAGAAAATTGCAGGTATCATTTTGTCCATAAATATTTTAGCATGAATTACTGAAATAAATACTCTTAAAAACAAAAACAAAAACTTAACCATATTATCATTAACCCACCTAAAAATAACAGTAATTCCTTTGGGTTATTAAATATCCTGACTGTGCTCAAATGATTGTTGTTTAAATGTTTTTTACAGTTGGTTCATTTGAATCATGACCCAAACATGGCTCATACATTGTTTTTGAGTAGTTTTCTTTTAATCTGAAGGTACTTCCCCTGAAGTACCTATTTTAAATGTTATTTAAAATACCATTTTAAAAATGCTATTTATTTGTGGAAGAAACTGGGTACTTCACTAAAGGTTCCAGTGCTGCCAGCCTGATCAACCTATTGAAAAAGTTTCTCTTCAGTCATTCACCAAATAGGGTTAGAAACAATTGATGTTTGCTGCTTAGATCCATTATTTAGTAGGGGTTATAAAATGGCAGTATTTTACTTCTATCATTCCTAATACGATTGTTAGCTTTAATTTTTCAGTAAAAACTTTTCTTATATCAACTGTTTGGCTACCATGAGATATAGTTCATAAACAACAAGCAGGATAAATGCTTGCTTTTTGCAGTTAATTAGCCAGTTTGGAGAACAATGAATTAGTTCTTTAGCAAATTCAAAAGTTAAGACGTCCAATCTTAACTTCCAGTTTCCAGTCTGGCCTATAAGAAATTTGGAAGTTGTGACTCCATCCTAACAAAGAGTTAAAATTTGAATAAATTGAAAAATCAACATCTCTTCTTGATCCTTAAGAGAAATGAGGTGACAGAGCTAACGGCTCCGCCTAATACTGGAGAGACAGACAAGTGAATACAGAGAATCACAATTTATCAAAGCAAAAACCTCTTTGGGAAGCAGTGCTGTGTACAGGAAAACCTGAACTGTAACTGATGAATTCTGGATGCTCAGTGTGGACAATCTGACAGTTAAAAACTCCAGGAGGAGCCAGTTATTGAGAGGACTCCATGCTGTTGTGACTTTTATTTCCCAGAACCTCTACCAGGTTCTCACAATGAATATTAAAGAGAAAAATCTCATGCTCCAGTGTGGGGAGGGGAAAGGGAACCATTTTGATACATGCCAAAGCATTCTGTCCTTAATAAAGTCTGCTTTCAGGAGAAACTGTTTATCCTTAAACTGACTAATCTGGGGGAAGGGAAATTCATAACTCCTACTCACTCTGAGTGGGGCGTGAGCTAGTCAGCTGAGTAGCACATGTGAAGTACATAGCCAGAGAGACACAGACTCAGTAGAAGACTGAGATGTACCCTAACCATAGGGTATAAAATGCTTCCTCTTTTCTGACAGCTTATTATTAGAGGCCTATTTAATCAGTTTCTTTTACCTGGTACATCCTGGTATATCCTGCCTAGCAATCAAGAAAAAGTAACAATGGATAGCAAAAGGCAAAAATACACAACTGGAAGACACAGAACAAGCATCAGACCTAGACACAGTAGAGGTGTTAGAATGATCAGACTAGGAATTTAAAACAAGTATGTATAATATGCTAAGGGCTCTAATGGCTGTAAGCACAAAGATGGAAATTCTAAGACAGAAAAAAAAGGCATTCTAGCATTCTCTAGCATTCTAAAGAGCAAAGATGGTGTAACAGAAATGAAGAAGGACTTTGATGAGCTTAATAAGAGATTGGACACAATTAAGCTGAGACTATATCATTTGAAGTCTACAAAATTGAAAAGCAGAGAATAAGGACTGAAAGAAAAAAAAATGGAACAGAATAATGAAGAACTGTGGGGGTAACTAAAAAAGGTATAGCATATGTATAATGGGAATACCTGAAAGAGAGGGAAGAGAGAAAGGAACAGAAAAGATTTTTGAAATGATAATGACTGCAAATCTCCCTAAGTTAATGTCAGACAGCAAAGAGCTGATCCAGGAAGCCCAGAGAACACCAAGCAGAATAAATGGCCAAAAAACTACACATAGGCATATCAATTTCAAACTACAGATAACCAAAGGAAAAAAAAGAAAAGAGGCCTGATTAAAAAAGCACATTTACCTATAGAAGATCAAATATAGGAATTACATCTGACTTCTCAAAAGTAAGTAGGCAAGAAGGAAGTGGAATGAAATATTTAGATGTTGAGAGAAAAAACCCCCACAATCCTAGAATTCTAAACCCTGTAAAATTATCCTTCAAAAGTGAAATAAAGCATTTCTTAAACAAAAATTGAAGAAACTTGTAGCCAGTGGATTGAGAAGGAAAATGAAAAAGTTCAGAAACTCAGATGTACATAAGGAACGAAAGAGCATTAGGGAAAGAATGTGAAGATAAAATAAAAACTTATTTTTCTCATTCTTGATCTAACATGTAATAGTTTATTGAAAATAATAATAGCAATAATATTCAATTATGTATGGTCATATATCTTGGGTGTGTACATTTGTATACATACATATATAAGTTTATGTTGCTTATATATAAGTAAAATGAAAGACATTAATGATATACAGGATAGAAAGGAGGTATTAGGATTATTTTTGTATTGTAAGGTACTCATACTACCTGTGAAGTGCTGTAGGGTTCTTTGAAAAGAGTTTTCATTAGTTTTAAACACATATTGCGAACTCCAGGAAACCTACAAAAAAAAAGTTAAAAAAGAAGTATAACTGGGGGTGCCTGTGCTCAGTTGGTTAAGCCTCTGCCTTCAGCCTGGGTCATGATCTCAGGGTCCTGGGATCGAGCCCCACATTGGGCTTTCTGCTCAGCAGGGAACCTGCTTCCCCCTCTCTCTCTGCCTGCTGCTGCTCTGCCTACTTGTGATCTCTCTCTCTGTGTCAAATAAATAAAATCTTTTTAAAAAAGTATAATTGACATACTAGAAATGAGAGAGAATAGAATTGTATAAAACATCAAACCACAGAAAAAATGGTGGAAGACAAAAATAGGAACAATAATAAGGGTACCAAATAGGAAATTAACAAATATGATTGCCATTAATCCAGGTATTTAAGTAAGTTCTTTGATGGTTAGTGGTCTAAAGGAGCTGATTAAAGGACAAAGACTGTCAAAGTGGATTTAGAAACAAGACCCAAATGTATGTTGTCTACACGAAACCCATTTTAAATATTAAGATGTAGATTGGTAATAAGTGGATGGAGAAAGATATTCTATGCTAATCCTAATTAAAAAAAAGGTATATTAATGTTAGAGCAGTCTTCAAAGCAAGGAAACTTACTGGGGATAAAAAGGAGGATTACATAATGATAAAGGGGTTAGATCTCCAAGAAGATGTAACAATCCCTAAGATGTATGTGCCCAACAACATAACGTCAAAATACTGATGAAACTGCAAGAACTGATAGAATTGCAAGGAGAAATAGATGAATACTCCGTTACAGTTGGATACTTCAATACCCCTCATCAGAAATGAACAGATCCAGCAGGCAGAAAATCAGTAAGGACATAGATGAACTTAATAATACCATTAATCAGTTAGATACAGTGAACATCTACAGACTGTTTCATGGAATAACAGCAGAATACACATTCTTCTGAAGCTTACATGGCAGATTGAACAGATGCACTACATTCTTGACTGTAAATCATACCTTAATAAATTTAGAAGAAGAGAGATCATCCAGTGTCTGTTCTGAGATCACAGTGGAATTAAACTAGAAATCAGTAATAGAAAGATAGCTGTATCATAGTGTACTTCTATTTTCAACTTTTTGAGAAACCTCCTTACTGTTTTTTAGAGTAGCGTCACCAATTTGCATTCCAACTAGCAGTGTAAGAAGGTTCCTCTTCTCTGCATCCTTGCCAGCACCTGTCGTTTCCTGTGTTAATTTTAGCAAATTTGATGGTGGAGGTGATATCTCATTATAGTTTTGGTTTGCATTTCCCTGATAATGAGTGATGTTGAGCATCTTTTCATATATCTATTGGCCATCTAAATGTCTTCTTTGGAAAAGATGAAACGAAATACTTCTAAAAGGCACATGGATCAGAGAAGAAATCTCAAGAGAAATTAAAACATATTTTGAACTAAATGAAAATGAAAATAAAACTTACCGATATTTGTAGGTTGCAAAATCAGTGCTTCGATGGAAATTTATAGTATTGAATATATGCTAGGAAAGAGAAAAGATCTAAAATCAATCCTCTGAACTTCTACTTTAGGGAATTAGAAAAAAAAAGAAAGAGCAAATTGAATCCAAAATAAGCAGAAGAAAAGACATAATACAAATTAGGGTGGAAATCAGTGAAAGTGAAAACGTAAAGTCAATAGAAAAGTCAACAAAACAAAAAGCTGATTTCTTGAAAAGATCAATAATATCAGTAAGTTTGTAGCCAGGTTAAGTAATAAAAACAAAACGGGCACAAATTACTAATAATAGGATTGAAAGAGGGGACGTCAATAGTTCATATTAAAAGGGTAATTAAGGAATACTGTAAACAACTCTATGCCCACAAGTTTGGTTACGTACAAGAAATTTGACAATTCTCTGGAAGACACAGTCTGCTAAAAGCTCACACAAGAAGAAATAGCTGATCTGGATAGGTATATATCTATTGAAGTTATTGAATCAATAATTAATAACCTTTCAAAACCCAAAGCACCATGCTCAGATAGTGTATTCTTTCAAATATTTAAGGAAATAATCATACCAATTCTGTATGAATTCTTTCAGAAAAAGAAACTGAGGGATACTCCTAAATAATCCAAGAGATCACCATTACCAAACCAGACAAAGACATTAGAAGATAAAACTACAGACCAGTATCTCTCATGAACATAGATGCAAAAATCCTTAACAAACTATTAGAAAATCAAATCCAACAATGTATAAAAATAATTATGTATCATGATCAGTGAGATTTATTTCACGTATGCAAGGCTGGTACAACATTTGAAAATCAGTTAATGAAGTCCATCACATGAACACATTAGAAAAAAGAAAAATCACATGAGCATGCAAATAAATGTAGAAAAATCACTTGACAAAAATTACAAAACCAGTACACATTCATGATAAAAACTCTCAGTAAACTAGGAAACCTTCCTCAACTTGATAAAGAATATTTACAGAAAACCTACAGCTAACATCATAAGTAATGATAAGAAACTTGAAACTTTCTCAGTAAGATCAGAAGCAAGTCAAAGATGTTTTCTCTTACTGTTGCTTGTTAACATCATACTGGAAGTCTTAGCTAATGCAGTAAGTCAAGAAAAGAAATGTATACAGACTGGGAGCAATGAAATAAAGCTGTCTTTATTCACAGATGATATGACTGTCTGAAGAAAATCCAAGTGAATCAACAAAAAAACTTGTTATTAATAAGTGATTATAACAAGGTTACATATGAAATGTTACTCTACAAAAGTCAATCACTTTCTCTTGTACATCAACAATAAACAAATGGAATATGCAATTAAAAACACAATATCATTTTCATTAGCTTCTCTAAGAATGAAATACTTATATACATATATGCAACATATATACAAGATCTATAGGAGGAGAACAACTGAATTCCAAGGAGAGAAATTATAGAAGAAATAATTGGAGACGTATTCCATGTTTGTTGATGAGAAGACTCAGTATTGTCAAGATGTCAGTTTATATCAGCAAGATGTCAGCTTGCTCTTTAGATTTAACACAATCCCAATATTGACAAACTGATTCTAAAGTTTATGTGAGAGGCAAAAGACCCAGACTTGTCAACAGAATATTGAATATGTAATATTACTTAGTACTCAGAGAAATTAGCTATCAAGCCATGAAAAGACCTGGAGGAAATTTACATGCATATTACTAAGTGAAAGAAGCCAATCTGAAAAGGGTACATACTACCCTTCTAACTGTATGATATTCTGGAAAAGAAAACTATAGAGATAATAAAAATATCAGTGGTTTCCAGGAGTTAAGGGAGAGAGAGGAATGAATAGGTGCAGCCCAGAGGATTTTATGACAGTTAAACTACTTTATATGATACTATAATTATAGATATATGTTGTTATATATTTGTTCAAATCCATAGAATATACACCAGGCATGAAACCTAATTTGAATTTTGGATGATAATGATGTATCATTGTAGGGTCATCTGTTGTAAAAAGTGTACCACTCTAGTAGGGGATGACTGTGCATCAGTACGTACAGAAGGTATATGAGAAATTTCTGTTATTTTCTGTTCAATTTTATAGTGAAACTAAATCTGCTCTAAAAAATAAAGTCCAGTATACAAAGTTAATTATTGAGTTTTCTTTTATTTTGAAGATTTATTTATTTATTAGAGAGAGAGAGAGAGAGAGAATGAGCAGAGGGAGGGCAAAGGGAGAGAGAGCGAATCCTCAAGCAGACTCTGCAGAATGTGGAGCCTGACACAGGGCTTGCTCCTAGGACCCTAGGCTCATGACCTGAGCTGAAACCAGGAGTCGGCTGCCCAACCAACTGAGCCAGCCAGGTGCCCCTTGAGTTTTCCTTTTCTTTTTTCTTTCTTCCTTTCTTTTTTTAAGGTTTTATTTATTTATTTGACAGAGAGACATCACAAGTAAGCAGAGAAGCAGGCAGAGAGAGGGGGAAGCAGGCTCCCCACTGAGTGCGGGGCCTGATGCAGGGCTCAATCCCAGGACCCCGAGATCATGTCCTGTCGGCAGAGCCTTAACCCACTGGCCACCCAGGCACCACGAGTTTTCCTTTTCTTAAAGGAATGGTTCAGCCTCATTTATATCTGTATCATAGCTATCAAAATTTTTTGTGTTTTTTTTTTGTATATTGTTGTCCTCTGGTCCATCCAGAGCAATGGTGATGCAGAGTTCGTTAAAAGTGGACTCTGGAGGGGGCGCCTGGGTGACTCAGTGAGTTGAGCCGCTGCCTTCGGCTCAGGTCATGATCTCAGGGTCCTGGGATCGAGTCCAGTGTCGGGCTCTGTGCTCGGCGGGGAGTCTGCTTCCTCCTCTCTCTCTCTCTGCCTGCCTGTTTGCCTGCTTGTGATCTCTCTCTGTCAAATAAATAAATAAGTAAATCTTTAAAAAAAAAAAAAAAGTGGACTCTGGAATATTCTTCCAAGTTGCTTATGCCCTTTTTGCAAGTTTTTGATGTTGCTGTTATCTTAGTTTTCTCAAAGATATATTAGAAGTTTTTCAAATACCATCTAAGACCATTATTTTTTCCTTAAATGCTATGTAAGTGGGTGTTTGACTATAGAATCAAGGACTTTCATTTGCTTAGTTTTTCCAAAGAAATAAAAAATACTCATATTAGAAGTGGTAAATTAGAACAAGTCCAAGTTACTCTGTATAATTAATATAAATATTTAAATTAGCTTTTTTATTAGAGAAAATATTTCTATATACAGCATCTTAATCTATTGGTCTTTAAAGTTAATATGATGACAGCAGTATTTCTTGACTTGCTTTTCTAAGAAATGTTATTCTTTTTTCATATGCTGTTGAATTTATTATTGATTTCTAAACCAATTTTTAATATATTATCTATAATATATATTAAGGAGCAACTCTGTTCTGTAAGCAATAAAATATATATCAGTTAGTACTCTTGGATTTAAGTTTTTGACCATAAAATTTATTCTTTATTATTCTTTTTGACAGGTTACAAAGACAGAATTAGAGAAATTAAAATCCAGCTATAGACAGTTAATAAAAGAAATGAATTCTGCCAAAGAGAAATATAAAGAAGCTTTAGCTAAAGGTATGGAAAAGTTATGAAAAATTACTTATTTTAATGATTTTTATTCTTATCATTTGAAGATTGTCTTAATGAGTAGCAGATTGATTCCACTTAGGCCATTCACATTTTAAAAATATCAAAATATGCCAAAATAGACTAATTGCCAAACTATTTAATAAGTCTTTTTATTTTTTGTTTTTTTAAATGACATATTTTTGAGTAGTTCATGCAAAATGAAATTACATAGCACTTGTAGTAGAATGCAAAGAATGTTTAAAATTTTTTCTCCAGCATCAGATTTACTTATTTAATTACTGAATACTGAATAAGAAAAATAAGGTCATATTTGTTTAGATACCTCTTTTAGTCCTCTTTTTACCTGTAGTATTTAAAAGCCATTAAAAGACAAGATTATTTTATGTCATTATTTTGCTTTCATAGCTTAATTTTATGTGCCTATATTGTTCTAACATTTTCACAAGAGCCTTTTGAAATAAATAGAAAGAGAAACATTATTTTTATTTTAAACAAGAGTTTATGGTTATGAGTCTTTAAATGTGAGTAAACAGTCTTCATATTTAAATTTTTTTAAATTATAAAAGTTGGAGGGGTTTTTTTTTTAATTCTGTCTGTCTAAATATAAGCTTTATTAGCAGCTCTGTCTTCTTTTTCTCAACATATTTTCTCTTGGTCTTTTACTCGTGTATATATTCTTGTTTTGCTGAGGTAAATCAAATAAATAGCTGTACATTTGAATATATCTTGCACGATGAAAATACCATGTTTTTGTTGTTAATCCCAGTAGATTAAATGAGATACTGATGTAGATGGATTTCTCCCTCCTTCCGTTTCTGACTTCTTTCCTTTGTCTTCACTCTCTTTCTCCTCTGGCTGCTCTCTGGTTGCTTTCTCCTCTTCCTTCTCTCTGTCCTTCCCCATTCTCTTGCTTACTCTTTGCTCCCCATTTTCCTACCAACACAACATTTACTTTGTTTCTGTCTGTTCCTGTCTCCACCCCTTACACATGTACCTCATGTTTCTGTTTTTTTGCAGTGTTTCTGCTACCGTTTTAGGGAAGATGAAGCTCTGTTTAAAGTTTTCTAATTTCTGCTTACTTACTTGTCATGTACCTCAATCAGTATTTTGAGATCATGATCTCCTTATTAATATAAGCATATCTTTTAAAATACATTTATAATTCAGTTATCTTAAACTATTTAAAAACTTAAATTATTTAAAAAATCATTTAAAAAATGGCATTGTATAAAGATCATATACATAATTTGGAGTCAGATAGTATTGGATATAATTTCCAACACTGTGATTACTTCATAGATTTTCAAATTTCATATATTTAATTATTATCCTTTTATTATTTTAAAAGATCTCTAGATAATCAAGAAGTATTTACTGAACATTTGCTGTTTATAAGTTATTGAAATTCAAACAGTATTTCCTAGACATTCAAGGAGCTTACCCATTTCTAGTTGATATTCTAATTTCTGAACAAGTCTTACCCTCTTTCAAAATTCAGTTTATGTGCAAGGGATCCCTTGCTAAATCAAGGGTAGTTTAGAAGTAGTTTTGTACGTTAAGCATTACTACTCAGTCTGTCAAAATAGTTAATTTTATAAGGTCTGTTACTTAATGCATGGCTAGCATTCTCAAATTAGTGCCCTATATTAAAAATATCTATATTTAAATTCACTCAGAGCAAGTGATGAATTAATCCAACTGTATTATAATTCAGCTGTGCTAAGTATTTCACACTAGGTTTGTATCTGTTGGAGAATGATTATTTAAAAAAAAGATATAATTACTCCCTAGTCTTTGATATTCAGTTTTTTTTTTGTTTCTTTTTGTTTTTTAAAGATTTTATTTGACAGACAGAAATCACAAGTAGGCAAAGAGACAGGCAGAGAGAGAGGAGGAAGCAGGCTCCCCACTGAGTAGAGAGCCCGATGCAGGGCTCAATCCCAGGACCCTGGGATCATGACCCGAGCTGAAGGCAGAGGCTTAACCCACTGAGCCATCCAGGCACCCCTGATATTCGTTTTTTTAATGATTAGTTTATTTTGGTTGAAAAAATTAAATTTAATTCTGATGTCATAATAAAATTTTTAAATAGTTCTTCTGTGTAGGGCTTATATTTTTAAATATTTTTCACAGATAATAGTTATTCTTTATTTTTTAATTACTTTTAATTTAGATAAAATACCATTTAGTGTCTTAATAGTAGGAAGGCAACTAGATTTGAAGATTATAGTTTTAATTGGTCCCAAGAATTGTTATTATTTGGCTGAATGTCATGAAATTAAAATATGTGAATTTATTTACATTTCTCCTTCTAAAGGTATTAGTGATAATATTTTCCAGTTTTCAAAAATTTGTTGTCATTAAATCAATGTATAACCTATAGAATATATATATATATAACCTATAGAATATATATAACCTATAGAATACATATTTTTAGAATAAGTTCTTCTATGATTGTGTTTGATACATGACTTGTAAATTTATCTTTTTATAATCAGAACTATCTTTATGCTCATGTTTATGTGAAAAAGTATAGAATTTTATTTTTGAACACTTTGTTTCTGTTATCAAACTACTTTTTATGTTTAACATGGAAATTTTCTTCTGTGAAGTTATTTTCTATTTACATGGATGGCAAAATTTCCAACATTTGCAGACTTTATGTCAGAACCTTAGTTCATTTGTATAGGCCAGACCAGGGCAGTTCTGGAATGGTCTCTAGGAACTGCCGGGCAACAACAATGAATATCCTGGCTGTGGTTCTGGCCACCAAAGATATTAGGAGGTCTTAAGACCCCAGTCTGACATAGAGCTTCCAGTTAGAGAAGATGAGGCTTTAGGGAAGACAAGGCTTTGGGGGAAACAAGGCCTGAAATAATTCCTATAGTAAGGCTTAAATTCTGGATTTGAGAATGAATTCACAGTTAAATGTTCAGTTACTGCAACTGGAGGTTTAGCACTTAAAGTTGATGAGAAGGAAGGCAGGGTTAATGCTTAAATTCCAAATTCCTGACCCCTGTTGTGTGGCTTACACAAAGGAACATTAGTTTATATTGTCTAATGTAAAATATAACACTCATTTGCCACATAAATGTAGCACTTTAATTAATTTCTTTGTAATATACCTTAAATATTAAACTTTTTTTGCTCTGTGCTGTGCTGAGAAAGCAAATATTTGTCTTAAATTGACTTGGACTAATTTGAGCACTAGTCTGTTGGTTATTATTTATAACATGTAAACTGAGAACAACCAAAATAATTTTAGTCTACTGAGCTGAAGTCAGTTATTAAAAATGTTTCTTGATAGCAGCACAGAATAATGAGTTCTTGAATACAAAATATACAGGTTTTACTTTTCTATTGCAGATTAAGTTCTGAGTACTTTAAGTTGAGCAACCGTTTATGTTTAGCCAAAAACAATTCTATGAATCTACAAAGCTAAGGTTTTGGCATAATGCCTGTAAATGTTGGCAAAATTTTCTGTCACATTTATCCATATAAAAGGTAAATGAGGGGCACCTGGGTGGCTCAGTTAAGTGCCTGCCTTTGGCTCAGGTCATAATCCCAGGGTCCTGGGATCAAGCCCCATATTGTCTCCCTGCTCAGAGGAAAACCTGCTTCTCCCTCTCCCACTCCCGCTTGCCCTGCTTGTGTTCCCTCTCTGTCAAATAAATAAACAAAATATTTTTAAAAATTTTAAAAGATTAAAAGTAAAAAGTAAATGACTTCACAAAAGAACTCCTATAGGATCTTATTATCTATGAGTAAAGAAAGTTTAACTTTCTCTTTCCTATCTTGATAGCTTTTTCTTTTTCCTGCCTGATTGCCCTAACTAGAGCCTCCAGTATAATGTTGAATAGAGGCAGAGAGCAAAGCTATTGGTCTTTTTCCTTGAACATAGGGGAAATTAAGTATTAAATTAGCTATAGTTTCAAAGTTTTTATCAGGTTGAAGTTTCTTTCTATTCCTGCTGGATTTTGTCAAATGCTTTCTTAGTATCTATAGAGATAAATATTTCTTTTTCTTTTTGTTTGGTAGGAATTGCTTTGATTGATTTTCATATTTCAAATATTACACCTGATCTCACATTCTTAGGATAAAGTCCTTGGTATGATGCACTATCATTTTTTAAATATTGATGAATATGTTTGGCTAAGTTTTTTTTTCATAATTTTTATCTATATCTTTGTTTCTTGTATTTTTGTCTCATTTTATTATAAAGCTAATGCTATTCTGTGAATGGTTACTTCTTATTCAACTTTTTAGAAAGATTTGTGTTCAATTGGGTTCAATTGGTAGTATTTCTTAAATATTGGTAGAATTCACTTGTGAAGCCATCTGGGTCTGCTTGTTTTTGTTTTTTACTTTTTGGCAAAGATTTTTAAACTACTAATTTTTTTGGATTAATGTAGACTCTTTAGTTTATCTGTTTCTTTTTGAGTTTTAATAGGTCGTATCCATCAAAGAAATGTCCATTTCACTTAAGTTGTTGGATTCATTGCTATCAAATTGTTCATATTTCCTTATTGACCTTTTAAATTTGTAGAATCTGTGGTGACTTCTTTCCCCGTCTTGACACTGATATTTTATGTTTCCTATTCTTGATACTGGTATTTTATGTATTGATACTGGTGTTTTATGATACTGGTATTCCTAAGCATTCTGGCTAGAGGTTTATCAATTTTATTTTCTCAAAGATCAGCTTTTGGCTTTATTGGTTTTTTTTCCCCTGTTTTTCTGCTTTCTGTTTAATTGACTCATGCTCTAATATGTATTTACTTTCTTTCCTTCTGCTTGTTTTAGGCTTAGTTTGCACCATTTAAAAAATTTTTAAATGGGGCGCCTGGGTGGCTCAGTGGGTTAAAGCCTCTGCCTTCGGCTCAGGTCATGATCCCAGGGTCCTGGGATGGAGCCCTATTGGGCTCTCTGCTCAGCAGGAGCCTGCTTCCTCCTCTCTCTCTGCCTGCTTCTCTGCCTACTTGTGATCTCTGTCTGTCAAAAAAAAAAAAAAAAAAAAAAATCTTAAAAAAATTTTTTCTTTTAATGTTCTTAATGTGGAAGTTAAGATCACTGATTTGAGAGCTGTCTTTTTCTACAGGCATTTTGTGCTATAATTTCCTTAAGTACTATTTTAGCAACATTCCAGAAATTTTCATACACCATTTTCATTTCATTCGATTAAAAATACTTTCTAATTTCCCTTTTCTTTTTTTTCTTTGCTCGATAGGTTATTTAAAAGTGTTTGGGTTAGTTTTCTAAACATTTGGCATTTTTCTAGAGATGTTTAAATATTTTATTTTTAATTTAATTCCATTTTGATCTGAGGATTTTTTTTTATGACTTCATTTCTTTAAATTTGTGTATATATGTTATCTGGCCCACAGTATGATCTGTTTTGATAAATTCTTCATAACTACTTGGTAAGAATGTGTATTCTGCTGCTATTGGTTAGAGTGGTCTATACTGTCAGCTTGGTCCAGTAGGCTAATCGTATTTTTTGATATTTTTATGTTCTTACTGATTTTCTGTCTATTTGTTATATTAATGATTGAGAGAGGGCAAATGAAATCTCCCACTGTAATTGTGAATTAGTCTATTTCTTGTTGTAGTTGTCAATTTTTTGCTTCATGTGTTTTGAAAATCTGTTACTACGTAAATAAGCAGTTATGATTATTATATCCCTTGATGAATTGACCCCTTTATCATTATGAAATGATCTTTATTATCCCTGGTAGTATTCTTTGCTGTGTTATCTATTCTACCTGATATTAGTATAGCCACGATTATATATTACTTTGATTAGTGTTTACGTGTTATATCTTTTTTTCATTCTTTAATCTGTTTCAGTCTTTATTTTTGAGTTACATGCTTTATAAGCACCGTATAGTAAGGTTGTGCTTTTTTGTCTTGTTAATCTCTACATTTTAATGGGGATGATGAGACTATATTTAATACGACTTTTGGTAATTTTAGGTTTAAATCTGTCATCTTGCAGTTTGTTTTCTCTTTGTTCCACTTATTCTTTATTCTCCTTTTCATTTTATCTGCCTTCTTTTGGGTGAATTGAAATATTTTCTTTTTATTTTGTTATGTTATCTTTAATAGTATATCTTCAGGTGTTATAATGTTTTGCTTTTAACATGGGACTCTTAACAATGGTATAGCCTTCTGGTCTATTTGCTGTTGTTGTAATATATATTACTTTTGCATATGTCGTAAAGTCCACCCTACCTTGTTAATATTTTGGTATTTATTTGGTCAGTTTTTTAAAAAATTACAACAGAACAGCTCATATATTTATGTAGCTATCTTTTCTAGCATTCTGTATTCCCTCTGGTATCATTTTACTCATGCCTGAAAGACTTATTTTAATGCTTCTTGTAATGTAAATCTGTAGTAATAAATTCTTTCAGTTTTTGCATGCTTGATAAAGTTTCATTTCACCTTTGTTTTTGAAATATATCTTTGTTGGGTATAGAAATCTATTTTGGCATTTTATTTCCTTTTCAGATCTTTAAGCAATTTGTTCATGATGTACATTGCTGTAGTTTTTTTCCTCTCTCTTTGTGGTTTTTGAGCCACTTGTATCTGAGAATTTATAGTTTTCATCAAATTTGGAAAACTTTTATCCACTGTTTCTTCATGTATATTTTCTGTCTCCCCATCTCTGTTCTCTAACTCTGTTAGAGACTCCTGTTACACATATACTAGGTTGCCTGTAGTTGTCTTACAGCCTATTGATACTCTTCATTATTTTTCCCTGTCCTTTTTTCCTCTTTCTTTCTTTCTCTCTCTCTCCCTAACATTTATTTATTTTAAAAGAAGAGAGAGAGAGAAAGAGTGCGAGTGCAGAGTTTATGGGGAGGGGCAGCGGAAAACCGGGTGGAGGGGTGGGGAGTGGAAATAGAATCTCAAACAGACTCCCTGCACAGCGCAGAGCCAGAGGCAGAGCTCCATCCCAGGACCCTGAGATCATGATGTGAGTCAAAATCAAGAGTCAGACTTTAAACCAATGGATCCACCCATGCATCCCTCTTTCTGTTTCATTTTGATTAGTTTCTATGGCTATGTTTATAAATTTACTAATCTTCCTTTCTACAATGCCTAATCTGCCTTTAATCCCATGCAACATAGTTTTCATTTCAGGCATTGCGTATTATGCCTGAATAATTATGATTTGGGTTTTTTTCTTAAAAGGTATCTACTTAACATTTTAACATAAGTTTACAATCTTAGTGGATTTCATCATTTTTCTTCATTTTTTCTAAGAGTTGTATGAGTTTATTCATTACCAGATTTTTTTATTTCACTATAATCTTCCACTTGTTCGCGTTATAAAAAATACACATAGCCTTTACTTGTATACCTACATGCAGTCCCTTTGTTCATATGACACGTAGCATTTTTTTCCATAGTTAAAAATATTTTTAAGGATAAATGTAATGTTTGGTAATTTTATAAAAGGTAAGCAATACCATATTGAACCTTATGGTATTGAATTAAGTGAATTTAAATACAATTTTGCTTTGCAGTTTTATAGTTTTACTTGAAGATGTACTGAACTAACAGAAAAGATGTTCAAAATAACTCTTACGGTTATGTATTCTTATATAGCCTATTTAATTGATTCTGTGTGGCTAGAATTATGCTAGGGTTTTATATTTACCAAGCCTCAAAATACCCACAATAACATTTGTGGGGGTTTCTCATACATGAGTGGAAGTCTGAATGTTTTTGCTTTATCATACATCGTATTCAGAAAAAAGAAGATAGGATGAGCTATTCCACATTACACATGCCCATAACAGTCAGTCTAGCAAAATTTAAAAGGAGCTCTCTTCACCCACTTTTATAACAAGAGTAGGGAAACAAACTCTCCTTCAAATTTTCTTTCTTTATGGGAAACAAAACAGAGTGCTAAGAGATTTGTAAACTCCCTGATTATTTACAGCCCTCACTTATCCTATGCAGACAGAATAAGAGGATACCTACTGATAGAACTGTGGGGAGCTAGCTACAAGTCTCATTCAAAAGTAAATTTTTCTGTAATTGGGAAGTAGATTTTCTTAAATTGCTTCTTCATGCATTATGAATAGTTCTGTGGTATTTTATAGCCAATTAAAATTGATTAGATCCATTGAGTTGTCTCTTTAGAGTACTTTAATTATGAAAACCAGTTTGAAATGAGTCCAGATTTGAGACAGATGGTTAAATTTATGTTTAAATAAATCCAAATTTAAAAAAATGAGTAAAACTTTTTAAAGCCTCTTTAGTTGATTTTCTCATTTTTAGTCCAACAAGAATGGCAGCTGGCCTTCCTGTTCAATAATCTCTAAATCTTGGAGACTTCCAAAAATTAGAATCTTATATGCATGATATATGGAGGTCTTCTAGACAAATATTCTGAAATTCATATTTATTTCTCAGTTCAACCTAAGGAAAGAAATCCATTTTGGATACAGAACTTGCTAAAGACCAAAGCTGAGTTTAAGCTGTGTTTGTTGATCATCACTTCTATTGATGTGGCTTGAAAGTGAGAGGTTTTCTTTTCTTTTTTGGACCTACTTATTAATACATGATATATCAGCAGCTAACTTATGGCATGAATGCTTTTCACTGCATGGAGCTTAATACAGTAGGAAGTTTACAAGGTCATAAAGACTAATGACATTCTTCATTGTTAATCTAATTTGCATTGGGTTAAAGTTGCAGAAATTGAAGTGACAGTTATAATATTCTCATTAGATGCTGAAATATTATGTGGGATGGGATATGCTACATGATTCATTTATTTTCTGCAGATAACTTCCTAAAATTAAAACAAAATTAAAGCACAATAATTTGATTTGTTCCTATTTTTCATAGTTTTATTGAATAAACAAAGCTAAGTTTCACATACAAAGAGATTAAGAAAAATGATATCCTTTTGGCTGATTTTCCTCTATATTTTATAGGTGAGCTCCTTAACAATATTAGTTTTGGACTTGATTACTATAAAGATGATATAAACAGATGCAGAAGGTAAAATTGTAACCTTTCTATAACTTTTAACTTTGTAAAAATTTTTATTTAAGCTTAAATTTATTTTTTAATAGTAAGAACTATATCAATTTATATATTTTCTTTTGATGTGCCAGGCACTGTTATTTGCACTAGGAATATTGTAGATAACAAACCATACAAAAATTCCTTGCTCTCTGAGGCTTACATTTTAGAGAAGATAGCTAATTAATACACATAAGTGAAATGTATAATTTATTAGATGGTGATAAGTACCATGGAGAAAAATGAAACATGTTTGGTGGATAGGTTGTTGAAAGGATGATCAGGTCAGGCTTCATGGAGAAAGAGACATAATAAATGAAGAGTGAAGGAAGTAAGGAAGGGAAGTGAAGAAGGGAAGAGTAGTACAGGTAGAGGGAATTGTCAAAAGGAAACTCATTGAGATGGGATCATGTCTGGCATATTTGAGCAGTGGTACAAATACTTGTGTGGCTTAACTGGGGGACTGATAAAAGACAGAGATATGGGATGAAATCAGAGAGGAAGAGTGACGGTGAGAAGCAAGTGAGGCCCAGATTTTGTAGGATTTTGGTCGTTCTTTGAAAGCACTTTGGCTTTTACTCTGTCATAAAATGGGAAGCCATGGTGGGTTTTGAGCAGAAGAGTGATATGAACTAATTTACATTTTATAGGATAATTCTGGCAGCCTTGTTGCGACTAGGAGGGGTATAGGGAGGATGGAAGTAAGGAGATTACTTCCAGGCTATTGACATAATCCAGTCAAAGGCTCATGCTTGCCTGCACCTGGGGTGGTAATAACAGAGGTGGTGAGAAGTGGTCAGTTTCTGGATATATAGTCGATTCTTGTTATTTATAATAGTTATGTTCTGTGAAATTACTCTGAACACTGACATAGTGTTAGCTGAGTACTGAATCATTGCTCCTACTGGGTATAACATAAGGGGTTATGTTCCTATAAGCAAGGTCACAACATTTTTTTTTTAAAGATTTTATTTATTTATTTGAGAGGGAGAGCATGAGTAGGGTGAGGGGCAGAGGGAGAAGCAGACTCCCCACTGAGCAGGGAGTCCCATTTGGGGCTCCATCCCAGGACTGGGGTATCATGACCTGAGCCGAAGGCAGATGCTTAACTGACTGAGCCACCCAGGCCCCCCAGGTCACAGAATTTTTGATGACTGACCCAGTTTATCATCCTGTTTTATGTGTGTATCTCTTTAAAGACATATTCTTTAATATATGTTGTTGATTCATTAACACTGAACTTAAAGCCAGCAGTGTTACAATTCATGACTAAAGAAAGCTATCTGACACATATTTTCTTTTCTTTTTTTTTTTTTTTTTAAAAGATTCCATTCATTCACTTGACACAGAGAGAGAGAGATCACAAGTAGGCAGAGAGTCATATGGAGAGAGAGAGGGAAGAAGGCTCCCTGCTGAGCAGCGAGGCTGATGCAGGGCTCAATCCCAGGACCCTGTGACCATGACCTGAGCCAAAGGCAGAGGCTTAACCCTCTGAGCCACCCAGGTGCCCCACATATCTTCTCTATTAAAGCACGTTATAGCCTTCTTTTTTAAAAATTAACATATAATGTATTATTTGCTTCAGGGGTACAGGTCTGTGAATCATCAGCATTATAGCCTTCTTGATCATAATACTAGACAATGCTTGAGCCCTATGTTTAGCCATTTTAGAATAGCAAAATCATTAATTAAAAGCACAAGAAATGCAGGCAGTGTGGAACTAAATAGACTGCAAAATGGATAGCTTACAGCACAGGAGCTGAAACAAAAAGGCAACCATAGCCTTTTTGATGGGAACTTGTGATGTGTATCAAAGGACTCCTTTATTGCTGTGCACATGTGCATATCTGCAATTGGCCTGGAAAGCACAATGTGGGATTTGGGGATTTTTGGGATTTGGGGATTTTGGGGTTTGGGGATCTTGAATTTTGGGATTACAAATAATTTTAGGTGGTAGGCAAATTCAGAAATAGGAATTTATGAATGTGTATATTGAAAATTGAGCCTAAAGGACTTGCTGATGAATGTGGTGTTGTGTGTGAGAGAAAGAATTCAAGGATGATTTCAAGATTTTTGGCCTGAACAACTGGAAGGATGTATTATTATTGTTGTTGTTGTTGTTGTTATGCTTTAGGATGGTATTATTTTTAACTAAAATGGAGAAGAATGCAGGAGTAGCAGATTTGGAAGTGAAGATCAGGAGTTTGGTTTTTAGATTCTTATTAGGTATCTAGGTGGAGATAACAAGTTTGTACTTGAATCTCTAGCTCTAGAGAATTCCTGGGAGAGGTCTGTAGTAAAAATATAAACTTGAATATTAGTTGGTATTTAAAGTCATGCTGTTAGATGGCATTACTAAAGGTGTTAGTTAAAATAAGAAAGAGAAGAGTCCTAAGACAAAGCCCAACATTAAGAAGTCAGGAAAATTAGGAGGAAATTGTAAAGAACATCAAGAAAAAAGGAAAACCAAAAGAATGTGTTATTCTGGAAGTCAAATGGAGGAGGAAAGAATTTCAGGGAAGAATAAGAGATCAGTTAGGTTAAAGTAGTACTAGTACATAAGATGAGGACCAAGATTTGGATTTTGTGAAGTGTAGGTAATTGGTGACTTTGAAAAGAGCAATTTCAATATTGTAGTAAAGGGAAAAGCCAAAATGGGATGGGTTTAAGAAAGAATGAGAGAAAAGAAACTGGAGATCACTGGTACAGATAAACCATTTCAGTAGTTTTGCAGTAAAGGAAAGAAGAAAGAGGGAGGTAACTGAAAGTAGCCAGGGGAGCATTTTTTTTTTTTTTAATTTTTAAAGATTAAGAGCAACTACAGCTTTTTTGCTGATGAAAATGCTCTAGGAGAAGAGGAAAAGCTGATGAGGCAGCTGAATGAAGGAAGAATGGCTGTAGCAATGTCCTTGAGTAGGTAAAGAGGTGATGAATCTAGTACCCAAGGGAATGGATAGGTTTTAGTGAGGGGTGAGGGCAAGTTATTCATAGTAATAGTTCAAGAGAGAAGGCCAAATATACAGCTTTATTCAGATAAGAAGGTAGATCTGCTGGTTAGGGCTTATTGAAGTTTGCCTGAGATTACTTTTTTTAGTGTGGTTTCTGGGCTCCCTCTTTGCACTTATGTGATTCCAAATTCAAAATCACAGATATAAACCAGTAAGTGTACATTGAAGAGTTGGTCTTCTACCCATTACCTATTTTTTTTTCCTCCTGAGGCAACAAATACTTTGTTTCTTCTAGGTATAGTTTATGTGTATCCTGGAGCTTTTAAACCACTTAATTAAAGGTATTCACCGATTTATTATATAATCTTATGCATTATAGTACATTATTCAGAGTTTGAGGTCACTTATTGGTGGGGTATTCATGCTAAATAAAAGACGATCTCTACACTTCTTCCTCTATAATCATATATCCTCACATTATATCCTAACATTATTATAACTGTTTTGTGAGCCTTTTGTTTTAATTTTCTTGTCAAGCATCTTTTAAGAAAGGACTGTCTGTCCCTCACAGAACAGCCTTTAAAAATTTAAAGGATAAAAGCCCCACATTTGCTGGAAATGTTGTATTCCACACATTTGACTAGTCTTATAAAGTAGAATGATAGTTTTTTGTTTGTTTGTTTTTTCATTCTGGCTAGCTTTATATATTAATATTACTCCTAGTGGAATACCTGTTTTGAAACATAGATGTTGAAATCAAGTTTTCTTTTTTATTTTGGGAATTATTTTGATATTTAAAGAAAAATCATTGAGACATTTCATCTGTAGACTAAATAACTCCAATTTTTTAGATTTAGAGAATATTCACATAGTTTTGAATCTTGGTCAGATTTCCACAGCTTTTGATTTTTAACCTTTATTTTAACATTATTTCAGACTTACTGATGTGTTGAAAACCTAATACAAAGAACACTCATATACTCCTCTCTTATATTCCCCAAATATTAGTATTTTACCACATTTGCCTTATCTGTTCTTTCTCTGTATCTGAGAGAGAGAAATTGAAAATGGCTCCTCTGTCCTTCTGGTGTGTTCCTGTCATTCATTGAGTACTTATTTTCTCGCTCATATCATATTTTTCATGCTCTAAATCCTCCTCCATTTCTCTAAGGAACCATAGTTCCTTTTGATGGTTTTTTCCATTTAGTATTTAGAAACCATCATTTGGGCACAGTGTGTGCTCATTGCTACTGGGGTGTCTTTTGTCTAGGTCCCCTCAATGGACAGAGATAAGAAATAAGCAAATGTATATACATACATGCACACAAGTATATCTATTTCTAATTTCTGTTTATCTATACTAAAACTGAAGAGTTTGTATTGATGCTTCTGGTTCTAGTCCAATGCCATGTGTTCATTCTGTATTTTCCTATTCATGTATTTGCAACTTCTTTCTCTGACAGTGGGAAATCTGGCTTCTGTTAGTTACAGTCTATTTACTTACTTGCTCAATCCTAAAATAACAGAAAATAATTTCAGAATACTGACTCATACCTCTGAAAAAAGAAACTACAATTCATAATTTCTTTAGAGTTCTTTTGTCTTTAGTTTTTCACTGTAATCAAATATTGTTTCCAGTGTTACTTAGATTAATTCTTTTCTTCCCCACTCTTTTCAGTGTGATTATGTATTCACTAGAAGTGTAGGTTGGTTCACTTGTTTTGTTGTATCCCATTTTAAATTGTTTTTTTCCTCTCTTATTGATTTAATCTGTTTCATTAATGGTTAAAAATTAATGGTTCCAAAAGTCAAAACTACATAAAACTATATATTTAGAGAACTCTATCTTTTTAAATTATTTCTTTCTTTCTTACACAAAAACTGTCATACTATGATACTCCTCTTCATTTTGCTTTTCTATTTGATATTTTATCCTAAAAATCACAATACTTCAGTTTGTAGCTTTATTTCTCATTCTTTTTAACTTTTGCATAACACTTCATTGTAAGTTCATTCAAGTACTTTCTGTATATTGACATGCAGTTTTTTCTTATTTTTCCAGTTATATACATTTACTAGCATGAATAACCTGTGTGGGTTTTTTTTTTAATCATTAGAGGAATATCTTAAATGTAAATGCCTAGAATTGTATGATTGCAGGTGTAAAAGATAAATGTTGTGTGTAGTTTTTACCATTTATAAAGATTGTACCAATCTGGGGCACCTGGGTGGTTCAGTGGGTTGGGCCTCTGCCTTAGGCTCCAGTCATGATCCCAGGGTCTTGAGGTCAAGCCCCGCATCGCATCGGGCTCTCTGCTCAGCGGGGAGCCTGCTTCCTCCTCTCTCTTTGCCTGCCTCTCTGCCTACTTGTCATCTCTCTCTGTCAAATAAATAAAATAAAATCTTATAAAAAAAAAAGATTGTACCAATCTGCATTCCTATCAGAAATGTATAAGTGTATCTGTTTCTCCATACATTTGCCAAAACAGAGTGCCGATTTACTAGGTGAAAAATAACATCTCTTAATTTTACTTGGCATTTCTTTTATTACGAGTGAGGGAGTAAGGTTGACTATTTTTATATGTTTAAAGTCCATTTTAAAGTATTTTTTTGGGTGTGTGGATTGTCTTTTGCCCATTTTTCTTTCAAGTTTTTGATCGTTTTTTTCCCTTAAATTTTTAGTGTACTACAGTGAATATACCTGTATCTGTTATTCATGGTAAATACATTTTCTACTAGTTTGTTGTCATTTGACTTGGTTTAATGTGTTTTCCTCCACTGACGAATGATGTTACTCTAGCTACTGATATTACTATGAGAAATAAACTGTCCTTTTTCTCTGTCCCAGGAGGCTTGTGTCTTCTGCCCACCTCCATGAAGTTGAGGCAGGCTAAATTGTTAGCTTGCACGTAGAGTAAAATCTTATAACCTTCATGCTCTTGATAAAGACTGTTGTGTCCTTTTATTTAAAAAAAAATATTTTAAAAACATATTATTTATTTAACAGAGAGAAATATATCTCACACGTAGGCAGAGCAGCAGGCAGAGGGAGAGGGAGAAGCAGGCTTTCCACTGAACAGTGAGCCCGACTTCGGCTCATTCCTAGGATGATCTGAACCAAAGGCAGATGCTTAACCGACTGAGCCACGCAGGCGCCCCTTATTTACCTATTTTGATTTTCATTTTTTTTTCCTGCAGAATTATGTCCTTTCTTGCTTCTTTTTTACTTCATAGTTTCCAAAGTTTCTTCATTTTAACCATTTCTCCCCCTGGAGTATTACCTTTCTAAGACTGTTTCCCTTGCCTTTCACATGTACTTTTAGTTCCCTTTCTTGAGTCAGTGCTGTGATCTGCCATTATGCTTTTCCAGTATTTTTCACTCGTGGAATGAACCTTCTTCTTCTGATAATGTTTTTTGATCAGTCTTTAAGTACACTGCTAGCTTTTCTCTTTTTCTTTCTTTTTCTTCTTCCTTTTTTTTTTTTTTTTCCCCCCCCAAAACAGCTTTTGGTGCCCATGCAGGCTTGCTTGGGAGGGTGAGAGATCTTTTGCAGCGATTTGGTGTTTGTTTTTCTACTCGTAGACAGTTTAAAATTTGGACATTTTCTGCCTATTTTGCTAAGGATGTGGGCTTATTTATTTTTCTTTTTGTTTTTTATTAAATTTTCAGGTGCTATGTTAGAAATTTAGAATTATGCTGTTGCTTCATTACATCTATCCAGAACCCTCTCCTTCACAGCTTTGTTAGATTATGGAATATAGATTTGCACATGGCATATCATTCAATTTGCAGGTTATTAAAAGGTTGTTGTCAGTTGAATCTAGCAGTCACTATATGCAAGGAAATATATAGCACAGTTAAGAGAGCTTACTCAGTAAAGGTATTTTGCTCAATTTTTAAATAAAATACCATTATAGGGACGCCTGGGTGACTTAGTTGGTTATGCGTCTGCCTTTGGCTCAGGTCATAATCCCAGGGTCCTGGATGGAGTACAGCGTTGGGCTCCTTGCTCAGCAGGGAGCCTGCTTCTCCCTCTGCTTGCTGCTCTCCCTGCTTGTGCTCTCTTTCTCTGGCAAATAAATAAATAAAATCTTAAAAAAAATACTGTTTTAGTTCCTTGAACATTTTAGAGCCCATAACACATCCAGCAAATATTTCTTGATTGATGTATCAGTTTTTTCATGTGCCATGAAATTTATTAAAAATAGCACAGTGTGGATATACCTGTTGTACTTTTTAATGCTTTATAGGAGCATATGATCAAAAGGTTTTTTTTCAGCTCTCCATATTCTGTGTCTTCCTTAGCCTTTGCTGTTGCATATTGATACTTTTGGCTGTTTAGTCTCCATTCACAACCCAGTGAATCGATAAGGGCAGATAATTTAACTCCCAGGACTGGAAATCAGAAGCTAAAATTTAGGTTATGAGACTTGCTTGAACAGCTAATCAAAGGAGAAGCTGATAAAAAAATCCCGACTTCTTAAGTCTGCTTTTGTCTGAATAGCATCGCGTTAAATGGGTAGCTCATTCATTGTTCCTTTATGTCATACTTGAATTTTAACTTTGATGTGAAAAAACATGTGTAGACATTTGGCCCAAGTAACTCATACACTAGGATGAATTCTTGTTTATTTTCTTCTTGCTCAGAGTAATAAGTAGAAATCGTATAGTTGAGGAGGAATTTTTGAAAAGAAGGAAAAATGTAAGATGGTAGTCAGTTACCCAAATGAAAGTAAAGTCATCTTGTAGGCATTCTACTTTGTGAAAATAATCACTTCTCGTTTATTATCAGGGGCTTTCCACCATAATATTTAACAAATGGTAAATACTTCCGAAATTTATAATAAAAAATACTTGACTTTCTAGGCTAGCTTAATGAGTAGTCTTGCCTGTCTCTTGTAAATGTCAAACTTACATAATTGAGTTTTGCTAGCTTCATAATATTGTTTATGACATGACATGTTGTATATACACTCTGTTATTACAAACATTAAACAGATTTGTCAGCAAGTGGTGGCAAAAGACTTATAATTCAATCTCTTTGTGAACTTCATTATATGGAGGAGGAAAAATGGGACGTTTTCCTCCCTGTTAATTGACACATAGACAACTTCATTCCTTGCTTCGATGCCTCTCATCATTAAAAAAAAGTCATATGGCAACAGAGGTATAATTCTGTGTCTGTCAATAAAAATTTACTTGGCTCTGCATACTTCACATTAATTTTAAGCTCAAATGTAGTTATTTAAAAGTCAAGAAAGGTTAATAGTGATGTGAAAGATTCTGCACCAAGAAGCTATGTGGTGGGGCACCTGGGTGGCTCAGTGGGTTAAAGCCTCTGCCTTTGGCTCAGGTCATGATCTCAGGGTCCTGGGATCAAGCCCTGCATTGGGCTCTCTGCTGGGTGGGGAGCCTGCTTCCAAACCACCCCCCCACCCCCACCTGCCTCTCTGCCTACTTGTGATCTCTGTCAAACAAATAAATAAAATCTTAAAAAAATAAAAGAAGCTATGTTGCAAGAATCGTGTTAATTTTTTGCAACGTATTTAAGAAGTGAATGGAATGAAAAGAAAATTTATTTGTAACTGGTTTTCACAGAGTACTACTATTTCTTGAACTATATAGTTTTCATGGGACCTAAATAATTATTTTAAAACAAATCAGGAAAAAAAAAATAGAATTCCTTTCCAAATGATGGCAGGTGAACATGTTTTTGAAACTTTTTGTTGATTTCTACAGGGAAAGGAAAGTGGGAGGTAGATATAGATAGGTTGATCAGTCATGTGCATGCACAAGTACATCTTATAACCAAATACATACATGTATGTGGGCTATAGAGTACAAAAGCAACAAACCAAAAACCTACTAAGACATATACCTAAATTCAGTTTAAAACCCAAAGCTCTTTTTAAAAACTTTATTAGTAGTAGTATTTTAATATAATGAATTCAGACTTGGATATTTTCGAAGGCATTTAAATTTTCTGTAAATTCTGTTAATGACCACTGATAAGCTGTTGATAATTCAGTTTGGTTGTTACAGCCTTTTTCAGGTTGTTTGTCATAAAGAAAAAAAAGCGAGAAATTTTTAACTTTTCTAATGTTAATTTAGATTACAAAATCTTAGCTGAGTGTTGCCTATTTAGTGCATCATCACCACCTAGAAAGACAGATGGGTAGTGTGCAGTTTAAAAAATCTGCAAATAGGAGGACAGATGGGTGGTTAAAATGTCTACATGAAAATGTTTGTGTGGAGAGCTTGACTCGTGAAGTTACACTAAAAAATCCAAGTACTTAATTAAGAATAATAGAGTTCATATAAAAAGAAATATTTTTTAAAAAGTGACATAAAATATGGAATTAATTGAATTTACTATATAATCATACTTTTTGATTTTATGATAAAAATGAACAAGTTAGAACACAGTACTTAAATACTCTTTTCTGAAAAATGCTTGCTTTATTTTCTTCTCAATATTTAGACTCTAGAAAATGTCTTTATTACTTGCGATCAATTTGTCTGTGTAATTTATATGACTTTTTGAACTCTTGTCAGATTTTGCCAAATTTTAAGTGTCCATAAACTAGCTTAAAAATGATAAATGAAATTAAAAAAAGAACGAAAGAAAGGGCCTTGAAAGGGCTGCTCTGACAGCTTCTATAGTATGTGTTTGTGGATTTTTCTGTCGCCTTCAGACATTAATGTAAATTGGCTCCCAGCTGAAACATTGATTTCCATTTAGTCAGGTATGCGCTTTGGCTCCTGGGTATTAGTTTCATTTAGGAGTCTTGTCCTGACTTGTGGAGTTAGGGAGGAAAAGGGGTTGTTATTTTAGAGGGAGATTCTGAGGCTGGCCATAGATGTGTCAGCTATATTGACTCTTGGGATATTTTTTGAAATGTATTTTTGCAAGAAGGATGCCAAGTAGCAATATTTATGGATAAATAAATATAGTAGTCAATGTAAAAAATGATTGTAATGATTGAACATGTAGGGGAATGTGTTCCTGAGAATCTTTTTTTTTTTTTTTAAAGATTTTATTTATTTATTTGACAGAGAGAAATTACAAGTAGATGGAGAGGCAGGCAGAGAGAGAGAGAGGGAAGCAGGCTCCCTGCTGAGCAGAGAGCCCGATGCGGGACTCAATCCCAGGACCCTGAGATCATGACCTGAGCCGAAGGCAGCGGCTTAATCCACTGAGCCACCCAGGCGCCCCTGTTCCTGAGAATCTTAAATATCATTCATGATGAGTATTGTTGAAGTGATTTGTAGTTGTGACATTAAAAAGATTATCCCTAGTGCCATACAGAATGAGTAAAAATTTCTCTAGGGATTTGTATTAACTGAGGTAAAAAAAATTTATTGGTTTTTCAATGAAGATTTTAAAAAATTGAAAATCAAGTATAATAGAATTTTTTGAAATCACAGGGCATCCTTCATATTAAGGATAGTAAGGATGTCTTTCATGAGTTTATTTCAATTACATATTTAAAAATGTATATGATTATTGGCTCATGACATAAAATATATTATCCTATGAGCTGTAGTCAAAAACTGAGAAAAGCCACTTCTGTAGTAGCTCATGTTATTTTTTTCTGATCCCTTCAGATCAGAGCTGAATTAATATATATACTCCCATCCTCCCAGTCTGGCATTAGAGCCCATTTCCAGAGAAGGGTTAGAAAAGATACTCTGGTGATTAAAATAATTTCTCTTTGAGAAGTTCTTTATTTTATAACATAAAATAGGTTGTCTCGGGCAGCGATTTGTAAATAACTTGGGTAATATCCCCATGTGGAGGAACTGGCTAATGGACTGTGGCTAGAGAGTTATGCTCTGTAAAATAATTACGTTCAGCTCCCTAGAAGTCCATGGTGGCTCTAGTACTTGGAACCAGTAGAGTTTGTAGGTAGCGGAGATCTACCAGTGTGCCAGAAAGATTTCCTTTTTTACCAGCTAGATGTGGTTCCATACCTGAGAATTGGAGGGGAGATGAGAAAGGCAAGGGAACTGTTCTTACTCTGTTGCCCTGCCCGTGCCTATCTGAGGGTCTGCGGTCTCCTCTCTCCCCCAAAACACTGACTTTTTCTCTGCTTTCAGCCCTGGGCTAGGACATCCTCCAACAGGGAATGCTTTTCCAACTCCTACATATAGGGACTACTCAAATGGGTGCCACACCGAAACAGAGTGGCAGCAGAGGGGAGCCTGTGTCATCAAAAATTCTCAACATAGATCTTTTTTTGGGAGAAGATTCATTTGGAGGATTATGCTTGGAAAGAGGGCAAAAATTAATAAACATTTTGAAAAGTTTATTCCCTAAATCTAAATAATTGACAAGATATATTTGTTCAGTTTGCACCAAAAATTGAAGACATGCTTAAAAATTTTACTTATAGAGTCATTTATACTGTCAATCTGTAAATACTTTCTGAACGATTTTACTAAAGTCACCCCAAAAGGTTTTAGTTCATAATATTATCAGTATCTCCTGGACTTCTCCCATATCGAGTTTACATTTCCCTGCTTGATTTTCAAGTCTTTGACAACTAAAATTGCCCTACCTCTATAGACATAATGCCTTTACTTCCTTGAAACTTGCCCTCTTTGAGCTTATTTCTTTGCTTGCCTATGTAATTTCACTTATTCTCAACATATTTTCCCTCAGTATTCCAATTCACCAGACCAGGGGTTCTAGGTCGAGGACTCGGTTTTGCTGGGTACTGAATTCCTAATGTTTTGCACAGTTCTTGGTGGTGATCAGTTCATAATATGCGTTGAATGTAAGGAAGATAAGGAGGAATTTTTGTCCATTCTGTCTTTTTTATACCTTCCTGGATATACCCCATGTTTGGTTTTTCTACAAAGCCTCCTCTGACTCCCCTTGTCTTTATTGATACCTCAAATACAGACCTAAAACTTTAACATTATATTTATAAACTTTACTGTTTCCTTGATTAATACAGTTTCATTTGCATTGTTGTTCCAATTTGGTGTGAGCTGCTTGAAAATGAGAAGGATCACTTTTCTGTATAATTTTGTAAAAAATTATACATTAATTTACATTCACCAAACATTTACTGTAATATATGCCTCCTTCATAGCAGCCTGTGTGCATAGTACTGGGAAATTAGTAGTATTTGCATAGAGCTGAAAATATAGTGAATGTTCAATAAAATTTTATTATTATTCTTAAAATATGTGAAATATAAAATAGTGGTCACTTAGTTTGCATGTGGAGAAGATAAAGTTTTTTTATCTCCTTGTAAACTTTCTTCAATGTTTCTTTCAGGGAAAGAAACCGAAAAGGCCAAGGAACGATATGACAAAGCGACAATGAAACTTCATATGTTGCATAATCAGTATGTATTGGCATTGAAAGGAGCGCAGCTGCATCAGAATCAGTATTATAACACCACACTTCCTTTGCTTCTGGACTCTTTACAAAAGATGCAAGAGGAAATGATAAAAGCACTGTAAGTTACATTTCGTATTTGGTATTTTCATTTAATTTAATTAATGTTATTTTCTCTCCTGTGTAAGCTTTTGGATAGAAGTTGTCTGTGTTTTGTGAACTTCATTATTGATCCAGGCCAATGGACAGATCTGTTTTACCTTGGTCCTGCTTGATTTTCACTTCTGGTGTCCATTCAGTTTATTATCATCTCCTAAGCCCTCCCGCTAGCCCTAAAAATGGTCCTTCTTTTTGTATATTTTTATTCTACTCCCATTAGCTGGAAATTTAGGTAAAAAAACATTCATTAGTTCACAAGTGTTAAGAAGTGAGTATCTATATTCAGAGGGTAGTGTTTTAAATATTGAGCGACTGAGTAGTCCAAAGGAAATAATTTTTTTAAGTTTTTAATTTTAATTCTAGTATAGTGAATATACACTGTGATTATCAGTTTCAGGTGTACAATGTAGAGACTCAGCAATTCTATACATTATTCTTTGCCCACAGCCACCCATTGTGATGAGTGTATTCTTTATCCCCTTTATCTATTTCACCCATCACCTCACCCCCTCACCTCTAGTAACCATGTTTGTTCTCTTAGTTAGGGTCTGTTTCTTGGTTTCTCTGACTCTCCCTTTTGTCCCCTTTGCTTGTTTTATTTGTTAGTTGTTTCTTAAATTCCACATGAGTGAAATCATAGGGTATTTGTCTTTCTCTGATTGACTTACTTCACTTAGCATTATACTCTCTAGCTCCATCAAAGGAAAGAATTTTTTGAAGATTTATATGCCAGCTTTTATTGTGTGAGATCAAAATCAACAAATGTTTATTGAAGTTCTAATGTATGCAAAACATGTGGCCTGTGATATGGCTACAATTTTTGCCTCCAAGGAGCTAACGATATACTTTGGACAGTATGTCAAAAGCACACATGTTTCCCATAGATATCAATACAATAGGAAAAGATTAACCACTCTGGTAGACTTCATCTGCTTTATTAGCTGTTTTAGGTGATCTCCCATTTTCCCAGTAAAAAGATAAAAAAGTTTTTAGTTCACTTGAGTATGTAAGCTTTTAATGGTATTATAAAATATCTCCTTAAAATATTTAATGTATAAATTTATGTATGTATGCTTTATTTTTTTATTAATTTTTTAAAGATTTATTTTAGAGCTTGCATGAGTAGGTAAGGGGGGGTGGGGGGGAGAGAGTCTCAAGTAGACTCCCTGCTGAGCCCACTCCGGGCTCTCTCTCAGGACCCTGCAATCATGATCTGAGCTGAAATCAAGAGTCATATGTTTAACGGCCTGAACCACCCAGGCACCCCATAGTTATGTCTACTTTAAATTATATAGTTTGATTCAGAAATACTTCCTTTCCTACTTTCATTTCATGAGTCATTATTTTTTCAAACTCTTCACATGAATCTTCAGTAATGGCATCTACATCATCCCTAAATGTCTTTTTGAGACATAGTAGTTTCCTATAGCATATTATCTTTAACAATAAATTATTTGAGTTCCAGCATTTAAAATATTCAAGCATGATAATATCACTGAAATTGAATTCCATGTGACATTCACATAATAACATTAGAATTTGTTTTTTAAAATTCCATTTGTCCTAAAGGTGGATGTTAATAATCATCTCCACATCATATTATGGTATTGCTTTATGAGAGTTATCTAGATAGGGTCATTTACATTAATATCATTCAGTACTTTCACTTCTGTGGTCAGAACCCCAAGGATGTTTACTAAATCTGTTTTAAATTTCCTCTGCCTTTGCCTTTTCTTTAAAATTTGTCAGGTGATTTTCTGTAATCATTTCAAATTCACATTGCCTGAAGCAGTTTGAATCTTTTTTTTTTTCTTAAACCCCAAAGAGTATTTGGCTATTGGGAGAACACTGAATAAGAGAGATTTTGTAAGTAATAATTTTTTATGAGTGATGATTTTAGAGAAGAAAAGCAAACTATGCCTTTTATTTATTTGGGAAAAGGCAAGATAAGCCTGTCTTTCCACACTTGTTGAGGCCACTTTTGACCAGTGGTATATTTTTACAGCATAGCATTCTTAAGTTGGGATCAGGTCTTTGCTACAGAGTAGTTTTTCTTTTGTATTCAGTAGATAAAGCTAATGTGTTTTGTGACATTTTTCATACTGACTAGAGGTCAGGAGAAGAGCTCTTGATGTCATTGAAGGTATATAGAATGAGTTGAACTCTGTAATTAAGTATACAGGAAAGAGCAGGGGCCCAGGAGCAAGAGAAAACCAAGAGGTCGGATATTTGAGGAAGAAGCAGCCACTGGAGAGAAACATTAAAGAGACAGGAGTTGATCCACAGTTCCATGTAATGGACTTGAGCATTTGTATGACACTCTTTAGAAATAGAAAATGATCAACCTGACCTTACATTTTGGATATGTCAAATACATGTTGGAAAAGGTAATGCCTTATTCTAGATCATTTGCAGTTATTATGTTACATCAAATGTTAATCTCTGCCTTTGTATAATCCCCTAAGTATCCAGGTATATGATATAAGGTGGTGCATAAAATCACCATCTATAAATGTTGGTATTACATTTCTTATGTTTATTGTTCTGAATCTTTTTTGGGCCTGTGTTTCCCTTGAAGACTTAAAAATGTAAAATTTTATTTTTGTTTTCAGAAAAGGCATATTTGATGAATACAGCCAGATAACCAGTCTTGTTACAGAGGAAATAGTGAATGTCCATAAAGAGATTCAAATGTCAGTTGAACAGATAGACCCTAGCACAGAATATAATAATTTCATAGATGTTCACAGGTATGTATAATATTTTCATTCTTCTTTCAGTATTTGTGACAGTATTCTTTTCTTTTCTACTACATAGTATTTAACTAAATTAAAATAAGATATTGAAGAGCTTGTTAGGACATACGATGTTACTGATTAAGTAATCTGCTTTTAATTATTTTCAAAGTTCTTTCTCAGTGATAACTAATTTATATAATTATCTTTATGTTTTTTAAAATTTAAAATTTGTCAGTTGTTACTGTATCATTGCTTAAACCTGTATTTAATTCATGAAATTATATATTTTTTCAACATTTTATAATGATAATATTGACTTTATATGTATGTTAAATTTATAATGCATCAATTATTTATCCAGGTATACTCATTACCATTATGACAGGAATAAAACAGGTTAATATCCATATTCCACAAATGAAATTAAGGCTGAAATTATGTGACTAGATCTTAGTGCCTGGGGTTTAATATGATTTATTCTATTTGTATTTACTCTATTTTGTGAACATAATTTTGGGTAACAAATACTCTGCCTTTGGTGTGCATTAAGATATATTATGGTAGTATAGTCATATTGATCAAAATTATTTGGCATGCTTTATTAGAACAACGGCTGCTAAAGAGCAAGAAATTGAATTTGATACTTCCTTACTAGAAGAAAATGAAAATCTTCAGGCAAATGAAATTATGTGGAATAATTTAACAGCAGAAAGTTTGCAAGTAATGTAAGTATTTTAGTGTTATTGTTTATAGTTGTACTTTCTCAGATTTAAAATTCATTTTTTGCAAGTAATGAAAAGTAAATTTAAAATGAACTGATTATTGTTTGGTCAGAAAGAAATGTTTTGAAAAATATATTAACTTCAGTCATTGTGATCACTAATTTTGGTGATTCTGAAAATCAAATTTCTTTTTTTTTTTTTTTAAAGATTTTATTTATTTATTTGACAGAGAGAGATCACAAGTAGGCAGAGAGGCAGGCAGAGAGAGGGGGGGGAAGCAGGCTCCCTGCTGAGCAGAGAGCCCGATGTGGGACTCGATCCCAGGACCCTGAGATCATGACCTGAGCCGAAGGCACCGGCTTAACCCACTGAGCCACCCAGGCACCCCTGAAAATCAAATTTCTATGTGATGTTATAGTCACTTGCCCAGTTACTTATATTGGAATACTGGTTCATGCTTTTCAAAACTAACTAACTAACATCCATCCTTGCTGCCTGCCTGCCTGCCTTCCTTCCTTCCTTCCTTCCTTTCTCTTTCCTGTTCAATGCTTAATACTATTTGGCAGAACCATTTTGGAAATGAGAACATTGAGTGATAAAGAAGAGACTCAGGTGTCAGAGTGTTTAGTATAAAAAGTTGACTTTGGGGGCGCCTGGGTGGCTCAGTGGGTTGAGCCGCTGCCTTCGGCTCAGGTCATGATCTCAGGGTCCTGGGATCGAGTCCCGCATCGGGCTCTCTGCTCAGCAGGGAGCCTGCTTCCTCCTCTCTCTCTGCCTGCCTCTCTGCCTAATTGTGACCTCTCTCTGTCAAATAAATAAAATCCTAAAAAAAAAAAAAGTTGACTTTGAATTCTTTTCTTTGTGAGCAGGGATGTCTTCTGTTACAGGCTTTTAAATAAATTAGTTCTTCACCTTGTTATTGTTGCCAAATAGTTTAAAGGAGTTTTGAGAAATCTTAATGTGTTTTTCAGTCCTTTTCAAGTATTAGAGGCCACCAATAGTATATTTTTAAATTTAGAAAAGAGAGTTAATGGAGGTACCTGGGTGGTTTAGAAGGTTAAGCATCTGCCTTCCACTCAGGTCATGATCCTAGCCCCATGGGGGAATGCTCATTCTCCCTTTCCCTCTGGCTGAAGCTTCCCCTGCTTGTACTCTCTCTCTGTCAAATAAATAGATGAAATCTTTAAAAAAGAAAAAAGAAAAGGAAAGGAAAGAAAAGAAAACACAAAACATAGTTAAGCCATTCTACTTGTAAATATTTAACTCATGGGTCTCTGGGTGGCTCAGTGGTTTAAGAATCTGGCTTCAGTTCCAGTCATGATTCCAGGGTCCTGCCCAGGAGGGAGCCTGATTCTCCCTCTGCACCTGCCCTGGCTCATGCTCTCACTTTGTCTCTTTCAAATAAATACATATTTAACTCATCCATTAATAATTTTTTTAGGAGCAACATAAAAACATTTATTTATTTATTTATTTATTTTTAAAAGGTTTTATTTATTTGACAGACTGAGATCACAAGTAGGCAGAGAGGCAGGCAGAGAGAGAGAGAGGAGGAAGCAGGCTCCCCACAGAGCTGAGAGCCCGACGTGGGGCTCAATCCCAGGACCCTGGGATCATGACCTGAGCCGAAGGCAGAGGCTTTAACCTACTGAGCCACCCAGGTGCCCCCATAAAAACATTTATTAATAAGCACTATATACACTTGTCTTCTGGATCAGAACCACAGGTAGGAATGATTATGTACTCATTTGTCTTCAATATTAGATACATAATATCATCTGAATTGTTGGCACTTTACCTCAAAAGACTCAGCCAGAAGTCCCCATCTAATATAACTTAACAATCTCCTTTCTATTGTTCAGTAATATTGTGGTTTTATAGATGAATAACGGAGTGGATCGGATCCTGCAACTAGTTATTGGAAAGGGGTTAAAAACTTTAAAGTTGAGCAAGTGGAATGGAAGAAACTAACAAATACTTGTTGAATCACCTGAAGGCTTAAAAGTTATGGTGGATCGGGTTGCCTGTGTGGCTCAGTGGGTTAAAGCCTCTGCCTTCGGCTCCGGTCATGATCCCAGGGTCCTGGGATCGAGCTCCGCATCAGGCTCTCTGCTCAGCAGGGAGCCTGCTCCCTCCTCTCTCTCTGCTTGCCTCTCTGCCTATCTGTGATCTCTGTCTGTCAAACAAATAAATAAAATCTTTAAAAAAAAAAAGTTATGATGGATTGACTGTTGAGTGGAAGGGAGGCATGGGAGTATACTGAATTAGGGAGGTTTTTCTAGTAACCATATTGGGATTCTTGAAGCTGTTCCCAAATTTTGAAGTCCTTCATGGGAGTCTCACTTTCGTTTTAGATATATACTTGCAGTGTTAGCCATCTTTAAACCAGTGATCCTTACCCTGAGTCATTTTTGTCCCCAGGGAACATCTGACCGTATCTGGAGACATTTTTGTTTGTCAGATGGAAAGGTGCTGCTGGTAACTAGTGGGTAGAGGCCACAGATGCTGCTCAATATCCTACAGTGCATAGGACAGTCATCTGTAATGAAGAGTTATCTGGTGAAAATGTCAACAGTGCCAAGGTTGAGAATAATGATAGGGGTAGATTTATGGCACAAAATGGATAATAGAGTTTCTCATTTCTTGTGCCGTGACAAATTTCATTTTTCTATTCCTTGCTGCTAGGTGAAGGAATATGGCATAAATTACTCCTGGTTTTTTTTGATCATTATGTCATTCCCAAGTAATTTATTCATTTATTCATCAAAATATGTTTACTGTATATTTGAGGTTGCAAGGGTTAATACCTTCAAGGTATTTATGCTAAAATCGGTCAATTTATTTTAATAAACACCAAGAAAGAATGAGTATAAAAACATTGGAGTGTAATATGGCAAAATTAAAAATAGCTACCTGTTAAAAGCTTATGTAAAATAAGAGATTTTGTGACCAAAGAATAATTTGTTTTATTGCTTTCCAGAGTATAATGAGAATAAAACTAGTTATGCACATAAATCATTATTTCTTAATTATGTGGATGAAGCAGTAAAAAAAAGTCATAAATTAAGAATAATAAATCTTTGATAATGTGATAGAAGATTTAATTGCTTACATCTTATTGGGGCACCTGGGTGAGACAAAACTTTAGCTACATTTCACTGAGCAGGGTCTAAATCAGGATATGAGTTTAAGAGCAGATTTTCCTCAAGAATTTTATTCCAAGAATGAATTATTCAATGTGTTTATTGGCACTGTTAAAATAATCTAAGGTAAATCCACAAAATATGTGTATATATACACACATATGTATATATTTAATATGATGCAAAGTCTTTTTACCATAATATTAGTGCTTTGAAGTTGAGATAATTTCTTTCTTGAGGCATTAATTTATTAATTTTGTTGTTCAATGTGTTGAAGTATTATGTCCAATAGAAATAAATAAATAAAACAGATGAACAGATAGATAGCTTTGGAAAAATAAATATAAATGACCAATAGTCCTGTGACAATAAAGAAATATCCATTTTTAAAAAGGCAGCTGTTCCTTCTCCCAGATTGTCAAGAACTAAATAATTTGATAATACACACCGTTATGGAGGGTATGGAGAAATAAGCCTTCTTATAACGTCTTGGCAGAAAGATAAATTAGTGTAAGCTTTTTGGAGTATAATTTTGCAACATACGTCAAATTGGACTTGCTCTATGTTTTGAGTTGGAAATTTTACTTCTAGAACTTAACCTATAGGTAAACAAGGATATAGGTCTAAGTGTAACATGGTGCATTGCCTGATTCTGAATCTTGACAGTATGACATTACCTCTGTGAAACTGGACGGATTACTTAGTCCCTATATGTGTCGTTTTCCTCAAATATAAAATGGTGATAATAATGGCCCCCAACTCATAGTGTTGTTGTAAAGCTTACATGCATGAATGAATGTAGAATACTTAGAATAGTTCCTGGCACACAGCAAGTTTGAGGTACTGGCTTTGTCGTTTATTTCAATGACTGCTTGGGGTGGACGCCCAAGCACGATGCTTAGTTTTTCATGGGCTTTTGGAAATACTTTTTTGTTAGTTACTAAATATGAAAAGAAAGCTATGTTATAAGGTATATTATGTCACTTTCATTAATTATTAAATTTGGTAAACACAAAAATATTTCAAAATTCATAGGTTAGATTTTCTTTTTATTTTTCTTTTGGTTAACATTAGTGTTGTATTAGTTTCAGGTGTACAATATGGATTTTAATATCTGCATATGAATGTGGATTTCTGAGAAACCACATTTTAGTATATATGACATTAATTTGAATAGATACTGAGGACTATAAAGGTCTTAAAACAGTCCTTTTGTTTTGGCAAAACACTAGAAACACCCTAAATATTCATCAATAAGGGATCGGTTGAATTATGATATTTACATAATACTATAGCTAGAATTTTCCAGATTATGCAGGTTTTAAATAGAGTAAGATATCTTTATTTATATATATACATATACATACATGTACACGAGTATACATATATATGCGTATATATATGTACATATATATATATGCTTTTATGGGAAGATCTCCAAAGTATATGATAAATAGCAAGTTATACAGTAATATTTATAGAATGAGTCTGTTAATTAAAAAATAGTACATATATGTATTTGTATATATGTAGATCATATGTTGGAATGGGGGTGAGTAGATGAGGTGAGTAGGAAAGCTTGTTGGGGCCAGTGTTTATAATAATGTTAAGTAAATGTAGTTTTATTTCTCTAATCTTTGCAATTTTATTGTGGCATGACTTTCCAGAATATTAGCTATTTGTTTTTCCTCCCATTGCGTCACTTATCCTTTCACTAAACACTTGTTCCTGAATCACAGTGCTCTGTATCGTTTTAGAATAGAACACTCTCAAAGGTGTTATTTGAAAATGCCAATGTTTTATGGCCCGTGCCTCCCCATGTTTTACATTTTTCCTGAGCCCATTTAAGAGCTGTAATAAGAGATAGTAGAGGAAAACTTCAAAACTGTGTTCATTTTGCATTTCCTCTATGTTTGTTTCAGTGATCTGGTGACCTTCCTTTGTGAAAGGTTATATTAGTTTGGAAGTGAGAATCATTAGTATTTGACTCCTGGAGAATTTTTCTAATAATGCAAGTCATAGTGGCAGACTGCCAGACTGCTGATTCGTGGTGACTGTGTAACAGAAAGAACTGGACTACATTTCTCTAGGACTCTTCAGAATTTTTGGCTAAATGCCAGAGGTTGCAGATGATTAATTAACATCTTTGTTGAATGAGCAAGTGAATGAAGAGGGTTTTATGGAGAGATTTCAGGAAGTTTTTGAATAGTGGATGTCATCATCTCTGGCTTTATGTTAGGATCATTGAAGGAGCTTTAAAAAATGCTGCCTGGGACCTCACCCAAACCAATTAAATCAGATTTTGTAGGGGAGGGTCTAGGCATTGGGATTTTTGGTAAGCTTTCCAGGTGACTTTATCATGTAGGCAGGATTAAAACTCTGTGCCATAAACCCAGTAAAATTGTGTGTAGAAATGTGTGTGTTACTTTCTGTGGGCGGGTTCCTGCAATTTTTCAGAGGGTGCTCTGTTTGAATATGTATCTTTCATATTTAAAGAATATATTTTTGTTAAACTTTTCTGACAGATTTATATTCCTCAAGTTGTCTTGTGTCATTGGATTAAAATTAGCAGTTTTACAGTAGTCTAACTGGATTCCTTTTTGACTCTTTGTATTTTCTTCTCCTCTGCCGTACTTCTGGGTCAGAGTTAAATTGTAAGGTATTTGAAGTTCAAGTAGATCCTCTATCCCTAAGGTTATATTTTTCACTTTGCTATTCATAAAAAGACATCTTTTAATTTGGAGGGGGCTTTTTTTTTTAGATTCCCAAATGTAACATACAAATTGTCATTTTTATTAGCAGAAATTTATTCATATATTTAATAATTTCTATTCTTGTTTCCCACTTATGGTGTCATGTAGAGTTTTCTCAGCTACATGTAAGAGGTTCTGACATTATTACGTAACTATTATTCATACCCAAAAGGAGGCTTGTTGGAAATCTAATGTTGTAATAATAGCAAATGGCAAAGTTACTGCATTTACCTATCTAAATATGTGCCATGAAGCGTTTTATCATATTCTCATAATTTGTATCAGCTACATTGATAAAGGTGTGGTATATAGAGACTTCAACTCATGTATTTGTAAGATTGTTTATTGCCTACTTATGGGAAATTTTTTTGCAAGTAGATCATGATGTGGTAGAGGGCCGCTTCCTCAGCCTCCAATAATTTCTAGCACTGGACACCTGAAATCGTACACTTCCCATCACACATCCATTTTAGCTGTATTACCTTCAAGCTGCAATCTGAGGTTGTTTTCTTTGTCTCTGTGATCTACAGCCTGTTTTCTTCACCTTCATCACTCTTTCCTCATCTTCCTCTGTTTTGAATCACTCTTCTTTGCAAAATGCTAGAAAAGATACTATATTGATTTTAATCATCCATTTATTAAGATGATATATGCAAATATTTGCTCTCATCTAATCACTATTTAATTGAATAATTTGGGACTCTGTAATTTTAGCTCATCAGAATAACTTGAAGAGGACAGGTCTATAAAATTTTGAACATTAGAAAAAAATATATGTAAGTATTTATTACATTAGTTTTGGCATTTGGGGTAGATGAGGCATCCATCTGCAATTTGTGGCAAACTTAAAGCAGGTAAATGGAGTTCTGAACAAGCACATCAGTAGTTTAATTAAGGCAAATTAAAGATATCGAGTTATTTCAAAACAAAGTGAACATTAACATGTCTGCCCAAAGAGGAGTTAAGGTTAATTTTAATAGAATGATGAGGCATTATGGTACTACTTAGGTCTTTTTTGATTCAGTTTTCTGGTTTGAAATGAGGTTTCTTTTATTATAAGTTATTCTGCCTATCAGTAGCACATATATTAGAATTCTAAAAGATTGTGTTAAATAGTCTTATGTTCTTTTTTTTTTTTTTTTAAGATTTTATTTATTTATTTGACAGAGAGAGAGAGAAAGCAGAGAGGCAGGCAGAGAGAGAAAGGGGGAAGCAGGCTCCCTGCTGAGCATAGAGCCCGATGCTGGGCTCGATCCCAGGACCCTGAGATCATGACCTGAGCTGAAGGCAGAGCCTTTAATCCACTGAGCCACCCAGGTGCCCCAAATAGTCTTGTTTCTAACTAAAGCCCAACCTCAAGCTGTGTTTGCTAGTACATTTTGCTAGTATATTTTGTTTGCTAGTACTGTGTTTCCTAGTACATTTTTAAAAAATTAAAAGTCAGAATGTGGTTAGCTTTTATAATAGGGTATAATAAGATCTTTCTCTCTCTCTTTTAAAGATTCATTCATTCTTTCTTTCTTTCTTTCTTTGAGAGAGAGAGATAGCAACAAAGAACACAAGCAGGGAGAAGAGGGAGAAGCAGGCTTTCCACTGAGTGGGGAGTCTGATGTAGGGTAAGAGGGGGAAGCTTGATCCCAGGACCCTGGGATCATGACTTGAGCCAAAAAGGCAGATGCTTAACTGATGAGCCACCCAGGCACCCCTAAATAAGATCTCTTAACTGAAGAATGGTGATTATGTGGAAAAGTCATTCTTTTGGATTTTATGGGATATGAGTTAGCAAAATATGGGCTGTGGGCCATATCCAGCTTGCTACTTAATTTTATGCTGTCTGTGACCTAAGAATATTGTTTACATTTTTAAATGTTTAAAAAAAATCAGTGGAAACATATTTTGTGACACATAATGATCATGTGAAGATTAAACAACAGAGTACATAAATAAAGGATTATTAGAACACTGCCATGCTCATTCATTTATTTATTACCGTTGCTACAATGACAGAGTTGAGTATTTTGACAGAGACCATATATGGTGTTCTCCTCACTTCACACTGCTGCTTGGTGTACTACAGACCACAGTGACACCGTTTGAACTCAGTAGCATTTTGACTGCCGCACATATTGCTGTTTTACAGCATTTGAATGACTTTCTGTTATCAGCCCATTCCTATTATGTCAAAATAAAAAAAAGAGTATAGATTTTGAATGTTGCACTTTTTAAAATTTTTTAAAAATTTTAAATATTTTAATTCCAGTGTAATTAACATGTAGGTGTTATATTCATTTCAGGTATACAATATATATTACTGCGGTGCTTATCAAGATAAGACATAGTGGAGTGTGTATTATTTTGTTATTGAATTAAGTGGCACAGTAGTGTGTTTATTATGTAGTGACACTATGGCTGTACTAAAATGATATAATATATGTTGGCATTGTCAGTCTAAATACTCATTTCAGTATCACTAACTCACAGGAGAGCATTAGTTAGGAAAATTATAAAATTTAAAATGGACTACCTCATCACAGCAGACTTTCTTCAGGAAAATATGAAAATAAGGACGCAACCAAAATAAGTTTCCGGGTGGCTCATTTGTTATCGAAACAGGGAAAGTAATTTACTAGTGGTGAATTAATTAGTGTTTCACTGTGGTAACTAAGGAAATAGGAAATATGTCTAGACAAAATAAACCTGTTTATGTCTATTAGTCTTTCAGTGAGAACATTCCTTGAAGAGTTGAGAAGGTTGGAAGCTACATCATTAGTTAATTTAAAAAAATAAATGATTTCAAGTGGCTTTCCTGTCTCTTGATAAGTCAGCAGGTGTGATCAAAACTGCTCAGTCGTTGTTTGTTTGAGGACTGAATGGCAAGCCTGAAGTGACTGAAGAATTACTCTCTAGGAATGGTCTTTGTGGCTCAACTACAGACAAGAATATTTTCAAAGAGGTTGAGAAAACACTAATCCAGTACAAACTGAAGTGGTCTCTCTTGAGATGTGTTAAAACTGATGGTGTTAAAAATATTTGAGTCAGAAAGAGGCATAGTTGAACAAATTTGCAAAGCTTGTGAAAATGTTAGGTGTTTACCTAGTATGATTATTCATTGTGTTTTTCATAAGCAGGTACTTCTTGGAAAAATATCCAATCTAATCTTGTGTTCTCAAATTAATAATGTCAGTAATGACTTTCATTTGTTCTCATGGACTTGACCATCATCAGTCCATGAATTTTTGTCAAAAACTGGAATTGAATACCCTCACTTGCCCTATTACATAGGATTTTGATGAGTTAGAAGTAGTAAAGTTTTATTGTTATTTTTTTTTTGAGGTCAGAGCCAAAACTGAAATTTTTCTAAATAATCAGATTTTCCCTCAACTACTATTATTCAACACTGAATTCCAAAAGTTTCAGAAAAATTAGCTTGTGCTAAAGACTTGAATATTTTCCTAATGAATTTGACCTAAAATTGCAAGATAGGACAATGCTTATATGCAGAATTTATATTGTAGTAAAATCATTTAGATGGCAACTAACATTTCTTGAATCCCAGGTATTGGCAGGCTATTGTATATACTTCCTGTGCCATCAAACATTAAAACATGAAGCAAGGTTACCATTCTCACCAATTTATAGCTGATGTATTTTCTATGCTCAGACTACGTTTCTAGCAGTGAGTTTTGGACCTCTGTGCAAGTATTTTGGCATTTCAAAAATCCATTCAACTGCAAGTAAGGAGTTCCCACCTAGGAGTGGGAGTCTGGAGTGATGAGTCTGCAATGTAGAGATATGCTAAAAATCATGCAATATGATTTTATAAATGTCTTCTAAGCAGTAAATATACTTATTTAAAGTCATCTGCTTATGACTGTTAATGGTATATTGCCAGTATCCATTTATGTGAAAAGATCCTTTCAAAGATGAAAAACATGAAATCTCATGATATATCTGCCTTAACAAATGAACATTTACGGTTGATTTTATGATGAGCACTAACTTTGAACCCCAATGAAGGGAAACATTATTTCCTTCAGAAGATTTCTATCCTTCTCATTGATACACTAGTCTTACAATGAATTGTACCCAATTAATATTATGTTTTGAAATTTTCAGTAAGATATTTATATTTGTTTTCTCTTTTGTTGTGTTAATACCTACATAATAGCCTTGATTTTGCCTCTTGATGGCAGACCCTAAAATATTTATTTTCTAGAAAAATGTTACTGACTCCTGTTGGAGGCAATGATTATGCTGAGTGAAATAAGTCAAGCAGAGAGAGTCAATTATCATATGATTTCACTTATTTGTGGAGCATAACAAATATCATGGAGGACAAGGGGTGTTAGGGAGTTGGGGTAAATTGGAAGGGGAGGTGAATCACGAGAGACTATGGACTCTGAAAAACAATCTGAGGGGTTTGAAGTGGTGGGGGTGTGGGAGGTTGGGGTACCAGGTGGTGGGTATTATAGAGGGCACGGATTGCATGGAGCACTGGGTTTGGTGAAAAAATAATGAATATTGTTTTTCTGAAAATAAATAAATTGAAAAAATTAAAAAAAATTAAAAAATAATGTTCTATATAGCCACTAAAAATATTTAATATTAAAAAAAACAAAAAAAAACCAAAAAACAAAAACAAAATAAAGATTTAGATAGTGATGGCCAATGGTTTGAGGATAGAAAAGTTAACTGTATAAGTACTGAAAACTTGTTACTTTCTACAATTGTTTTTGGCTTTTGTGTCTTTAAATAACATTAAGTCTTTAAAAAGTATCCAACTAATGCTTGCAAATGATAAAATCCATAAAATCTTACAAAAGGATGTAGAGTGAAAATCAAAGCTTTCCTTTTTATAGATCCCATTTGTGGGACGCCTGGGTGGCTCAGTTGGTTGGACGACTGCCTTCGGCTCAGGGCGTGATCCTGGAGTCCCGGGATCGAGTCCCGCATCAGGCTCCCAGCTCCATGGGGAGTCTGCTTCGCTCTCTGACCTTCTCTTCGCTCGTGCTCTCTCTCACTGTCTCTCTCTCTCAAATTAAAAAAAAAAAAAAAAATCTTTATAGATCCCATTTGTACCTTCTGGTGTTAATTGGTGGAAAAAGGTTCATGTATCTTTCCAGAATGTATATATAAGCATTTCCATATATATAAATTGTTTTCTTGACTTAAATGGGCTTATTCTATGCATACTTTTTTGCCTTATCCTCTTTTCTTAATATATATGAAATATTAATAGTGTACAGTATTTTATTGCTTACATGTAATAAAATTTATTTAATGTAGTTATTTATAGATGGCCATTTATTTCCAGTTTTTTCCTGTTGTTAGGGGTAGATACGGGTTTTGTAGAGGCTGAAGCATATAAAATTGGTGTGTGTGTGTGTGTGTAAGGGGCATCTTCAAAAAAAAAAAACTATAGTGACTTACAAATATGAAAATAAGTGCAGAGTCTGGGTCAAGATCTTGCAAGTGTGGTGCCTGAAGGTTAACTGTCATTAGCATCGCAGTGAATTCACCTTTGGTGATTCTGATTACAAGCAGTGTTTCAATAAATATCCTTGTGTTTATATCTATGTGTATTTGTTGAAGCATATATATTAGATAAATTTTATGGTATGAAATTACTAAAACAGGATATTAGTTATTAAGTTCATGGACTCAGGATCTATGTTTTTCCACTTACCAGCTCTGTGACCTTGGACAAAATCCTTAATCTCTGTGCCTCAGTTTCTCATGTGTAAATGGAGATAATAATATTGTTTTAAAAATGTTGTGGATTTAAGTCCTTATTTATAAAGTGTTTAAAACTGGTTGGCATTCAGTAAATGTAAAGTATTTATGTCAGTTTTATGAGGTTTTTTTTTTAAGGCAGTCTCATGAAATTTAACTGTTTTGCATAAAATTATTTAAGTGTAACATATTTAATTTAAAAATGTGAAGAACAGGGCACCTGGGTGGCTCAGTTGGTTAAGCGTCTGCCTTTGGCTTGGGTCGTGATTCCAGGGTCCTAGAATCGAGTCCCACATAGGGCTCCTTGCTCAACAGAGAGCCTGCTACTCCCTCTCCCTCTGCCTGCTGCTCTGCTACTTGTGCTCTCTATCTCTCTATCAAATAAATAAATAAAATCTTTTAAAAAAGTAAAAATAAAAATGTGAAGAATAAGCCATTTGAACTGTTGCATTATATTAGTGTACAAACAATGGTGAATAGTGCTTTGAAATTTGCAAACTATCCTGACATGTATTATGTCATCTATACATGAACTGTAATTATGAGAATATTTTCCCTTTCACTGGATCCATCCCACCCTAGGTTTTTTTTTTGTTTTTCTGTTTTTTTTTTTGTTTTTTTTTTTTGTTTTTTAGGGGGATGGTAGTAAAGAAGAGAAAATATTTTCCTCATATAATTCCATTCTTCTAATCATTTCTCTTTTCCACTTTGAATTTACAACCAGGGATCTTTAGAGATTTAGAATATTAAAAAGAATTTTAGAATATTAAAAAGTTTTGACTTCAAAGACTTACTTATTATTATTTTTTAATTTAAGAAGACTATGTGAAGGTTAGTTATGCTTTATTTGTGCTAAGGCATCCAAAACTTAAAGCCTCAAGAAGACATACCAATTTTTTGCCATGATCAGGAGCTGGAAAAAGTAGGGCAACTGATACTATTTTTCTGTTCCCTCTCATCTCCTTCTTTCCTTACTTTTAGTGTCCTTTCTTTCTTCCTTGGGCCTTCTGGCCTTCATTGGAAAGTGTTATAGGTGGTGAATTCTAGCTAACAGAACAGACCTGGAACAGAAGTATTGTTAGCTCTTCTAGGCCTTTACGGAATCTAGTAAGCTGGGGTAGGTTTCTCTCTTTCTGAGTTTAAGTTGTTATAGCGCAAATCGGGAATTTGAAAAGAAATCATAAGCTCACCCCATTCTCATAATTGAGCTGACATGTACTCACATAATTTAGCATATAAAAAGCATCAAATTTAATTTCTCATTGAAAGCTAAAGTGATATTTTCAGGAGACTAAATGATTACTAAAGGAAGGGAAAATATTAGCAGATTTGGATTTTAATATACTTTGCTAGAAGTGGCAGTGATGAATGGGGTCTAAGGTAGTTTAAACTTGTCCATTGTAGGAGTGGATGGGGACTCTGGCTTTTACCTCATTCTTCCTTTCCAGAGTGAAAATAGCAAATAAAGAGAGGGCAGTACTGTAATTAGTAAGATAACTCTGATGTTTACCACAATCAAATATCTTCCCTTGAATTTGTCCAAATGATAAAATATGAAGGGGTCAATAATAGGATTTCTCATTTTTTGCTTCCTTTAAGATCTGTGGTGATATTACTACTGTTAAGTCACATAAAATCAACATGTATGTACGTGTGTGTGCACGTGCATGCGCACACACCCATAGGCATACTTACTCTTTTACTTGGACCAAGGATTACAAAGAAATACAAGTTTATATTAATTTCTCATGGAACTGAAAATTTTCACACTTTGTTGGAAATAACATTGTTTTGAAGGGAAAACTTTTAAATATCAGTGGCTTCTCTATTTTTCATGTAGCGTGTTTGCAGCATTCCTTTATTGTACTTACCCTCAATTGGGAATAATGCATAAATAATAAAAATATAACCTATCCTTGAGTTTTATTTAAAATATATTCAATTCTGCCTCTGCCTTGGGAGCAACATTATTCTTTTGCACCTAAAATTAATAAAATATTCTTAAAAGGTAGAAGGAAAAATTTAAAGTTACTTCTCTAAAAAAATATTTCTATGAAACTAATAAAATTGGTTGATAATATAAAGTTACATTTATAGAGAACATGTTATGCTTCAAAATCTGTAAGAGGAACTTAAAAAATATGCATCATAGTCATAGGAACTCTTTAAGGTAGGTTTTATTTTATTTATTTATTTATTTTAAAAGATTTTTATTTATTTGACAGACAGATCACAAGTAGGCAGAGAGGCAGGCAGAGAGAGAGAGAGAGGAGGAGGAGGTGGCAGGCTCCCTGCTGAGCAGAGAGCCCGATGTGAGGCTCGATCCCAGGACCCTGGGATCATGACCTGAGCCGAAGCCAGAAGCTTTAACCACTGAGCCACCCAGGGCCCCTTCAGTTAGGTTTTAAATTGACTTCCATTTTATTAGCAGAGGAAATAGAAGTTTAAAAAAGCTAATTAAATATTAAACCTCAGGATGTCTGGTTCTAGACCTGTTCTCTGTTATTATATCAGAGTAAGGTGCTTTCCAAAACGTAGTAAAGATGTAGTTATAATCACAAATACTTATCTTTTTCTGAGGTGGTAAGGTAAAATGTTTAGCTTGATGATACAACTTTTACATGAAAGGACTATTAGCCCTGTACTAGTGACTCCTGTGTATAGAACTAAAGCTTCCTTCATTGAGTCATTGCATTAGTGGTTTATATATCTTTTTAGTTCCAGAATTAGTCAGTGCGTGAAAGTCATAAATTATGTTGTTCCCACACTGCCGTAGCTCTTTGGTTTCATTTTCTAGATAATTCAGAATGATAGGATCAGGGCAATCTTGAGAGTGAGGGAATTGTCAAAAGAAGGTTAGGAAATTGTCAAAAAAAGCTTCATATGTGGATTTCTCTAGATTAACAAGACGTGGAGAACTTAGTTAAGCACATACTATGTGTAAGACAGTGTGCTAAGTGTAAGGAATGTACTGTGGAGAGTAAGCCATTGTACTGCATCTTACAGTTTAGTAGGACTATGTATTTATTTCAAGATGGAGTGGACCATATGGTACAGTGAGAAGAATTAAGAAAAAACTATGGCAAGTAAATAGTAATAGTCAAAGAGAATTAAGGAAAGAGAGGGTTGGAAGAAAAAAAGTTGATATTTCTTCTATTAGAATATAAGTTTCCCGAGGCCAGACTTGATTATTGTTATACCTCTAGTGTATAGCACAGTGCCTGATAATGTGCTTAGTAAACACTTGTTTAAATGAGTGAAGAGTTGAAAAGAGATGAATGGAAGATTAAACAGGAGAGAAGAGAATGACAGTAAGGTATAGGGTATAGGGGAGAGAGGTATAAACAGAGGAGTGAAAAGTATTAAAGAGAGCTTTCTATCAAATTCAGCTTTTATGTAACATGGCCAAGACAGTATGGAGAGGCTGGTCTTTACTGTCTTACCTTCAGGCTGGGGTGACAGAAGGTGGTTGGGACAGGTTCTGAGATAGTGTCCTGTGATCTGGACTTTCATGAGATCATGTAACAGCAAAGCATTACATGTGAATACTATTTATCTATTTATTTATAAGTGTTTAATAAATTACTTGAAACCAGAAGTTGAAATGTAGCTTTCTTGAGAATGTGCTTGAATTTTAATATAGTAAGGTTTTTTTTTTAATCTAGTAGTGTGGATATGAACTATTCTACAAAAGTGTATTTTCCAGATAACTGAAGTTTCTATCACCATCAAATGAAAAAATGCAATTTTACTAGATTTGATGTAAATTTATTTTAATATTTTATTCATTTGAGAGAGAGAGAGAGAGAGAATGAGTGGGGGAGGGGCAGGGAAAGAGGGAGAGAAAAGCAGAATCCCTGCTGAGTGGGGAGCCTGACTCAAGGCTTGATCTCAATCTCCTGAGATCATGACCTGAGCTGAAGTCAGACTCTTAACTGATGAGCCACCCCAGGGCCCATAGATTTGAAGTAAATTTCTTATAAATATATGTAAACCTAAAGAAAATTAATTTTACCTTTTCCTTCTGATTCTGGATCATTATTATATAGGCAACATAGATTATCTTTTGCTGCAGTAATGTCTTCAGAAAGTATTAAGATTTATTATGTTACTTAACTCTAAACAAAAATGAAATAATCTGGATTGCTGTATTTTGAGCAAACTCTCCAGTGCCTCTTCTTATAAAACACTAATCCCATCATGAGTTCTATACCCTCAAAAACTCATCTAACTCTAATAACCTCCCCAAGGTTCCCTTTCCAAGCACCACACACTAGGACTTAGGGCTTCCATATAGGAATTTTGAGGAGATACAGTTCAGTCCATAGCCCATACACATACATGTATTTTAATATAAATGGAACCATGCTATATTTATTCTTCATCATGCCTTTCAATTTAAAAATATTTCTTTGAAGAAAGTTACATTTGTATACCTCATTCTTTTTAGTGACTATGTGCCACTTTGTGTGGATTAAAATTTATTCAATCATTCCCCTGTTGATGGACACTTAAATGTTTTCTTGTTTTTTTTTTTTTTTATAAACAGTGTTGCAACGAACCTTCACATGGGCAAATTTTGTGTACATTGTAAAGTATTTTGGTAAGATAGATTTTTAGATGTTGAGGAATATTCTTAATGTTTTTAGATATTCAGATAATATTCTAATTTGAAGTTTGAAAAACAATTCCAAGTTGATTTCTAAGAAATTTGTGCCAGTGTTGTCACATCAACAGTGTATGTGTTTCTGTTACTATTTTTTACAATATTGAGAATACTGGGTATTATCCCTTTTTTCATACTTACCAAAATTAGTATATGAAAAATAAATTTGCTATTTATTTCATCTGCAGATATTTAATTGTGGGTCAGGTTGTAAATATTTTCATATGCTTGTTGATCATTTGCATTTTTTCTTGGTGAAATTCCAATTATGTTCTTTGTCCATTTTCATAATTGGTTGTCATATTCTCTAAGAGGGCTTTTTTTTTTTTTTTTAAAAGATGATTTATTTGATAGAGAGAGAGAACAGGGTAGGGAGGGGCAGAGAGAGAAAAACTTAAGCAGAATCTGTGCTGAATAGGGAGCCCAGTGCAGGGCTTGATCTCACCGACCCTGAGGTCACTACCTGCACTGAAACCAAGAGTTAGATGCTTAACTGAGTGCACTACCAGGTGCCCCATTGTAAGAAGGTGTTTGCTTGTAATTTGCACTGCAAATATTTCTTTATAGTTTGACTCTTAATTCTGACTTTCTTTATCATCTCTTTAACTTCTAATAAATTTAAACTTTTATAGAGTTGGATTATTAAATATTTTCTTTTATATATTTTGGGTTTCATATATTGCTTTAAAAGGCTGATGATAAACATTTTATTTTATTTTAGATTTTATTTATTTATTTGACAGACAGAGATCACAAGTAGACAGAAAGGCAGGTGGAGAGAGAGAGGAAGGGAAGCAGGCTCCCTGCCAAGCAGAGAACCCTATGAAGGGCTTGATCCCAGGACTCTGGGATCATGACCTGAGCCGAAGGCAGAGGCTTTAACCCCCTGAGCCACCCAGGTGCCCTCCCTAAAAATTTTAATGTGATATGATAGCTGTGTGTGTTTTTGTGGTAGGGATATTTCTATTTAGGACAAAGTGCATTTTGTGCAACCAGAATTTATCTGGTATATATGTACATATTAATTTTGTCTATTTAATTGTTAATACCTATATGGAAAATACCTGTAAAGCATTATTATATTATATGAAAAGAAATAGCTTATTATCCACTTTAATTGCCCATTCAACTGAGCCTCACTTTCTTTTCTTTAAAATATGGATAATACTATCTATCTCATTGGTTGTTTTGAGAATTAAATGAGATAACATATGCCAAAAATACTAGATGCCATTTACTCAGTACCTACTAAGTACCAGTTGTTATATATACATTAGTTTATTATGATCCCCAAAATAATACTTTGAGGCAGGTAGTACTGTACTCAAATTACAAGTGAGAAAATAGACCTAATGAGCTTGTGCAACTTGCCCAGCATCTCATAAAAAGTAGGAAAGCCAAAATGTAAGTACATGTTTGTCTGAAAACAAAAACCATGGTCTTTTCTCGATACCTTCCTCCTGGGACAGTACGGGTATTTATTTGCTTAAATCCTTTCTTCTTTTTTAATTTTCTGTTTCTCTTTTTCTATTTAATGACTAAGACTTTCAGACTTGCCCTGCAATACTACCTGTGATTATTGAAATATTCCTTTCTGCATTGTCCAGTAAGGTTGCCACTAGCTACATGTGTCTGTTTAGCAGTCAAAAGGTGGTTAATGCAACCCAGGATTTTTACTTTATTTTGAATTAAATTACATGTGGCTACCATTTTGGAAATCACCATCTTAGACGTATGAATGCTCAGGGTGTGGGCATACAGTGAGTGTAACTGACTTTATTGATTGATGATGAGGAAACTGTTCATTCTAGGTTGAAAGCTTTAGCAGAGGAACTTACACAGACACAGCAGATGCTTTTAAACAAGGAGGAGGCTGTCTTGGAACTAGAGAAGAGAATTGAGGAATCTTCTAAGACCTGTGAAAAGAAGTCTGAGTGAGTAAAACAAAAATAATTTGAAGGAAGAAAGTTTAATTGATTTATTTTTACGGAATACTTCAGTTATATATTGTCATGGATGTAAAATTTCTAGAAGCTGAAATTTCATTTTAAGTGTAAAACTTGGTGTTGTTGAGTTACTTTCTAGGACTCTGGAAAACTGATCTGGGTTTTGTCAATGTAGGATACCAATCATGTCTCAATATTTTAACAGTTTGAACTACTTTCTGAAAAATCTTGTTAAAAGTTGTCTCTATTCCCCTCATCAGTGTCTACCAGATTCACTCTGCATTCCTTGTTGAGAAAGTAGCAGATCAGCGTTATTTAGAAATGGGCTTCTCTGTGTTAGAAGGAAGCAAACACACTTATGAGAAAATAGCAGTCTGCTTCACTTATAAAAATCCCTTTAAGATTTGCTGTGCTGTTCTGTCTTACTGTTGTTTTTCTTGCTCATTTCTGGATCTGTAAATATCCTACTGGATTTTTAAACTTTACTTGCGTGGGAATACTGTTGTTTTCACTGATAACGACTAATTATATTTTCTGCTGTTTTAACGTTTACATTTTGATCTATAATTTAAAATTTATATTCTGGTTATAGTTGTTATTTGCATCTCCAACAGGTGTTGTGACTAGTATGGTTTCTCTACTCCTGACTGGAGTATATATAAATTTCTTGCTATCATTTTCTCATCACTGTCTTGATTTATCAATGTTCTCAAGGAAATTTTGATATGTCAGATTTCTCTGGTCTATACTTGCTCTTTCTACATAACTTCTCAGTTATTCTAATTCCTCTCAAATCTCGTATCCTCTCATCTCCCCCATCATAGGCAGCAGATGGATCTCTTCTGTCTACATTACAGAAAAAAATTAAAATCATCAGGTGGCAACTCCCTTATTTTCTGTGACTAGATATACACATCCACTGCATTTGTACCCATTCTCTGTGCCTGCTTCCAGAGCGGAACTTCTCCTTGTCCTAAGTCCACTTTTTGGGCCTGTTTTTGGTATCTTGTCATCTCATACTTTCTCAGAGAATTTAAATTATTTATCATATTATGTTCACCTTTTCTTCTCAATTGGGTCCAGTGCTCACTTTTTAAATACGATTAAGTCTTGGCTCTTATATTTTCCCTTTATGACTTAGTTAAAAAATTACAATTACATACTTAGTCAGTGGTAGAAAAATCCATGAATTCCTGACTCCACAGTGTATGTCTTTTTGATCACAGCATCAGATTGATCTTACTATTTTGAAAATCTTCTTATGAGAGTAAGTTAAAAAGGGATAAGTGTGTCAAGCAGTTCAGGGGAGGAGTCTTCATTAACCCAAATTCTGTTAACCCTTTGTTATCATGATGTTTTTATTGTTAGCTTCATGGCACAATCTTGAAAATGTTAAGTACATTTGTGTAACTAAGCCGTCATTGTGAAATCTCACTAATTCAGATATTAGTAGGATTGAAGTTTGTCTTTGACTTATATATTAAAATATTTTGCTAAACAAATAACCTGAAAGGGATTCTAGTGAAAATGTTTGCATTTCAGTTTCTTAATAATTCATAAACGTTTCCTTTTTTGTGTATGTATTTGTATAAATCTACATATCTATTTGTATATATCTACATATGTATTTAAGTACACTTATATAGTTGAAAGCAATTTTAATCCAGTTTTAGAAATAAATTTATAATTTTTTTACTGGGCAGTACTTTTTTAGCTTCATATACTGTTAATTGGAAGTAATAAAACAATAAAACAGAACTATAGCTCTTCACAAATGCTGTAAGTATAAGTTATGTATTTGTACTCATGAATTATTGCAATTATACTGAATTTTTACCTAACAGAAAGCATTATTTGTTTGGTTGAAATATAACATAATAAGAAACTGAAGTTAAAAGCTTTAAATTTGAGTTTAACATAAATGTCTCTAAAACATCTTATCGTAACAGGGAAAAAATAAGTAATATAAGAAATCATTTGATAACTTTGATTCCTGTAATTGAATAATCTCAAGTGAAAAATAAGCTTAAAGAATGGTTTTATGTGACATTAAATTCACACTAATGAGTCAAGTTTTAGTTTATATAAGTGATGCAGGTCTCAGTTGAAATGTAGCTGTTGTAGAATTATATTTTAAAAAAATAGAGTAAAAGGAATAAAACCAACCACTTGAAATGGTATAATTTTAATACAACACTAAGTGTTACTGTAGTATATGTAACTTTACTCATTACTTCTAAAGAATATTTATTCAAATGGAAATAATATCAATCTTATCCTGATTTATGATCCTTGAATACTGTATTAGAAAACAGTTTATGGGAAAGTACGCCAAGCATATGTTATTTATGGCTCAATGGCATGAAAAGCAAGTATTATTACTATTGGTTTTAATGTTTGGGTTGACTTCCAAAAATTGAATGATTACTCAATTTTGTGTTGTTTTGTGCCATTATCATCTAATACTTAAAAATTCTTTATATATTATAAAATCAAAACTCTTAGAGCCATGCAGAATCTTAAGAGCTCATTTGATTCAGCCTCCTTGTCTTTCAAATTATGTGACATCAGAGGCCCCGAAATTTTAAGAGACTTGCAAAATGTCACAGCTACCTTATAGTTAAGGTAAGACTTGAGCAATCTAAGTTATTATACTAGTCTACAAATTCAGGGACCTTTTATTTTTGTCTCAGGATTTAAAAATTATGTGTGTCACAAAAAAAGTCCTGCCTAAATAATTCATTCAGTAATATTTATTGCATGTCTTGTTAGGTGCTGTGAATACAATGAAAGATAAGATATATATTGTCCCATGTCTTATGAAGCTTACACTTTCATGGAGTAGACTAATACAAATAAGAAATTAACAATTATGATAATTGCTATAAAATAAAGAATTCAGATAGAAGAATAATAGAGGAACAGCTACTTAAGATAGGTAGTCAGGGGTCTCCCAGAAAGTGGCATTTTTGCTAGATGTTGAAGGACAGAAGATGCCCTCCATATGAAGAACGCATGCAAAAAGTAGTCAGCGATAGGAAATAAGTTGCACAGGCAAAGGTCCTGATCTCATCCATGTTTTAAATTTATTTATGGTTTCCTATATATCTTGTGTTATGTAGTCATTTATTTTCTATAATTTTCTTCTTACTGTAGTATGTATAACTTGTTTGCTAAATGGTATTATAAGCATAAAAATAATTATATAGTAAGTGGTATAGTGATTATAACCATACCTTTAAAAAAGTAACTACTGAACAAAAGCAAGACATTACCGTATGTGAAATTATATCATTATACATAAGACTCAGTAAGATTAATTGTTTAAAAAGCTAATGTTGCTCATTAATTTCATGATTAGACATGTCAATTAAAAAAAGTTAGGACAAAAGCCATACAACAGGACATATACCTCCCCAGAAAATCTCATTGTTCTTCAAAACCGCTAAACTACAAGCCAGGAAATGTGTATTTTAATCTAATTCCTGGTATTAGGATAATGTCTCAGAATGACCAAGTGATTGCCATTATGATAAAGTACAATAGAGATTTAGAACTACTGAAGGAGAATAAAAAAGACCTATCCTTAAAACAGAGTGCATATGAGATTATAAAAACCTTATCTCACCGGAGGAGGTATGATGCAGCAGCGGTGATACTATTTTTAAACAATTTTAAAAATTTTCAGATAATTATAGATTGACATATAGTTGTAAGAATCAATACAGAGAGATCCCATGTACCCTGTACTCAGTTCTCCCGGTAGTAAAATCTTGCAGAGCTATGATATAATATTATAATCCAGATACTGACATTGACACAATAAAGGTACAGAATGTTTCCATCATTGCAAGGGTCCCTTGTGTTGGGTTTTTGTAGCTACTCTGCCTTCTATCTCATACCCTTTTCCTAACTCCTGACAACTGTTAGTATGTTCTCCATTTCTACAGTTTTTTTCTTTTCAAGAATTTTATGTAAATGGAATCACACAGTATGCAGTCTTGAGATTGGCTTTTTACATTGATTGTAATCCATCTAGGTATTCTCATTCCTCTTTATTGTTAAGTAGTATTCTATGGTGTGGTGGTAGTTTCCTAAGGCAGCCGTAACAAAGTGCTGCATACTTGGTGGCTTAAAAAATGAATTTATTCTCTCCTAGTTCCAGAGGCCAAAAGTCTCAAATGTGGTGTTGGCAGGCTGGTTTCTTCTGATGGCTCTGAGGGAAACTTTGATCCATACCTCCCTCCTGACTTCTTTACTGGCTGGCAAACTTGGGCTTTCCTGGTTTATAGAAGCATCACTTCAGTCTCTGCCTCCAACTTCGTACAATGTTCTGGGTGTTCTTCTCAGTATCCGGTTTCTTCTTCTTACAAGGACACGAACCATAGACATTAAAGGCCGATCCACTCCAGTATGACCTCATCTTCATTAATTACATCTGCAACAACCCCATCCCCAAATTAAGGTCATCTTCTGAGGTTCTTGGTGATAGGATTTTTGTCTTAGAGGACACGGTTTAGCCCATAACAGTATGGATAATTTGTCTAATCATTCACCCTTTGAAGAACATCCAGTTTGTTTCCAGTTTTTGGCTATTACAAATAAAAATGCTTCCAACATTTAGTAAGGGTTTTTGTGTGAACATAAGTTTTAATTTCTCTGGGATAACCATGAGTGTGATTGCTGGTTTTCTACCAGCAATTTGTGAGTGATCAGTGTCCCTTCTCCTCATCCTTGCCAGGATGTGGAATGGTCACCATATTTTATTTGAGCCATTCTCATAGATGTGTACAGATACCTATTTTTTTTTATATTAAGATTTTATATTATAGAGTAGCTTAAGTTTCACACCAAAATTGAGGGGACGGTTCAGAGATTTTCCATACACCCCTGCCCTGACACATGCATATTCTACCCCATTATTAGTATCCTTCACAAGAGTGTTAACATTTACAGTTGATGAACTTACAATGACACATCATTATCACTCAAAGTCCTTAGTTTAAATTACATTTCATTTTAGGTGGCTCAGTTGGTTAAGTGACTGACTCTTGATTTGGCTCATGTCATGATCTCAGGGTCCTGGGATGAGCCCCATGTTGGGCTCCACGCTCAGCAGGGAGTCTGCTTGAATTTCTCTCTCTCTCCCTCCTGCTGCCCCCACCTCTGCTCATACATGTGCATGCTCATTCTTTCTCAAATAAATCTTTAAAACCTTACATTAAAAAAAAATAAAGTATGCTTCACTCTTGTACATTCTGTGAATTTGAGCAATGTGTAATAATGTGTGTCCATCATTATGGTATCATGAAGAGTAATATTTGCTAAAAATCATCTGTGCTCTAGTTGTTTATCCTCCAGCCCCATCCTCAACTGTTGTCAACTGCTGATCTTTCCATTATCTCCATAGCTTTGCCTTTTCTAGAATGTCATGTATTTAGAATCAGACATGATGCAGCGTTTTCACATTGGTTTCTTTCACTTAATAATATGCAGTTAAGTCTCCTCCATGTCTTTTTGTGGTTTGGTTAGCCCATTTGAGGACTGAATAATATTCCATTGTCTGAATGAACCGCAGTTTATCTATTCACCTTCTAAAGGACATCTTGGTTGCTTCCAATTTTGGCAATTATGAATAAAGCTGTTATATAAACATCTGTGTGCAGGTGTTTGTATGGACATAAGCTTTTAATTTCTTTGACCAAATACTAAGGAGTATGATTGTTTGATCTTATGGTAAGAGTATTTTTATTATTTTTTGTAAGTAATTGCCAAACTGTCTTTTAAAGTAGGTGGACCATTTTGTATTCCCACCAGCAATCAATGAGAGGTCCTGTTGCTTCACATCCTTGTCAGCTTTTGATGTTGTCAGTATTCTGGAGTTTGACCATCTCATAAGTCCGTCGTGGTATCTCATTGGTGTTTTAATTTGCATTTCACTGAAGACATATGATATGGGGCATCTTTTCATGTACTTATTTTACATAAGTATATCTCATTTGGTAAAATGTCTGTTAAGGTCTTTGACTATTTTTAAATCAGGTTGTTTTTCTTATTGTTGACGTTTAAGAGATCTTTGTATATTTCAGGTAACAGTCCTTTATCAGATGTGTGTTTTTCTCCCATTGTGTGGCTTATCTTACTGTTCTCTTGACATTGTCTTTCAAAGAGAAAAAGTTTTTAATTTGGTACAGTCTAGTTCATTGAATATTTCTTTCACAGATTGTACCTTTAGGGTTGTATCTAAAAACCTATCACCATACCCAAGGCCATCTAGGTTTTCTCCTATGTATTGTCTAGGAGTTTTGTAGTTTATGTTTTGCATTTAAGTCTGTGATCCCTTTTGAGTTAATGTTTATGAATGGTATAAGGTCTGTTTTTTTAATTAATTTTTTTGATTTGGATGCCCACTTGTGCCAGCTCCATTTGTTGAAATACTAACTTTTTTCTTTTATGTTGATCCTTTTGGAAGACCCCATTTATTATCTGGAGTAAAATAAAGATGAAATAATAGTAATACAGAGATTGTAAATGCCATGAGAAGTCATGTTTAAAAATAGAGCTTTTTAGGGACCCTGGTTGGCTCAGTCAGTTAAGCATCTTCCTTTGGCTGAGGTCATGATCTCAAGGTACTAGAATCGAGCCCCACATTGGGCTCAGCAGGGAGCCTGGTTCTCCCTCTCCTTTTACCCACCCATATCACTTGCTCACTCTCTCTCTCTCTCTCAAATAAATAAATAAAATCTTTAAAAAAAAAAAAATAGGGGCGCCTGGGTGGCTCAGTGGGTTAAGCCTCAGCCTTCGGCTCAGGTCATGATCTCCGGGTCCTGGGATCGAGCCCCACATCAGGTTCTCTGCTCAGCAGGGAGCTTGCTTCCCCCCCTTTCTCTCTGCCTGCCTCTCTGCCTACTTGTGATCTCTCTATCTCTGTCAAATAAATAATAAAATAAAAAAAACTTAAAAAAAGAGCCTTTTCTCTAAATTATATAATATATATGACTTAAAATATTTTAATTTATTAATTATTATTTTTATTGAACTACAATTGTTATACAATATTATATTAGTTTCATGTGTAAAACATAGTGATTCAACATTTGTATACATTACAAAATGATCACTATATATCTAGTTACTATCTAGTTACTGTCTGGTATAGATCTAGTTACTGTCACCAACAAAGTTATCATATTATTGACTAATATTTCCTATGCTGTACTTTATATCTTTGTGACTTACTCATTTTATAGCCAGAAGTTTATACCTCTTAATTCCCTTTGTGTATTTTGCCCATTCTCCTTTCCCTCTCCCCTCTGACAATCACCAGTTTATGAGTTTGTTTCTGTTTTGTTTTTTAGAGTCTACATATAAGTGAAACATACGGTATTTGTTTTTCTTGGTCTGATATTTTACTTAGCATAATACCCTCTAGGTCCATCCATATTGTCACAAGTGGCAAGATTTCATTCTTTTTTATGTTACATATTTAAATATATTTGTGTTTTATATATATGAATAATCTTTATGCACAACACACCACGCCACATCATCTTTATTTATTCATTAATAATGGATACTTAGATTGCTTCCATATCTTGAGAGTTGTAAATAATGCTGCAATGAACATAGGGATGCAAATATCTTTACATGTTAGTGGTTTTGTTTTCTTTGGGTAAATACCCAGGAGTGGAATTGCTGGAATGTCTGGTATTTCTGTTTAAGTTATATTTTTAATTCTTTCTATAATGGTTTAATCCTTCAGAAAATTTGTTTAGTACTTAATAAAGCTAAAACTAATATATTCACATCCTTCTTGTAACACAGGCATTTTTTTCCCTGACTGAATAATACTTCTAACTCTTTAATATTTTTCTCCTAAGTCTATATTCTCTTTGTTACTGGCTACTGCATAATCATAACAGTCCTTCTAGTTCAGCCATTTAAAATGGACCAAAAATAGGTAGCATTTCTCTTAGAGTTTGTATGTTAACTTAAAACAACACCAATTTATTCTCTTATATTTCTGGAATTTAGTTGTTGGAAATAAATCTTATGGACCTAAAAGCAAGTTGTTGATGGGGTGAATTTCTCTGAAGGCTTTTGGAGGGAGTCTACTTTTTCTGTTTTTCCAGCTTCTAGAGACTTTCCTCATTTTTTTTATCACAGTGCCTTCCCTTTTTTTTTTTCTTTTCACATTGCCTTCTCTAACATCATCCCTTTTACTTCCCTCTTATCAGATCCTTATGAATATTGGGCTCACCTGAATCTTCCTAAAATAACTTCCTCATTCCAACATCCTTAACTTACAAAACTCCTTTTTGTTCTATAAGATAACATATGCACAGGTTCTGGGGTGAAGGATGTTGTTATCTTTGGGGGCCTGCTGTACAGTTGAAGAGATAATAAAATGTATATGTTTCACTCCTGTAAATGTATTTCTTTGAATTTTTTCAGCCGTTCAGTTAGTATTTGCTTTTTTGCAATTGTTGTTCCTTATTTGTCACTCCATATTTTAATTTGGTAGTTTATTTTCATTCTTTTGATTATCATTATTTTATTTTGCATTTTTCCATATTTATGAAATTTATTTACAAAAAGCTAATGGTAGCAGTAATGGTTTTAGAGTGTTAGTATTTTCAAGTATACTTCCCTGTTAATTGGTCCGCATTTGTGAAATCATTCACCCTCTTTTTGGACTCATCCTGCAGATGTATGTGAATATGTGTTTTTACCATCTTATCCTGTACATTTTGAGTTGTCCCTTATCTTCTTGTCATGTGATTCTTTTGGTAGCTATGTGATGCAAAGAAGGAAACTTCAAGAAGTTTTAGGTTCATAATGGGTGTAATCTTTTCCAGAACCCAGTCCTCATGAATTTATGTTCACAAAAATGGTTGTTTTAAAAAATCAACTTTCTCTGAAGAGATTCACAGAGGAAAAATACATAAACAGTTTCTTATGAAAAAAGGCTTACTATCTAATATGCAAACCACATGAATTTATCAGGAAATTTGTGTGGATTTAGAACATAGGTCACAGATTTTTGAATGATGGTGACAGAAATGATAATTGCTATTTACTGAATTCTTACTTTATGGTAGGTACTGTGTTAACAATTTTTAAAGTATTATTTCATTGTATTCAGAACAACCCTGACAATTTGATATATTATCAATTTTTCCAGTGCTAAAACTGAAGATGGGAAAAACAACACGATTAAGTCATTAAGTTGAATCTGTTCTCATTCAGTATAATTACACTCTTTCCATTATGCCATGATGATTTTACTTGGGAAGTGTTAATGAGCTCTGACAGTATGGTATATCCTTCTTCATTGCTTTTGCTGTGAACTCGACTGGTTAAAGGGTTTGTCTTTTGAACATTGGTAGATTTCTGGTAAAAATAATCTTACTCATTAGTTCTACTTTTCCCAGTTCTCTACATGAGTTATTATTTTGTTAGGATACTCACCTGGAACTCACTGCAGTACAATGAGGAGATTATAGCTTTCCTTATAGCATTCACTGAGGCTGCATCCTGCTCCATTTGATTGGAATTGAGTTTTCAAAATGTTGATCAACATCATATTTATAAACAAATCTGTCTTAGTGGGCATTCCTTCTGCCTATGATTACTTATTCAATTAATATTGATCCATGTAAGTTCCAGTTTAAGGAGGTAACATTTTCTGATCTTATTCTCTGGTTTTGAAGTTTTCCCCTACTGATAATCTATTGTTGCTTACATATTAATAACCTATTTTCAATGGTACATAGCGCAGTTTTTTAAGATATTAATAGACCATGTATGACAGTGTTTCCAGAAGGTGTTCCGTACCACCACTACCTTTTATGGTTTTCATGTGGATGAGTTAGTTTGAAATTCCTTTTAGGGCAGATCTCAGGGAATGGAAGTTCACAATAAGGCAACATGTGGCCTATGAAGTTTTCTAAAGAAGAAATGGGGAAGTCAACTGTCAGAACAGTTTTTTCCAACTCTAAAAACAGAACAGAACAGAAAACTGTCAGAACAGTTTTCTCCAACTCTAAAAACATACCCCTTGCAACATAAACACAGCTTTTTTCCGAGGTTGTCACCTTGATTTGATTTCTTTTTCCCAAGGCATAAATCTGAGTTCAACTATATTCCATTTGAGATTTGAAATAATTTGAGATTCTGCTTCAGTCATATTAATTCACTTTGGGTTCCACACTTCTCACTGTCAATGTCCGTATTCTGTGAGGTAGATGACTTCACTGTAGAGTAAAATGAACGCCATAGATGATACTGTATTTGAAAGCATCCTGAATTTGGTTTTCACTTCCAAATATTTTATTCCACTTTGTTGTTTTTGGTTTTCCATTTTGTTAATGCTAACATTTAGTAACTATTGTGATGACTCGAAAGCTGTTTAGTTTTATAATTCAAATGATTCTGAAGGATGGTTATAAAGATAAAAATGAAATAGAAGCATAATATGCTGATGTAGTTTCCTTTAAAATCTTATTTCTTAAAGAAGTTGAAATAATTTATTCTTAATGTGTTCTCTTTCAGTATTGTGCTTCTACTAAGCCAAAAACAGACACTTGAAGAGCTGAAACAGTCAGTCCAGCAGCTGAAATGCGCTGAGGCAAAGTTTACAGCACAGAAAGAATTACTAGAGCAAAAAGTACAAGAAAATGATGGGAAAGAGCCACCTCCAGTAGTAAATTATGAAGAAGATGCACGATCAGTTACATCTATGGTAAGCCTAAAAGTAATCAAAAGAGAAACTTAAAAGCGTACTGTCTAGGTAATAAGTGGGTACAAAAATTAATTCTTTTGCTATGACAAATTATTACTCTTGTTAATATGCAGGTCCTATTAAACTTGTCTGTAAATGCAAAGTACACTTGTCAGTCACCTCAGGTCACCTGGAGAACACTTTCAGGAACCACCTGTAGAGTCAGAGGAAAAAACTCTTCTCTTGCCTTCAAAACTGAATGAAAGACTGCAATATTTTTATTGCTGGGAGACAGCAGGAAGGTAGGGTGTTATTCTTAAGATAGAAGTAATAAGGAGAATATTTTTCATTATTTTCTTCTTAAGAACAGTAGAATCTTATTTATCTGAGATTGATGATATGTTTGTTTGATATTATAAATATGTGATTTTGTTTAAAAATAGATTTTTCCTTGTGAATATTCTTAAACTACAATACACACATTCAAATCCACCAACTAGAAATTCAGATTCATTATATATAGTTTTATTAACTGTTTAAGAATGCCTAGTACGATTATTCTCCCTCCCTCTTCCCTTCCCTTTCTCCCTTCCTTCTTCTCTCCTTCCTTCCTTCCATCTTAAGTTGGTGGATCTCACCAAGCAGCAGTTTTGCTCTCCAGGGGACATCTGGCAATATCTCCAGTTATTTTTGGTTGTTATAGTTAGTGGGTACTATAATAGGATCTGATGTGTAGAGGCCACTGATGATTCTGAGCATCCTGTAACGCACAGGACAGCCCCTGCCTTCACACTCCTAACAAAAAAGTATTCTACCCAAAATATCAGTAGTGCTAAGTTTGAAAAAACCCGAGCTCTGTCCTTGGCTTTTTCTGTGACTAGCTGAATGTAGTCCATAAATAGAACTATCATAGTTAATGATGCTGTAACTGATATTTTAGTCATTTTTACCTTATGGAAATAGTACAATTTGATTGTTAAACATATTTACATGTCTCTGTAGGGAAAAAAGGCAGTATTTGAAAATGTGATGAATGTGGAAATGAATATGAAGTGTTTAAATTATTGTGGTTATTGGGGCGCCTGGGTGGCTCAGTGGATTAAGCCTTTGCCTTCAGCTCAGGTCATGATCTCAGGGTCCTGGGATTGAGTCCCACATCGGGCTCTCTGCTTGGCAGGAAGCCTGCTTCCCCTCTCTCTCTGCCTGCCTCTCTGCCTACTTGTGATCTCTCTCTCTCTGTGTCAAATAAATAAGTAAAAGTCTTTAAAAGGAAAAAAGAAATTATTGTGGTTATTCCCATTTTGTCATTAATTGAATCATACTAGTCTGTATATTATATATATATTTTTTAATGATGAAAAAAATTAGATTTAGCCAACTGGACTCAGTTTAGATGATCCCAATTTTGTTGGCAACATCCAAAGCATCATAGTCAGGGACCAGTCAAACACTTGCCTTCTTCTCTCCATCAGGCCTGATCAAGGTGTTGAACTTGGCCACATCAATGCGGTAGAGCTTCTTCACAGCCTGTTTGATCTGGTACTTGATGGCCTTGACATCTACAATGAACACAAGTGTGTTGTTGTCTTCTGTTTTCTTCATGCTGACTTCAGTAGTCAGGGGGAACTTGGTGATGGCATAGTGATCAAGCTTGTTTCTCCTGGGGGCGCTCTTGGGCTGCCTTCAGGGACACAGAATCTTGGGTTGTCAGAACATAGGTGACCTGCAGATCATCTTTTTTTGTGTGACTGTGGATGCCTTTCAGCACCGCTTTCTTGGCCTTCAAAGCCTTTGCTTTGGCTTTGACTTTGGGAGGGGCAGAGGCTTCCTTCTTAGCTTTTGATACCATCTTTGTAAAGGGCATATTGTTATTTGTAAAGGGCATAAACAATTCATTGTTAATTATGAATTATTTCTGTTCTCTCCTTTACTATCGTATCAGATAATAAGGATTTTCCTATATGTACCTCGGGCCTTTTCTGGATTCTTGATAACTACCTGGTATATGTATTCTTTCAGAGGAACTTCTGAAATTTTTTCTTTTACTTAGGTTTTTAAATCCTTAGCTGATATGTCTTTTGTACCCTGAGTGTAGTTTGTAATACTTCCTTATCTCCATGTGATCTCTCTGTCAAAATAAAAAATAAAATAAAATAAAATAAATAAATGTATGTTATCTATTCCTTGGGGCAATGCCTTTAGTAAGTCTGTAAGGAATTTACAATGGAATGCCACACTATGTAGTTTAAAGTAATAAAATAGCATTTTATAAATCAAAGGGCATTCCCCCAAATTGATGCCAATTAATGAGATTTTACACTTGTTTATTTTGTTTACGTAGTTCAGTAAGAATGAAAGGCTATTAATTTATTGAAATCTAAAGAAAATGTGGAGGCAGGTGATATAATCCTCTTCATCAGGAGAAGTCATCCTCCTAATGTAGTCTTTTTTAAACCTAGGTCTAATTTTGGTTAAAATACTAAAGGAAAAATGATGAATATTAAGTATTACACAATAATTTTCTATTGTCTGGGCATAATTACTCATTCAAGAAATACTTATTGAGCACCTACTATGTGTCAGGCACATTTCTAGATGATTGAGATATGTCAGTGAATGAAACTAGTTTAAAAAACCCCTCTCTTAGAGATCACAATCTGTGGTGAGTGGCAGTTAACACATAACTATTCCATTGTAAGATGGTAAATGCCAAGGAATAGAAGCCGAGCAGGGTAGAGGGTTGGGTGCCCAGAGGTTGGGACACAATTTAAATCTAAGTCAGGATAAGCATCATTGGGAAATTGACATTCGAACAAAGACTGGTAACAGGGAGCTACTAAATCCCTTCATTTTTGGGGTAAAAGCTTTTCGGTCAGAGGGTGTACCTGTTGCAAGGGCCATAGTGAAGGAGCGTGTTGGACTAATGAAGCGTGGTTAAGGAAGTCCGAGTGGAGGGGAAGGTGAAACTGTAGGAAATGAGGTTAGAGAAGTATTGAGGAACAGATCTTGGACTTTGTGGACCAATATTAAGGATTATGGCTCTTCTCTGTGTGAAGTGGAGCCACGGGCTTGGAGAGTAGTAGCAGAGGAATGATGTGCTCTGACTTTTTATTTAAATAGATTACTGTGGCAACTGTATGGAGAATTACTTGAGGGGAACAAGGATGGAAGAATGAGGTTATTACAGTAACCCACATTATAGAAAATTACAATTTGAGCAACGATGGTCATAGCAGGGGAAGTAACAAGAAGGCTTTTGCTTTTGGATATATTTTGAAGGTTGACCCCAGGGGATTTCCTGTGGATTAAAGTAAGGTATGAGAGAGAGTGGTCAAGGATAATTTTAGCATTTTTAGCAGGAGAACTAGGTGAATAAAACTTGTTTTGGGTACCTAGAGCAGCTTTAAAGAGAAAGAGCAAGACTTCAGTTTGTCTTTCTAAAAAAAAACAAGTCATTGTCAAAACAAGTCATTATCAACATTTCGTATTTGGGCCACAAGTTCAGGAGTATGATTTGGACTGGAGATAGGAATTTAAATCGTAGGTATCATTGGTATTTAAAATCATTTGACTCTAGGTGGTCACCAAGTGAGAGAGAATAGAGAGAAAAAGAGAAACAAGGACTGAACTCTGGGGCACTTCAAGTTAGGTGGTCTAGAAGAAGAGGACTTAGTATGAGATTATGGAGTGACCAGTGAAGTTAGTAGAAAATCAAGAGTTTGGTGTCCTCAAAGTGTTCTGAGGAGAAATGAGTTCCAGAATTTGGGAACTGCTGAGTTAAGACAAAAGAAACCTTTGTATAATTGCTGGAATTTTCTAAACCTTTAATATCCTAAGAGGGTAAATACAGCATGGAATGCAGTGTCTCTGAAAATACTGACCTAATTCCTTTTCAAAGAGTGTGTGGAAGGGACCTCAGTGCAATAGAACATCCTTCGGGAAATACTGAATTAGGAGATAAATCTTTCTTATCTGATTGGGTTGTTTGTAGATTAAATGTGCTGATAATTTTGAAGGCATTTTGAGTTGTTTAAATGTTCTATAAACTCAAGGATTATTTTATTTTATTCTTTAATTCTAACTCTGCAGGGCAGAAGAATCTGCCTTTTGGAGCTTATTAGGAAGGTGAACTCTTTTTGTTGGCTGTCCTTGGCTAATGATGGAAATACCAGAATTTTCTAATCCCTGAGTAACATTGATTTTCCTACTTTTGAAATTAATTAATTAATTAATTAATTTAAAAGCATCACTTTCCCTCATGTTTGTTTATGGTCGTCTAGTTGTAAGAAGATGAGTTTTCAATCAGTATCTGTTGAATTGAGGAACTGGACTTCCATTTTACTCCAGAGTAATCTGGTTGTTTTACTTTATAATAGCATGTGCTGAGCACCAAGTGTAATGGTTTTTGTTGAAAGAATCTTTCTTATATGTCAGGTATATCTAGAATTGATGGCTCCTTGTAATGAGTTCTTACTTTTTAAATATGGTTAGCTATTCTGTAAGATAATTGCCTTTACATTGATGTTTCTGAAATTGCACATTTTTAAAGTCTTGTGCTAGACTAATATGCAACATAAATTTATCTTCTCTGCAAATCTTATTAAGTTCTGCTTAGTTGAACAGCACTATCAATAAAATCCTGTTTTGTAGTATTTGCAACCAACAGAATAGCTGGTATGTTGACTAAGTATTGTCTGTCACTATGACTCAGTAGTAGTCTGTTTTATAGAAGTGTCTGATGGATTTTCAGTTTTATGCTTAAACTCTAAAATGGACTGATACCAGTTGAGATTGACAACATCATCGAAGCTTTATCTATTTTCATTATCAGGTACACTTTCTTTCTTTCAATACGTAAGATCGATGTTAATTTGAAGACTTGCTCCTCAAGTACATTGAGAAAAATACCAGACCAAAAAATCATGAGACTGGAATTGAGCTTTGCCTCTGCTTTGTAATCATAGTCAGGTTCCTTAACCGTTTTGAGTTTTTCCTTTCTGTAAAAAGAAGGAATGATTATATATCTACCTTGCCTGACAAGATTTTTATAATACGACGTGAGATAATGTGTGTGATATATTATTGAGACACATAAGATTTTATTTCAGTTTTTTCTAATAATATGCCTTAGTTCCCATGTAAATTAATTAGTATTCATTGAGTTAAGTATAGATTGTAGATTTTTCTGCAGGATTATCTTATGTATTTCTTATATATAAAGGCAAAACCTGAATTAATTTCTCTGGATAGGTAGTACAGGTACAAATACAGTAGTCTGAAGTGTCCCTTCCTTAGTCTCCCAGTTTCCTACCTCAGAGATAGCCTTCCAGAAGCATTGTATGCAGATAAAAACATAAATGTTCATTATATGCCTTCTGCTCTTATACAAAGGATAGTGTATACAACAATATTGTTCTGTACCTTAGTTTTTAACTTAATATGTTTTAGGTTTTAGGCATAAAACCTTTTTTTTTTTTTTTTTTTTAGTTCAGTCAATAAATATTTATTGTCAGGAGTCGCGGTCTCACTTTAGATTCGGGGGATATAGTAGTGCACAAAATAAATACAGTTTTTTCTGTCCTCCTGGACCTTTCACTCTTTGTAGGTACAGACAGTTAAATATATGTATTAAATGGCAAATATATTAAATATTAAATATATAGTTATATATGTGTCATGTGGTGGTAAGTTTTTAGGAGAGAAATAAATCAGGATGGAAGAAAAAGGGTGATGGGAGGTGTTTTTATAAATAGGGTTGTCAAGTAAGATTTCACGGATAAAGTGACATTTATGCAGAGATCTGAAAGAACTAAGGGAGCAAATGTCAAGACTGCCTGAAATAAGAGTATTCCAGAACACAGTGAGAAAGAAGAAATAAGAGATGGGGTCAGAGAATTAATAGGCATTTAGATCATGCAGTTAGGCAGATTATTGTAGACTTTGATGCTAACTGTTAGGGAAATTAGAAACCACTGAAGATTCTGAGCAAAGGAGTGACATATTTACATGGTTTTCAACCTTTTATTATAAAGACAGCTTCGGTAAAATCTTTATACTACTACTATGTGTATGAAAGGAGTTTATGTGTGAGACACATTTTAGAAGATTTTGTGCAGCTTTATAGGTTTTACTCCCAAAATAGTTTAAAAGTTTTTAAACCTGATTACAATGTTGGTTATAGATGTTAATTATTATATTCGCATTGAATTAATGTATCAGTTTTATAGATAAATAAATTTCTCTTCTAGCTTTCCTATGGCATGAATTTTATCATGCTGAACTTTCAGTGGTTTTGTAAGCTGTTAAATTATTAAATTATCCTAGGATCTGATACCTAAGTGTATTTACAAGTATTTGTTATGCCCTATGTTTATTTAGTTTATAAATTTCTAACATATAAAACAAAGAAGTTAAGAGATGATTATGGTTAGGTTACAAAAGCTTTGTTACTTTTTCAAATGACTCAAGTCAAGAGTCCCTAACATCACTAATAATCACGGAAATTTTGATCAAAACCAGAAATGAGACCAATCAAAAGAACCAGAATGAAGTGCCAATCAAAACCTCATGCCTGGGGCGCCTGGGTGGCTCAGTGGGTTAAGGCCTCTGCCTTTGGCTCAGGTCATGATCCCAGGGTTCTGGGATCAAGCCCCACATCGGGCTCTCTGCTCAGCGGGGAGCCTGCTTCCTCATCTCTCTCTGCCTGCTTCTCTGCCTACTTGTGATCTCTGTCAAATAAATAAAAAACAAAAAAAAACAAAAACAAAAAAACCCCAAAAAACTCATGCCTGGGGTGCCTGGGTGGCTCAGTGGGTTAAGCCGCTGCCTTCGGCTCAGGTCATGATCCTCAGGGTCCTGGGATCGAGTCCCAAATCGGGCTCTCTGCTCAGCGGGGAGCCTTCTTCCCTCTCTCTCTTTCTCTCTCTCTGCCTGCCTCTCTACTTGTGATCTCTCTCTGTCAAATAAATAAATAAAATCTTTAAAAAAAAGAAAAAAAAACACTTCATGCCTGTTAGAATGGCTATTATTACAAAGACAAGAAGCAACATGTGTTGGTAAGGATGGGGAGGAAAGGGAATCCTTGTGCAAACTGGCGCAGCCACTATGGAAAACAATATTGAGGTTACTCAAACAATTAAAAATGGAACTACCATATGATCCAGCAGTTCCACTTCTGGGTATTTGTCTGAAGGAAACAAAATATTAACATGAAAAGATATCTCTATACCCCCATGTTCATAGCAGCATTGTTTATAATAGCCAAGATATGGAAACAACCTAAGTGTCCATCAGTAGATTAAATATAAAGAGGATGTCACACACACACACACACACACACACACACAGAGAGAGAGAGAGAGAGAGAGAGGAATATTGTCCCTCGTAAGAGATAATGAAATCTTTCCATTTGTGATGATATGGATAGACCTTGTGGAATTATATGCTAAATGAAATGAGTAAGGCAGAGAAAGATGAATACTATATGCTATCTGTAGAATCTTAAAAAAAAAATGAGTTCATAGTTACAGAGAACAAATTGGCAAACAACAGACTGGTAAGGAAGTGGGCACATGTGCGAAGGTGGTCAAAAGGTATAATTTTCCAGTTACAAAATACGTAAATCCTGGGTATGTAATGGTCAGCATGTTGACTATAGATAACAATACTCTAGTACATATTTGAAATTTGCTAAGAAAGTAGATCTTAAAAGTTCTCAGTATGGGAAAACAAATTTTGTGACTATGTTTGATGATAGATGTTAACTAGACTTACTGTGATTATTTCATAATATATGCAAATATTGAATCACACCTGAAACTAATATAATGTTTTATCTCAATTATATTTCAATTAAAAAAAAGGATTCCTTTTAATATTAATTTTTCTTCGGTTCGAATAAAGTCATTTCATATCATGGGCCAATTAATGGATGGTGCTGGTGAGGTTCTTCTGCGTTAGGCTGTAGTATCTTCTATTTGGAAAAGAACCCTTAAAATTTCAAAGTGTTTTCAAATTATATTTTAACTGTTTTCTGTGCTCATATGCCTATGCAGTGTATATATAGGCCAAATCAAGCAAATAGTTTAATAAAAGTAACTTTTTCATTTATATATGTATATATGTGAATATGTATATATGTGTATATACATAGCACAAATGAAATGAAAAAAACTACCTTTCATTTTCATTTATGTATGTATGTTCGTATGAATATAAACATGTGTATATATATTTCAAACTAACCCTTTAAATTATGAATTTCTTAATATCTTAGCATAAACTAATGGCCTGGGGTTAATTAGCCCTAAAAGGATATAAAAAGAGAGTTAGGTGAGAATTAAATATCTAGTATGATTAATACAAATAAAAGAATTAAACACTCAGATTCATTCAGTCATTTGGAAGTCATCATGTTTTATGATTATTTAGTACATGGATATTATGTATGGGGTTTTTTGGGAAGTATGTGTCAAAGATAAAATAGATTTAGACTTTGCCCATAGAGTTTGGTGGGAGAGATGGAGCAGAAGTAATTGATTGATCATTAATGGAAAGTGACTGCTTTTTGACTTTTATAAAGTATCCTTGCATTAAAACATTTCAAAAAAATTAGGTGCCTAGAGGTACCTAGATATACACTGAGCAAATGATTATAGAGGTAATGAATAGGTTCAGAATTTCAAAATATCCTTTGGCAGGTTATAATTGATGCACTCAGTTTTAAAAAAATGGTTTAAATGTTAAAGTTGGTTTCTATCAAATATTTCTCACTTTATAAAGAATTATGGCAGTGATATTTAACAGAGTGACAAAGTCTCAAGTGGTTACAGAGATAATGACTACTATGTGATTGCAATAGAACCGTCACTATAGAGAGCTCTCCAGCTGCAAAGCCAGGCTGCTTGGGTTTGTATCCCTGCTCCGCCACTTAGTAAATGTGTGATGTTAGGGACTTTTCCCTGTCCTCATTTCCCAATGTCTAAAATGGGAATTACAGTTTTATCTACTCTTGGGTTTATTGTGAGAAATGGTTAAGTTTACACATTCAAAGCACATAGAATAGTCTCTGCCACTCAGCAAATCACTGTTCTTTTAATAGCTGGTATTTGATTGTTTGATTATCACAGAAATGATAATCATTTAACATGTGTGCTTATTTCTCTGATAGTTTTTATTCCTTAGTCTTGATATTATTTTTCATTAAACATAAATCTTTTCTTTAAAAAATATAAACTGTTAATTTTTAGATGATAAACAATGATAAACATATTTCGGACCTACTCTCTATTTAAAGTATTGTTGTCTTTTGTCCACAATAAATTACAAATTATTTTTTAAATAAAGTCTCACGTTATTTTCTTATGACTTATATATTGCTGACATCGGTAGGGTTGACCACCTAAATTTTTGAAGAAAAATTTTAGTGTGATTACCTACTTGAAGTTCACTTTTTTCTACTCCTGTGCCACTGAAGTTTGTGTTTAAAATTGAGCACAAGCAATTTTTATAAAAATATAACTTCTAATCAAATATTGTTAGGTCCCCCTATAATGGGTCCATGATTAAAGGAGGGAGACTGATATAAAGCGAAGGTCAAGCAAAGCTTTATTTTGGGCCAAGAATCAAGAATCAAACTGAATGTTCGGGGCCGCACCTCTTACAAGACAGGGCAACCTCTCTCTGTTTCACAGACTAGCTTTTAAGGGCAAAGGCCATGTGGTTGGGCCTGGCCACGCACAGGTGGCCAATGAAATTGTAACACACAGAGAAAGCTGCACAGTCATGCTAGGTCACACATAAGTGACCAATTGAATTACAATTTACCCTATAGTAGACATTTGAACCAGCTTATCACCTTGGTCAGAATTGGCGCCTAAAATCCTGCCCCAAAGGGCAGGATCCATACTCTTTGGTAACTAGGGAGACAGTATGCAACCCCCCACTGATCGATGTCTCCACCTGGCCTGACCCACCCTTGTATTTGGCTTTGTTACCTGAGGCTGGTTTCCGGGACTTGTTTTTGAGTAAGTCCCTTGGGGCAAGGGAGGCAGGGACAGTTTAAGGGTTAAACAACAAGGTTATTATTTAACCTGGATGGAAGCCTCTGGATAAATAGTTCCTTAAAATATTAATGCCAGTTTTCTTTTATAGTTTAATGTAAATAAAAGAAAAAAAATCCCTAAATGCCATTCTATTTTATGATTATTTATTCATTCCTGAAATAACATTTTTCTTTTAGGTGTACAGTTATGGAAAATTTAATTAACAACTTTTAATTCTCATATTAACTTTTGAAAAAATAACTCTCCTTGTAAATTTATGCAATACTACTATTGACTCTGTCAGTTGAAATCTGGTTTTCTTCACACTCGTTTTGTCCTCTTCTCTCAGTATTATTATAAGACTCTCTTTGTAGCAGCAGGGCAGGGTGGAGAAACTGGGAATTTGAGTGAAGTCATTCTAAGTTTATTTGCCTTTATGTGAATTTTTCCCTCCCTGCTCCAACCTCAGTTTCTTCATCTGTAAAATGTCGTTAGTAATATGCACCTCATAGGATCAATGTCAGGACTAAATGAATGAATGCAAAGGCAGAGGCTTGTTATAGAGCTCCAGACAAAGTTAAGAGGGTACATATGGTTTTTGTTCCTTTTCTTTCCTCTGTCTTCAACCTTTCTTTTTCTTTCCTGTCTCTTCCACCTTTGTCCCCAAAACTCCTCTTCCCTCTTCTGCCTATTAAACACAATTAACCAACTTTTGTGACTATTATGCATCATGTTCATAGACACTGGGGATAATAGACAAAGTCTCTGTACTTATAAACTACATTTAGCAGGCAGAAAATGGCAATAAACAACTGATTAACAAGAAAACATCAGAGTTAAGTGCTGTGATGAAATCGACCATTAACATTCCTCAGGCTTTAGCCCTCAGCCCTTGGTTTTCAATCCTTTCTTTGTAATCAAGTATCTGTGGGCTTTTCTTCCCTCCTTCTGTCATTCTTCAAACAACAAATGATGACTCCTAAATCTGCTTTTCGAGGGAAATTGGAAATACTGGAATGCCAGTCAAGATAAAGATGAAAAATGAAAGCAGAGAAGTTAAGTGAGTTATTCAAGTTCACACACAAAAAAGCTAAATGTAATAAAATGTTTAAATTTATTAACAGCAATTTCATTATTATTCACACACTAGATATTCTTACTTTAAAAAATTTCCCCAAGATTAACTGTTTACTTAACTGGTAGACACACTACCAACTGGCATTCTATATTAATTAAAGATTAAAAAAATAACAACAGATATCAGACTGTAATAATGTAGGTTAATCTGCTACATTGTTTGAAAAGACAATAAATTTTAATTACCTAAAGAAAAAAGATATTTAGTTACATGGCTGATTTGTCTTAATGATTGTGAATAATAAAATTGCTAAAATTTTGGGGGGTGCCTGGGTGACTCCGTTGGTTAAGCCTCTGACTCTTGATTTCAGATCAAGTCATGATCTGGGTGGTGGGATAAGGAAGCCCCATCTCGGGCTCCATCTCAGCGGGTAGTGTGCTTGAAGGATTCTCTCCCTGACCCTTCCTCCCACCTCTTTACAGGTGTGTACTCTCTCTCTCTCTCTCTCAAATCTTAAAATATTGCAAATAATTTCCATTTATGATGAATGCAATTCTTCCATTTCTCCTATACTTTGGCTTTTTAAATTGTAAGGCACTTGCAAAGACCTCAGTAAATGAAGAGCTGTGTCTGAGAGGCCAGTAGATTATAGCATTGGGAGTGAAGATGCCCTGGCTTCATTTATACTGTTACTGTACATACCTCATCTCTTATAATTATGTTCTCTTATCCTAATGTAGATATGCTGGTATTAAACACAGTGCCTGGCAAAGAGTAGATGCTCAATAAATTTTTCTTCAATATGTCTGATGTTGCAAAATGAAGCCATCAGTCATTAGATTCCAATACTTAGTAAAAAGCTGGGCTCTATCTGTATATATTCCAGTATATAAGCACCAAACCAAACCAAACACCTACTCAGTTAATGCAGAGGGGCAAATTATTCCAGAATATATTTTAGAAAGTAATAAAGTCTTTATAACACTGATGGGAAGGAAAGAATGCTGAGAAACAGCCTCAAGTAGCATATTTATCACTTCTTGATAGACAAAGTAAAAAAATATAGTATTTCCTGTCATTTAAGCAGGGCCAGAATGTACTTTGTTCTCAAAAACATTTTAGTGGTAAAGATTCTTAGTGTAGTGATTGCAACCACTTTCTAAAAACTATTTGGCACTACCTACTAAAGACAAACATGTGCATAACCTTTATCCCATACCTCTATTCCTGGCCTTAGATGCAATAGAAATGAATACATACACTTCCCAAAAGATATGTACAAGAATATTCACAGGAGCACATTCTTTATATCAGACCCAAACTTAAATTACACAGGCCATCTTTTATCTCCCTGTCACCCATTCCCTGCCCATATAATGATATATTTTTTTTTGGACTCTATACTTCCCTCCCTTCTCTTCTCTTTTGTTAACAAGCCAGGGTTAACTCTAATGTTTGCTGAGAAAGTGTTGTGTCTTTCAGGTCTGTTGGGTTGAAAAAAGTTTGAGGACTATTGCACAAAGGATGTTGCCTTAAACAGCTCTTTTAAATTCTGAGTGCCTCTTGGGAAAGTAACATATTAAGCTTTGTGAGATATTAATAGTTACCTCCAATCATGGGTCTTAGGAGAGCTGAAGAAAGTGCAAGTCACCCTGCAAGGAGGTAGGGCAAGCTTTGCAGTTCTAATACAGATCGACAGCCTAGTGAGTGGGTGTGGTGTTGGAAAGCAAAGTTAGAGATTGCTGAAGATGAATTTAGTCTATTTTGCAATTTTGTCTAAACCTGGCTCTTTCCTTTTCAGAAATAATTTTGATTGAGAGAAGTATGTGGAAAAAAAGACTAGAGGAGAAAGCTAAGGAAAAGTTCTTGAAATTTTGGGAAGGAGAACTGACTTCTGTAGTATTGGCAGGAATGGGAGAGGGCTATAGGGGAAACAAATGGGCTTAGCACGTGCAAGGAGGATGTGGGTTGGCAGGTAATATGGGAAGCAATTGAAATAAAGTAGTCTATAGATTATGAAGGGTGGCTGGTTTCAGTGGCTGAAAGACCAAGAATTTGACTGGTAGAGGTGGAAGGTCAGACAGAGTCAAATGGGATCCAGTTGGTAAAAAAAGCTTTAGTTGTTTTTTGAGATGTTTCATTAATCTAAGAGCCAGTAGAATCTTAGATGTTCCAAATAGTCAGAAACTACTGAAATGGTTTGTGTTTAAATGGTTTGTGTCCCTTTTTCTTTTTCTTTTTTACAATTAGATACAGTGTTTGTGGAACCAGAACATTGTTCTTATCCCACAAAGGTGTTTTGTGGTTTTGACTAGGGGATAAATCAGTCTCTTCTAAATAAAATTTACTTTTGGAGAGAACTCTTCTTTCTCCCCATCCTTTGTCTCTAAGGCCGTTAAGGAAGAATCAAGAAAGGAAAAAAGAGAGATCTGGTGAGAGGAGAACAGTAACAACAGAAACAAATGACTATGTATCTTCTTCAGAGAGGTGAAGAAGATGAAAGATAAAGAACAGGAGAGACAGCAGAAAATACAGAAATAAGAGGTAGGTCATAGTCGAAAGAGAAAAGGACTAGGAAAAAGATGTCAGAGGAGAGCATATGAATTTAAAATACAATAAGAATATTATTGAACCAAGCTAACTCAAAGGTGTCAACATTTTTACTTTAAATAGTTTAGTAAAATCTATCAAGGGATAAAATTTGTGGTTCAGATACTTAGTAAAATTCATTCTCATATTTTCAACTTTTTTTTTTTTTTTTAAGATTTTATTTATTTATTTGACAGAGAGAGATCACAAGCAGGCAGAGAGGCAGGCAGAGAGAGAGAGAGGAGGAAGCAGGTTCCCTGCTGAGCAGAGAGCCCGATGCGGGCCTCGATCCCAGAACCCTGAGATCATGACCTGAGCCGAAGGCAGCGGCCTAACCCACTGAGCCACCCAGGCGCCCCATATTTTCAACTTTTAAGTCAAGAACCAAATTATAATTTTTAAAAAGATTTTGAGAGAGAGAGAGAGAGAGAGACAGAGAATATGAGTGGGGAGGAGGCAGAGAGAGGTGGGGAGAGAGAGAAACAAGACTCCCTGCGAAACAGGGATCCTGACTTGGGGCTCAATCCCAGGACCCTGAGTCAAAGGCAGAGCACTTAACTGACTGAGCCACCCAGGTGCCCCCCAGATTTTAATATTTTAAGAATTTTTTTTCTATGTATTTATTTGATTAACACTAAATTATTAATTACCAAGTGGTTTTGGGAGTTTTTAATAAGAAAATATTAAAGTGGACTATTTTGATGTTTTCTATAATAATGTAGTCCCTCCAAATGAAATCTGAAATATCATAATTTATTATAACATTTGTGGGTAGGAGGTATGGATGAATATACACTTTCATTATATAGTTACTTCAATTTGCTATTAATTATGTTACTTAGAGCTTATGTTAGCAGTGTTTAATTATTACAGATATCTATACTTCTTGATATGGTGAGCCTTTTTCAGTTTTATTACTTATAAAATATTCATAGTCTTTTGCCATTTATTAGTCTCCAGTGCAGGTATATTATTAGAAAAGAAAATTGCTAGATAACTCCTTCACGTTCACTCAAAGTTAGATGACAAAGATGAAATTTAAGTCATCATGAAAACTCTTACTGAAATCCCTTTTTGTCTACTCTTTGTGCATAATAGAATTATATAGACATTTTCTGTAACTATAGTCAATTTCATATCATATTTGATCATGTTCTCAAGGATTTAATTTTGGAACTTAAAACTAATAAAAATTAATTGAACATGGGATTTTACATTTTGATCAGAGTCTTTTTTAGTATGATACAATGAATATTTTATGTCATCTTTTATTTGTATAATTGTTTATTAAAAATGTGTTTAAATTGGAAAGCCTCTTTTCCATCCTCTTTTGATAATAATGAAAATACATGAGATTTCTTTTTTTTATTTCAGAAACTATCTAATGGTATAGATATGCTATACAAACATGTTGATTCTGACTTTTCACTAGCTCTTTAACTCACCAAGAGAAGTTAATACTTATGCACTTTCTAGCATCTTATGAGAACATAGAGTTTAGAGGTCTCATTTTAATTTGGTGGTTCCTTTTAATTTCAAAAGTAGTACTAGGGAATGAAATCATAACTTTTTATTTTGAATGATATACCATGCTTTTAAGGTAATGTGGTAAATTGTGCAGATACTTAATACTTGGTATATGAGAAGTAAAACCAACATGGACTAGACATAGTGAGAAACACACTGTTCTTTTATTCTCCATAGGAATTTGAAAGCCCAATTTAATTTCTGTCTGTCAATCTGATAGGCTTCTCGGGTGATTTTTAAGGATGTTGCCTCTTTGCTATCTCCCAAAGTCAAAGTCAGAGACAGCTTTAACCTCTTGCTTAGCAGCTGTACAGTGTGATTCGAAATTCAAATGATAAAAACCAAGAATACGAGGAAATCTTCCTGTATCTTTCCAGCTTTCCTTAGAGTTCTTCATCTGATTGGCAGGAAGGGAAAAAGTGCCGATGCTTTAAGGGTCAGCTGTATAATTTCTAAGAAAGACAGCCCAGTATAATGACCATGTCTAGGGGACTAAAGATGGCAGGGAACATGATGCCATCATATATAGGTAATCACTATAGGTAATCAGGCTTTTGTCTTAAATTGTTAGGAGAAAAATCTGTTAGCTCTGGGAATGTGTAAACTGCATGTTGCAAGGCTTTTTATATAGATTTATATATTTTTTATGTGCTTATGTTCATTCACTCATTCATTCATTCTCTGTCCTAGTACCCTGAGTATCTGAGCTAATGTTAACAAACATTAGCAAAATGTTAACATTAACAAACATGAGCAAAACAGAAACAGAAACTAAAATCAGGACCAGGAAAAATAGGGTTCTAACAAGTTATCAAGACTGAGGTGGAAACTATATAGATCATAGCATATATAATTACTACACTAGAGCTGTTATTTTGTCTCTAAGCTTCCCAAAAGCCAAAATGAAAAAGGAGATAAAGTCATATAACACTTACTATTAAATAAAAGAAAGGATGTCACATTTCAGGGGAAGCAAAGCTTTTCATCGCATTTAGCTCTAATAGAATTTCTTACTGGAGGCTTTAACCCTGACTTCTGCAGTGACAGTGCCCTTGACAATATCACTACAGCTAATGCAGGAAGGAGATTGATAAGGCCATCTCTTGCAGAATCTAGAATCCCTTAGTGGAGTGGAGACCATAATACCAAAATCAGTTTGGTGGGGGTCTGAGAATGCAGCTGTCTATAAGCTGGTTTTATCCAAGAATATAATCTAGACTTAGAATAACATATGCTTTTAACAGTTCTCTCTTTGTCCTATTTTTCTCAGCTGCAGTTTTGATATACAATGGATAAATATATTCCCTAGGAAAGATTCTCAGTTGCAGGTATTCTATATGTGTTCAAAGATGGATCCATGAAAAGAATTTATTGGTGAATTTATTTGCTGATTTTTTTAAAAAAGAAATTAAAGGCTTGTTTTTTTTTTCTTTGAAAATTATTGGAAATATTTTATATATTAAAATAATTTATGCATGTTTGTGAAAACATAACCTCCATAAAATTATTTAAAGCTTGTACTTTGTTGTGATTAAAAACTAGTATTGATGATTCTCAGTCTTAAACTTCAGACTTTCTGCTTGCAAAAGTTTCTGTGATATACTATACTTATTAATTTCTCACTGTTTTCTACCTCATTCTTAATTTCAGCTTGTAGATTGTTGTTGTTGTTGGGTTTAGGTGTGGTCACTCTTTGTATAGATTGTAAAAATAAATGGTTAAGGAGTACCATAAATCCAACTATTGTGTGAAATGTGTTCCATTGTGGAGGGAGTAGGGTTTTTTTGTTTTTTTAAACATTGATTCATTTATTTGAGAAAGATCACACATATGGGGATAAGTTGAGGGAGGGGAAGATGGAGAGGGAGAGAGAGAATCCTTATGCAGACTTCCCTTGAGCGTGGTGCCCAATATGGGGCTTGACCCCAGGATCCTGAGATCAAAACCTGACCTGAAATCAGGAGCTGGCTGCTTAACCAACTGAGCCACCCAGGGGCCCCTGGAGGGAGTAGTTTTCTAAGCAAAATTTAAAATTTTAAATATTTGAAAAATCTATTGCATTTAAAATCTCCCCAAAGGTCATTCTTTGAAAGATACTTGGTTTGGGTCATTAACATTTCCTTCTAATATGTCACTTAAGGAAGATTACTAAAAGAAATGCATGCTAGACATAACATATTATTACTGGCAAATAATCCTGCAGGGAAGGTATTATTCCTACCTTTCATATGAGATTATTAAAGCTTGAAGAGGTTAAGGAATTTGATCAGAATCAGAGTGGCAGATTCAAACTCAAAATTTTCTGACACTGTAGGCAAAGTCACAGTACCTCTCTGAGCTCAATTTCCGTATTGGTAAAATGTGGCAAGTCATAGAATCCTCACAGAAGTATTTTGGAAATTAATGAGGTGATGTTTATAAAAATTATCCCAGTGCCTGGCATATAACTAAACTCAATAAATAGTAGCTATAAAGAAAGAAAAAGGTACCATGGTATGTCCTAAGTATGGTTTTTCAACATAGTTAGGTTGGAGGCTATATTTCACTTTAACATAGTTTAATTCTTTTTTCATAATATAATAGGTCAAGATAAGAAATTCCCAGACCTAAAGATAAGAAGTTACCAGCAGGTGGAGCTCAGTGTCAGAGAAACCACATTTCTGAAATTGAGATATTTTTCACTTTATATTTTAAAAATAAAACTAAACACATACAGTTTTGAAATTTATTTGTGAAGTTTTTCTATTTTAATATGCCTATCAAAAGTCATCACCCTGCAACATACTTCTTAAATATGTAAAAATAATGCTTATTTATTGGTGTCATAATGAATTCTTTGTTTTATCATGATGACAGTTCATGTGCATGACCAAGATGGTTAAAGTGAACTTCATTTATACAAACTGGCTTAGAATTTCATCATTTTTTTCAGTAATTGGACTGATAATCTCAAATTTAACTTGTTAAAACCCTCACATCTGCCACTCTCTCAGTTTTCCACTTCTTAGTAAATGGTATCACCCATAATCAACTACTCAAGCCAGAATCTTGGGAAATACCTTTGTATTCACTTTTTTTCCAAATCTCCCATTCACTCCATCGGCAAGTTCTCTTGATGCCACCTCCAAAGCATAACCAACATCCTACCTCCTGTCAGCATCTCCACTGTGATCATCCTAATAAGAAACCGTAACTGTGGCTTGGATTACTTAAGTCATGCTATCTGCTTGCTTCCTTGCCTTCCTGCCTTTTATTTTCTGTACAGTAACTAGAGTGATCTCAATGTGATCTTATCTGTCTCCTGCTAGGAGCCCTCCGGTGGCATCTCTACGTAGTTAACCTAGAATTCAAATTTCTTACTATAGCCTAAACTACATGATCTTCTCTCTGCCTGTCTCCTCCCAGTGAAGCCTCCTTCCTCATTCCCCATACTCTAGCCTTTCTGACATGATTGCCCTTGGCTACCCAAGATTATTCTCATCTTGAGGCCTTTCTGTTTTCTCTTTTCAATATTCTTTTACCAGTTTTTCGTAAGAATGACTAACTTCTTTCCATCACTTTAGCTCAAATATCATTCCTTTGAGTATCTCTAACTGCTGTAGGCGTAATGGGCTCTCTTATTATCTGTGTGCCCTTGCTGTCATTATGTATCCTGTTGACCCATTCACTTCTTACCTAGCACTTACTGCTAGTGACTTTATTGCTCCTCCTTTTCCTCCTTCTCCTGTTATTTTGTTGTCTAACATTTACTATGTAGTAGGGTTCTTCAAAGCATTTCTATGCATTAGATACTTTAATATGTGTATTTATATGCACTAATTTATTTAATCATCGTATTTGTTTATGTATATATGTTTTTAGTATCTGTCTTCTTTTCCTATAATCCCTGCCAGGTTCCCAAACTGTAGCTCCAAGAAGATAGTTATTTTCATTTTGTTTACTGCTATTTCCTTAGCTTTGTGCAGTACTTGGCACATAGAAGTGGGTCCATAAATATTTTTTGAGTACTGGGCCAGCTCTTGGAATCCATAATAACAAATAGAGTCATTGAATATTAAAATAATCTTCCAGGGGAAAGAGAACATTTTTAGGGAAGAAATAATGTCTGACTGATTATTCTTAGAGTTCTTTTCTATGAAGATAATAGGGTATAAACTTAGGTTTTGGAAAAAACTTTGACAATGTTCTTTATCAAAGATTACTAACTAGTCAGTCACCATTGGATGGGAAATAGGCTTTTAGCATGTCCCAAGAAAAGGTTTAAAATCAGAAACCAAAAGGTAAGAATCAATAGATATTGATTTAACTGGAAAAGTGAAAGATTAAGGTGCCTCAGCAATTAATAATCACATCCATTATGGGTTGAATTGTATCCTACAAAAAGAGATGTTAAAATCTTAATACCCAGTTCCTATAAATATGACCTTATTCGGTAATAGGTCTCTAGATATAATGAAGTTAAGAAGAGGTCACTGGCTGTAATCCAATACGACTGTTGTCCTAATAAGAAGAGAAGAGAGATTGACACACAGGGAATACAGCCATGTGAAGGCAGAGGCAGAGATTGGAGCTATGCCACCATAAGCAAAGGATTGCCTGGGGCTACCAGAAGCTATAAAATACAAGGAATGATCTTCCCCTAGAAGTTTTGGCCCTCCTGACACTTCGATTTCAGACACTGAGCTCCTGATCTGTGAGAAAATAAATTTCTGTTATCTTAAGCTGCCCAATTTGTGGTACTTTGTTATAGCAGCCCTAGGAAACTAATACAACATCAATTGTGTTTATTATCTTTGTAAGTGATCTGGAAGACTGCCTAGTGAGATATCTAGGTGACATCAAAATTTTATTGTTCTGAAAAGCAAAACCAGTGGTATTAGATGATCACAGGGGACATACCTGAATTAGCTTTTCTGTGGGCTAGACCAAAAAGAAAGCAAACTAGCTACTCTAGATTCTCTGTTCCTTGATTGTAAATATTAATTTTGATCTGTTTTATCTCCAAGATTATTTCCAGATTTAAATTTTGTGATTTGCATGAGCTATGAATTTACATGCCGGGTACTCAGTAAATGTTAAATGAATATTGAAAGAAAAAATGAATAAGAGCAAATGGAAAATAAGAGATAAAGATGGGAAAATAAAAATAAATTTATAGGTATAAAAATATGAATTGTTATGTTTAAAATGATCTAGGGGGAAAAATGAGACCAAGGCAAGAATATTGAGAAACCATATGTATTGTTTCTTGAGTATATCAACCTATTGCAGAAAAACAAAATGAGTAAGTTGCTAATACATCCTTTAAGACTCTTTTTTGGCAACAGAATACTTGTGGTGAGGTGTAGCAGGGACCCAGCCCAGGTAACACAGTATGATGGTTAATTGCATGAATTCTGAAGCAGAGTTGCTTGGACTTGAATTGCAGGTTAGCCACTTATTGAGCATGTAACCTTGGACAGGTTATTTAAGCCTTCTGTGCTTCAGTTTTTTTATATGTAAACTAGGACTTGTAATAGAACCTATCTCACAGGGTTATTATAGGAGATTAAATGAGATAATCCACTTAAAATGTTTAGAACAGTGCCTGGCTCATAAGAAGCTCCCTATCTCATTCTGTCTTACTATTTATTAAATATAATATTTTATGAAAATTATTCCCAGAATATAAAATAGGACTTTTCCCTGATGGGCATGATGTAAAGAAGAATCGTTATGGACAACAAAATCAAAATGTGCCTATGTTTAAAATGGGAAAATTTTAGAGGAAATTTTACAAAGAGGTAAATTTCATTTATTTATTTTTAAATTTCACTGAATTGGAAAGGGAGACTAAGGGTGTAGAGGAGGAGGTGTTAGGACAGAATTGTAAACCCAGAAAAGTTTTACTGAATCGACTTTTGTGTAGTAGGTTTCTCTTGCTTTTCCTATTTTTCTTATCTATCTTCATAAAATAGCTTATAATTATTATTATCTTATTTATTTTCATAAAGTTCTTTAAAGTTCGGTCCATTTTAAAGAATATGCTGCCCAGTATCTTGGCATGGTGTCTGGTAGCTAGTGATTGCACAGTATCTTTTTAAAAAAATGAATGGATAAAACAAGGATTTACATAGCAATTAAGAAATTATTATAGAATAAAGTATCAAAATAGGAGCCTTATATTCAGATTAAAAATAAACGATTTTAAGTATCCCAGACATTCTCTTTTTCTCCAGCCCTATCACCTCATTATGTTAAGCTCAAAAATTCTTGCTGCAAGGAAATTTTTAATTTTATTTTTATTGAGACCTTAAAGATCATTCATGCATAATTCAACTTCTTTCTTTTTGAATCATAAGACTTATAAAGCTCTGGACAGTTAGACCTTAGTAAAATTAATTAAATAGCACTGGATTAACAAAAGCTGTATAGCACAGCTATTTGCACGGTGTTGTTTCAAGAAATGCTTAAAAATTTGGTTTATTCTCAGAGATCTCAAGATCCAAGTTTCTGAAGCAGAAAGACATTTATAGAGTTCTATAGGAAGAAAACAAATTATTTTATTTCAAAAAAATCAATTAGAAAATAGATTTATTTCCTAAATAATAGATCTTCCCATAATGCATGAGGATTTTCTCTGTATTGCTGGCTAAACAACAATACTTATTGGATGTACTGATTCCTTTTATCCAGAGGTGACTGGTATACTTCCATGCCAACAGGGGGAGATAGTATCAGATAGGAGATCCAGATCTATGCCCCTTCTAGCCTGCATTTGGCTCAGACAGGAAGGTCTGTGGACAAATTGATTTCTGTGGGCCCACAGTCACCAGCTCTTGGCTAAGATTTGAGATGGAAAAGCAAAATAGATGTGTGTTTTGTGAGTGTAGGCTGGAGCCCGAGTCTGACTCCCAGTCCTGTAAAACTTGTGCTTTAAGGCACAGCTTTGATATTGCTGCCTCTTCTACCTCAGAAGCCAAAAAAGATCAGGTAAGGGGGAAGCCTGGCTCAGGCCTACTTGAGCCACAACTCAGAAATCGCCTGAGTTCAGCACAGCATCTGCTCTATGCTGCGTCTTCAAATGGGAAGAATAATTTTTCTTGACTGACTTCTGAATATGAGCGTAAACAAAACTCTTTTGAGGGAATACTATCACTCAGATGCCAAATGAACCCATTAAAAATGAAAGTGGTTTGTTTTCCATTTCTATTTAATTTCATTTTTTTAAAATTCACTGCTCAGATTTGTGAAAAACATGTGCTTTCTACTATGCCAAAACATGGCATAAAAAGGGGGAAAAATGCACTTTTGATTAATATCTGAGAAGCATTGCTCACTTTAAAACCTGTGATGGTATTAAGATTTTTGTTTTCCAAATTTCAGTTTTTTATCAGTTGGTGAACCCAATTTTACCTATTTTCAGTTTCTGTGAGGAAAGGAAAGTAATATTTTTCTTGTTAAGTATTAAATAATTGGTGGCAGTACAAGATAAAGCCTTTCACTATGATGCTATAGTGATCTAACTATATAATTCAATATGAATTTTATAATCAATTCTTATGGTTTAATTTACTAACCCAGAACACACCGATTTCTTAATATTTTAATGTATAACATATAATTTCTATGAATAATAGCAGTAGAATCCTGTCTTAAATCTGTTGTGTGAGTAAAGAATTATATTTATACATTATTTTGCAGTTTAAACTTAATTGCCTGCGGCCTCCAAGTTCCTTAATTAATGCCCCTGTATTTTAGGCTCTCATTCTTCCATATTCACTATGTTAGGA